>NC_060920.1:9227556-9530440 GCF_021234035.1 Daphnia pulicaria
CGACTCGAAAAGTTCAAAGTGTACCAGGAATAATCACACACATCCAGCGCGCGCTTTGACGACGAACATTTCTTTCTTTCTTTTTAAGACACACAGACTCCAATGTTGTGTCGGTGAGAGAGTGTATGGAACGTTTACGATGAGTTGGACGTTTCGGGGGTACCTTCCGTTTGATCATCGGCTAGAAAAACGAGCGACAAAATCAAAATAATTGCCGAAGCGCATATCTCGGCATATTATTCCTGTGGTCCCTTTTTTTTATTTTTTTTTTTTTTCGTTTGGTCTAAATAAATCCTATGGTGCTGGCCTCAAACGACTGGGAATAAATCTAGGTCATCTCGTTGCATCTTCAAATATAAAAGATGAAAGGTGAACACACACACGCACACACGCGGTCCACCCTCAAATGGCCCTATTTATTTTATTTTTTCTTGTCCAGCCATATCGTGGCTCCGACAATCTCTCTGGAGCTTATAATAACGCGCAGCCCAGCCCGACAAGCTAAGAAAAAAATAAAATATAAAATAAAATCGAAGAAAATCGTTTGGACCTCTCCTCATATTCCGACTTAAAGGAAAGAGAAGAAATGTGTATACATTTATGCATCGAGAAAAAGAGAGAAAAACATGGACTGGAAATATAAGAAGAAGACAGAAAGAAGAATGACAGTTCCAATGAAACGATTCCGACATTGATACGAACGGGTCAAAAAGAAAGAGAGAGAGAGGCCCCGAGACATATATAGTCATCTTGGATGGAGAGGAGGCCCCACGGTTGTGTATGTGCGTTGTCTGGTCGTAGATGTTGATCGCCCTCGACGACGGACACGGGACGGACAGGCCAGAGAGAGAGACGGCGGGGGAGGAATCTCGAAGGGGGCCACAGGTTGTTGTTGTCTACGTCCCACATACTACTACCATACCAGAGAGTAAACACATATAAGAAAGAAAAAGGCCAACTGGAAAGAGAAAAAAATCAGGAGACGAGATAGATATAGGTAGGAGGGTCGTTTATATGGCCGCCATCAGACCCACGCACACATAAGGGAATCGTCTAGAGCGACAAAGAAAAAGAAAAAGGAGAAGAAGGAGGGAGTGATATGAACCGACAGGCCAACAACCGTTCCATAAGTCATAAAAGAAAAAAAAAAAGAGTAAGTGCCTCAGCTCCTCTGGTTTCTTTCTGGTTATGGAGCCCTTCTTATTATTCTTCAACAGGAGGGACAACTTTTTTCCATGCCGAAGGTGACTGGACATCCGTTTAGTTTGGTTGCAGCAGGTAAAAGTATTCTGTTTTTAGAAAAGGGAAAAATGGATAAGGATTATGAAAAAAATAAAATAAACAGATATGCTGTTTACCGGGAAGTTGTTGAGGAGGAGGAATGATCACGACAGGTTGACACGAAAAAGCGGGAGCAAGCGAAAGTCTGGAGGACGAATCAAAGTGAATCATTTATAATTTGATATAGTATACAGCCCTTTCGGATTGAAGTTGAATTTCATATCGATCCATCAGAGCAAACTGAACTATATAGACACTGAGAGAGTGGGAGGAAAAAATCTCCAAGGATATCGCGCTAGGAGCATCCCGATAGGAATTCAAAAGTGAAAAAGGCAAATCAACTTTCCAATAAGTTGATATACAGGAGAGGGCGGCAGCCAGTCTCGAATCTTTTCAATATAACAAAAGAACAGCACAGGTGTGCAGCATTACACAGTAATAATGTCACTTGATGGATGACACAAATGTCAAGGAGCGGTCTCTCCGGGCAGGACACACCTACAGTGTACACGGTGGCTGGTGGAGATACGAAAAGAAGTTGCCGGGCCAACCGTCGATGACGCTGTGTGTGGGTCTATCTAAAAAAAAAGGGGGGGGGGGATTAAGACGACGACTGACGTCAGCAATAACGATCCTATAAAGAGGCCTAGATAATGTATAGATCCTAATACTACCATACGCACAGAGAGAGGCCAAGAGAGAAACTCGGGATGGCATTATGCATGTAGTGAAGAAGTGATCATCGTCACTATATACTACAGCAGCTGAAACTTGTTACGTATGCTGGCTGACGTCTTCCATCGCCCGTTTTTCCACGTAGATCAACGACAATGTTAAACCAGCAGCGCTCTCCACTCTGATATTTACACAGCCATTTCTTTTTTTTTCTTCTTTCGCATTGATTGGATATCCCGGTGCAGCACTCACGCGGCAGCTCACGGCAGCGAGTTTCAGATCCGCGCGGGACCCCGGGAGAGTTTATATAGACTATGCATTAGCAGTTGAGTTCATTTTATTATGAGTTTAAGGATTAATCTTTTCAATCCACATAGAGCCTCCTTTTCTTTTCTTTATTTCTTTCCCCCCCCTTTGCGGTTTGGCCTGCGAAATCGTCGACTTGATCAATCACGAAGTGCTGGGGGACACTATATTTCACGTGCAACTTTTTTTTGTGTTATGGTGGTATTACACGGGTTGGTTTGATAGCATTTATTCATCAGCTCGTTTTGGATGCAGCATCTTTGACTTTTTAGTGAATCACTTTCACCGGTGAACCCCCCCCCCCCCCAAAAAAAAAAAAAAAAACACCCGCAAATCGATACGAAAGCCGCGCCGCCATTTCAGTCGCACAATCCTTATATTCTGATTCGGAATAATGTTATGGCTGTGTTTTGATTGCCGCGTGTTTATTGCCTATAGCCGCCTATAGCACCTAATCAAAAGGATTCACCAACTATTTCTCGAGACAAATGTATTTTCCTTTTTGGAAAATACGAACGTAAAGTTTCTCGCCATTAAATTGCTCTAAATGAATTTCACTCGACAGCAATGAAAGATGAAGCCGTCCGAATCCATTCTATGTATACTAATAATACAAAAACATGGATGACCGATCAAATTGCTTATTTCTTATTTCTCTTGTAGCTTTTATCTCTATAGAATAGCAGCAACATGCAAAAGACACCGTTCTTGATGTATTCAGGTTCAGTTTAAAGAAAAAAAGAAAAATAATAAAAATTTGAAAAGAGACGGTGTACGGTGTCCGATGGGATTTTCAATGGTGCACCTCGACTGATTTGATAAAACGTCATACGATAAAAAAAAGGGGGGCTAGTGAATTTGCTGGGCTGTGTTATATTTTATTCAACAAATTGAAATGAAACGGGTGGGAGGAATAAGTATAATAGGGCCGGCCCTCTATTACACATGCCACATTGAATTTAAAAAAAAAGGAACAGATAGACGAGGGGCCGCTCTGTACATACATAAAGAAGAATATCTATTGAGTGATGAAAACCACAACACGGATTCCTTTTCTTTTCTTCTATGCAGGAGAATAATAGGAACCCCCAGCAGTTTTTCTGTGGGAGACATAACCAACCAACAACTCTCGGCGAGTTGTTTCGATGTGAAACTTTGCTGGCCGGCCACAAAAGAAAAAAGCGGTCCGCGTCCCATCACCGCACACAAACTGCGAGAAGAAAAGAATCGACATAATGAAAAGGAGAGCAGGACAAGAAATGGTTGAAAAAGACCTGTGCGCTGTGATGATGAAGTTTTTCTCTTCATTTGTTGGGTCACCGAGGCCGTGCTGGCTGACAATTACCGCGTCGCCATGGTGAAACCCGTCGTCGTCGTGGGAGAATGTCACGTGTATAACAAGGAAAAAGGATAATGTAGAAGATGTTTAAGGACGTCTGTCAGTTTATCAGGCCGTGGATTTAAACGATCGACCGTCAGAACAAAAAAACAAACATCAAATTGGCATCGTGATGAACTGGTGATGTGTGTGTGCACACGCACGACTTTCGTTCGGGACAAGGTGCGTACCCCGTCAACCTGCGGTTTCGAGATTTCTTTGTGTTTTTGTTTTTCTCTCGGGTATTCATGGCAGCCGGGCACAAAACAAAAGTTCAACTCCAATCTCCAAGAGTACGTGCCAATTAAAGAGACATAAAAAAGAGAACGTACCGTCGTTCACCTTTTACCACGTTTCTGTTTGTTTTCCCGATAAATGCATCAACCTCACAGTCCACTCGAGTGAGACCCCGGACGTCTTGATTATTTTTTCTCTAATCCGACATGTAAAGTTTCGTATCTCGGCTCAGCCCACGCCTTTGTGTAACTTATCGGCAAGTGAAAAAGAAGATCATCAAGTCTAGAAAAGTTGTAACACGCTTATAGTGCCGAGTTACGCTGGCCAGTCGTCGGCTGTAATCAGTGGCCCGGTGTTGGTGGACATTTAGATATGATGAAATTTAGACAAGGTCCTGGTTGCCGCCCGCCCACATCGTGTACACCGTTCACCTTTTTTTTAAATGGTGGGTGGGAGGGTGTCTGATTTATATTATCCAGATGATTGTCATATCGGAGAGATAACGGCAGCAGCCGCAGGTCTATATTTATCCGGGCGATATGGGACACACATTTTGTATATAATATCAGATGAAATCGACGCAACGCGGAAAGCCCATCAGCCCAAAGATATCAGACATAATATGATGTGTGGGATGTGATCTATTTTCGGGATGGCTGGACTCCTGACCGCTGTAGCGAGAGCGACTAGTTTTTAATGAGCGACGACGGACTATGCTCAACGTCGTCCCTGATCAACTCGTGTTTCACCCATAAACTCCACGTGACTCTATAAACGTTGAGCAACTAGCTGCAGTCTCTATCTCTCTCCCGATAAGAATAAGAGAAATAGGTTCTAATTTGTTTTGTCAATTACGTTATAGGTAGACATCAAAGACTAATTAGCCAACTGTTGAATGAAAGGTCCATATGACGAATATGTCGTTAGGAAGACTTACACAGGTTACAATATGGGCCAGTGGATAAATGTTGGGCCTTTTCCTTCTTTTTCTTCTTCTCTAAGAAAAAGATAACCAGATCAATGCGCGACAGGATGTGTAGTCAACCGTGTATATATCGCTCGACGCTATATAGCACCGCCCTTATAAGCCGACGGAGCGATTTTCTAGACATCCACGTGCGTCATTACAAAATATCAGCAGCAGCCGGAGCAAAAAAAAATAAAATAAGTAGGTACAGAGAGTAGGTATACAACACACATAAGGATCGAGGGCAGCCAAAAGGGGAACGTATAGACGTGGGCGTTATGGGGCTAAAAGACGTCATCGCCGAAGCGACTAGTTCTCTCTCTATTCGAGAAAAAAGTTGATGTATATGTATAGGAAACAAACCGGGTGCAGCGGGAGCGTGTGTTTTTCCAAGAAAATTAGTTTTTGTTCCGAGCTCAACTTTGTACTTTCATGAAATACGGAAGAAGAAACATTACGTCAAATGTTTCAAAGCCCCGACGGTGCGTAGAGAAAAAATTAAAAAAAACGCTGCGCAATAGAGAATGTCATTTCTTTTTGATCGGTTGATAAGTTAATCAACGGCGATGATCGCGAGGGGAAAAAAAGGCCAACACATGACGCGTTTAACACGTAAAATCATTAAGAAATAAAGGCCAAAGCTTACAGTCCGTAAACTATAGAAGTGTTATACAAGTCTCGACGGTTGCTATGACATCAGCAGCTCTTATTGTGTTTTGGTCCGTCTAGTAATTATCTGCGGGATTCGATTTTTAATATTTCAATCGATATCTTATTATTCATGATTAGAATATTAGTGTCGTCTGCTTTCAAATCAGAGATTTCAAGTTTCGAAGAAAAACGAAAAGTGGTTTCAGACTTTCAGATTGCAAAGGAAACGGAACGATCACTTTATTGGAATTGTTCACGTGGCTGCACGAAAAAAGAACAATAATAATTAACAAAAACAATAATAATTAACAAAAACAATAATAATTAACAAATTTTTCAAAAATGTGGTCGTCGCGTGAAGATTTTTGGTGTCGTGGCTCTCCATGCTCTCTACGCTTTCCACTCCATGCATGCTGTTTGGCGGGTAAAAATAAAACTAAGATTGAAAATAGAATGATTATGGGAGTTTAAATAGAAAAGTTCACCTGTTCCAAAATTGTGAAATGTGAGATCCTGACTATAACATTTTCATGTAAGCCCCCTGCCGAGCATGGCAGTTTGTTTGCACAATGTAACCTTCTCCTTTGTGCAGATTTTAGGCATGAGCCAGTCATCGTAGCTACAAGAACATTTGCAAGTTTTGCTAGTGCTGGTCCTGTCTTCAGCAACAATCTCAGCATCAGCCCTTGGGTAATAATTTTCGTTACTTTTATTAACCTGTGGCCTGGTAGATATTTCAATGAGACCTGAATTATATAAATGCAGTTTATGGAAACCTTCAATTCTTCTATTTATTAAAAATTAAGGTTTACCCACATGTTTCATTTTCAACTTTTCTCTACTTGTTTATGGAAATATTCATCGTAACCCAATTTTCATTTTTTATTTAGAAACAGCATTGGAGAAACTACCGATGTCGTTCGACTTACATCTCTCTTCTTCCCCTTTCTTCAAATCCCTTCTTGTCCTCGTGTACACCCATGTGTGTGTGGGTGTATTCACGAGGACCCCCTTTTTCCTATCCCGCCTGGTGTACATTCAACTCTTCAGCAGCTGGAGCACTTGTGGAATGTCTGGCCGTATTTCTCAGGCTCAAAGGTAGGACAAGCGTCTCTCTACTCTTCCCTTTTTGACTGTTGATTGGTGGCGTTGATTGTAAATCGTCCGTATACGATTGGTACGATTATTCCCGAGCTAGGCGGTTAGAATTGTTTTTTCTCTTGCCGTTTTTGTTTATTCAGTCAGGGTACTATCACCACTTGCCAACTTCTCGTATAGGAAATCGGTTGCAGATCCTAAAAATTCTAAAGGTTAATTCTCCCTGCTGCGCAATAGAGAATGTCATTTCTTTTTGATTGGCTAAGTTAATCAACGGCGATGATCGAGGGAGAGAAAAGGCTAACACAGGACGACGTTTGACACGTAAAATCATTAGGAAATCAAGGGAAAAGCTCACAGTCCGTACTTTGTCTTCAAGTGTTGTACAAGTCGACGATTGCCATGACAATATGACATTATATGAAGCAGTGTTGAGTTGCCAATTGAATGAGCCGCCATGCCAACCGTTGTCTCTGGGCCGAGAAGTTAATTAGACGTCAAGGATCTGATGACGTCGATGTACCAACAACTCTTGGGGGGGGGGGGGGAAGAAGAAGAAGAAGAAAGTGTTTTGAGTGTTGTATAACACACTGGGGCGATCGTGTGTCGGATAACATCGATCGACCGTATAATTAAAGTCTGTTCTACTACTACTACCACCACTACTATATACAACTACATGCATAGTATATTTGCATATCACATGTCTACAATCGCCAAATGTCTATCATTCAAATTCACGCCTCCCTAATAAATACTAGAACAACCGAAAACGTGAGCGATTCGACCCTATCGATCAAAACGGGCGCACAAAAAAAAAACGGCATAAATTATGCGGTAATAACATCAGGGCTGATTTGGCAATGTGTTAAAAACTTTAATCAGCCGAAATGGAAAGAAAAAAAAAATTGGCCAGTCATATAAAAATACGTGGGAATTCAAATTTCCCACGGATGGACAGGGGCATAGACACATTTCCAGGTGCGAGGGCGGTTTATCTTTTTTTTACTTTTGCTTTTGCTTTTATTTGATATTTCACATGTACACACAACCCCATGATCACGGCCGAGTCTATTTGGTTCCCCCTCCAGGGTCCCCGGGAATCCAGCAGGTCATTGATTTCGCACGCTATGAGAAACTCTCCCACATGGGACATTGCGTCACTCGTCTATTCTCTCTGATAGAGAAATGGCACACAATGGCCGATAGGAGGAACATGTAGACGAGGGTGGAATGTGGGAACGTCCGATGATTCCCACACGACGGCGACGCTCGGTGACGGAATTATTTCTCATCCATTCCGTCATTGCTGGATGTGCGGAGTAATGTGTCACTCGGAGGGGGGATGTCCCCCCTCCCTTTTCTTTTTTTATGTTTGATAGAAAAAGAAATTTTGTTTGTTTTGTTGTGAACCCTCCGTGGGATGACTGGACGTCGGTAGGGGTGGCATTCCAACGGGAGATATTTTCCCACCGACGCCCCCCTCTCGGCGTCGGCGTTTCTCTCTATTCAACCGGAGCGATTAGCATTGAGATTTCATTCCCCTCTACTCTCCTCCATTCCGAAGCATCGGCGTCTATTGTATACGAGATCAAGTGATGCAATGAAAGTTTTCAAGGGGTGGACCCCCCTCCCTCCCTTCAACTGAATATAGGGAGGGTTCAACACACAAAGAAGGATCGCCCCTTTTTTGGTCTAGCCGTGTTCATTTGATTTTTCCAATCTCTTTGAGATTTTTTCCACCTCTAGTTATTTTTGTGATTATGTTCCAGTCATCAGTACGCAGTACCTTTGGACTGGCATTGAAATGTCGTGGGAGAGACGGAGGTGTGTGAACCCAGTCAGACTTGTCATTTCATTGCCGCAGGATTTTGGCAGGATCATTTCTCACGATCCTGCAAATTCCCAACGTGACCGTACGCAAGTTGAAGGAATCTATGATTCCATTCAATAAATTATGCAATAAATGGAATATGCCAGGCGCGGTTTCCACCGAGGATTCTTTCTGATGGAGAAGAATTTAAGATGATGAATGAGGAATCGAGTCAAAAGTGCAGGAGCAGAAGCAGTGGGCGGAAAATGGTAGGGGGGGGGGACGAGAGAGAGATCCGTAGATGAGCCACTAGCGGCAGGGGGTCCCTCCCAAAGAAAATAAAACAAAACAAAACACATTTTTTTAGAAAAAGAGCCCAGGAGCCCAGGAGGTTGTAAAATAGGGAGGAGGAGATATTGCTCTCCATCATTGTTCCTTTTCTTCTTCTTCTTCTTCTTTTCGTTTTTTGGGTTAGTTTCGGTATTTCTGGCCTTTATTTTCCGAGCGTGTGTGTCTGTTTAGTGGCGCACACCGTAATATCACGCGCAACTCGGTTTAATCTTATTTGATTTCATTTTCAATCGAATCCTCAACGATGGCGTCTGTTTTATTCGTTCAAATTTGATTTTCTTTTTTTGGCGTCCAGAGATGAGAGAGAAAATGAAATTTTCTGATTTTCGTTTTGCCCCGCGAGAAAAAAAGGAAAAAGCTTTTTTTTTTTTTATTTATGACGAGAATAGAAAAGAAGAAAAAGATAATAAGCAAGGAAAGAATAAAAGACCGGCGGCCATTTTTTCGGGTTGTTGTTGTTCAAATCCCGCGGGCCGCGTGACGACAAGACCTACGCGCGATCGGTTTGAACCCCAAGACCATCAAGCAACAACAGAAGCTGGGTGCTTTGATTTGTCTCGCCACACATTAGCAGCAGCAGGAGGAGGAGGAGGAGGACATTTGATTTTTCTTTTCTTTTTACATTTCGTGTTGGTAGTGACGTAGCCTACATACCTGATGGGGATACATGGCGACACAGGGACGTCGTCCGGGGTAGAAAGTGGGCGACGACAAAACAAAACAAAAAAAATAAAAAGCTTTTTTGTGTGTGTGTAAAAGTTCTTCTCGTATAAGAAGAGATTGATATTCCCGACGTCTATGAAATAGTGCTGGAGGGGGCGTTGGTCGACATCTCCCGGCCGCTGCCGACTGCGGGAATGTAAACGAACGGCCGCTAGACTTTTTCTCTCTCTTTATTTTTTCGGTTAGATGCTGATGGCCTTTCTTTCTTTTTATGCGTGTAGACGTGACACGAACGGGCTCCTAGCTCTTGTCTCCCATCTTTTCCGTTCAAAAAAAAAAAAAGAAAAAGAAAAAAAAAATCTACCTGATGATAAATTTTCCTTTTTAACTTTTTTTTCTTTTTTTAAAAAATATAAAAAAGAAACGAACGCCAGCAGCGGGAGTCTGAGGTTATTAAAGAAAATAATAATCATAATAATCATGATTGCGAGGGGGAGGGATATTAACAAACGCCCGCAACAAGACACACGTAGAAAAATCTAGTTGGACTTTAAGGGACGTACAAGTGGAAGAAGAAGAAGAAAAAAGAGAAAAGACGTGCATGTCCCATTTATGGAGCTACTGCCTTCCTTATATAAAAGAACCACCACCTCCTCCACCTTTTGCTGCTGGATGGAAATGCGAGTCTACCTGCGTGGACTGGGCCGCTAGCCCACGGCTACCGACATACATGCATCAACAGGAGGCGGCTAGACGCCGATGTGCTCCTGGTGAAGCTGCTGCTGCTGTTCACAAGAAGGAGGTGGAGGAGGAATATCAAGGAGATGGGGGGGAATGTTTCGGGCGTTGTGTGTGTTTCTTCTTCTTCTTCAGTTTCTTCTTTTTTCAGGGGCTGGGGGGAGATGGGTGGAGTGGGGTTATGGGGTGGCCCGCCCCCATATATAAGAAGTAGCTCCCGATTTCTGGCTCCTGGCCACACAAGACCCCGCCAGACACGTAACCGAACGAAAGAAGAAGAAGATGAATAAATTTACGGAGAGAAAAAAAGAAAAAAAAGGGAGTAGGTGGAGGAGGGCTGTTGCTTATCTTTTTTCCTGCTGGAGACTTTCTTTTATAATCATTTTTAAAAAAGAAAGAAAGAAAGAAAGAAAGTAATATGTTTTCTTTTTTAAAAGAAGAAAAAAAAAAGCCACTGAGGTGGATGGAATAAAAGGTGGAGAGGCCACAGAGGAGCTGCTGGGCTCTTCTCGACACGCCAACCCAAAAAGAAGTTGAGGAAGCCGCCCGACGTTCATTTTCTTTTCTTTTTTTTTTCCCTGGGAGAGATTGGGGCAATGGCGGGGTCAACTTTTTTTTTTTTTTCCTTTTTTCTTACAAGAACTAAACAAACTTTGCGGTTACCATTTCTTACATCATTTGAAATCAAATCGACTTTTATTGATGCGAAAAAAATTAAACGCGAAATTTTGATTTAAAATTTTTGATGGTCATTTCTTAACCGTCGACTGTTTTTAGTCGAATCATGTTGGCGTGTTGCTACCACGTTTGTGGTAGTCAAATATCGTTGGAAGAACGCGTTCACCTACATCACCTGGGTGATTGGATCCTTGCGTGTTTGTCGAGGATTTTCCTATTTACATGTTTAATTATTCAACCAATAGGGTGGAGGGGGGTATAGGCTCAAGTCAAAGGAGAATTTCTTCCTCTTCTCACACCTCGGTCCGTGGTGTGACCCGACAAACAGAAGCGAACAAACCGCCACCGGGTACCAAGTACATTTTTTGGGAGTTTGTTTTTATAAATTTCGACTACCGGATTGGCGTGAACGACGGGTACGAAAAAATATATAAAAAGAGTTGCACATGTTTAGACGCGTGCAGCCGTCACGTAGGGGGTTAGACGGGACACACAAAGTCCCTACAAATAAACCGGTGGCAACGCGGTGAAAAGAAATAACGAGTCGCAAATTTGGAACGCGAAAGAAAAATATACGAAAACGCTTGAATTTGACTTGCAAATGAGATGGACGGACCTCCCGGCGACAAGTTGACAATCAGTTTCCCCGTGACTACAAAATCAAAGAAAAAAAAAATATAGATTTCGCCAACAACCGCGCGCACTTTTTGTTTTAAATTACCCGCGTCGTCTGTCGAGTTGTAAGTAAGTAGTCCGCACTAAATTAATCACGGCATGCGTCTAATCATTTCGGGCTTGTACATCAGAAGAAGAAGAAGCAACTTGTGTGCGTTTGACGTCAAAGCGCCAACTTTTTGATTTCTCGTGAAGAGGAAGATGACGTCTCTGGCCGTGTTCCGCCTCAGCGACTCCATAATATAATATGCAATACGCCGTTGAAATAATAGACGTGATGATATCAAGGGGATAAAAAGAAAACACAAAATGTCAAGAAAACGGCATACACTAAAGGGGGGGGGGGGTAAAAAAGAAAATCGGGATGAAATGTTAACAAGAGTTTGACGTACGTACGTGTGTGTTTGTTGCATCTCCGCGGGATTCGGTTGGCCCGGGAGATGATCCGAGCGCTTGGCATCACAACGTGCAGAGACGCCCAAAACCTTGTGACATTTAGTATGTCTAGTGTAGAGACGACGCTTTTCTTTTATGATGAGATCCGACGGCGACGACGTCAGCAGAGTCTACACTGAACAGGTTGGAGAAACGGGGGGGGGGGGGAAATAAGGTTTGCCGTTGCCATGGAAAAATCCCGACGCCAGCGATCCACACATTCGTGGAAATCACTCTTGACGTGATTTCTTTTTTCTTTTTTTCATCTTTAATTTTTTCACGCTGAGCGCCGGTCAGATTTGAAAAAAAAACAACAACTCTATAACGGCACATTTATAGAAATGATGAATCAGGTTTTTATTTGATTCGTATTTCGGTTGTTTTTTCGCTGCTAGCCAAATAGAACACGCGCGTAATTACGGGTGGGAATAATAATGACTGGGCGTGAGTCATCAGCTGGAATTTCATTTAGGTAAATGTCGTGAATCCATCATCAGCATCACCACAGGATGGACTCGCATCTCTGCCTGATTCTTTTTTGGCGCGCGTTACAGTTTCCAATTCAGGTTTTCATTTGATGGTGGGGCGATATCAAGCAAACCTCAAAACGAGAATTCTAAGGTGAGACTCGACTCTATAACGTGGCTCGATTTTCACTAAGGAAGAAACAGAGTGACGGCAACAGGTCCTTGTGGACTTTGATTCCGTGTTTTGGCAGCCCGAAAAGATATCCCAAGCTTAAAATAGGTTACACGCGCAATCAGGAAAACGAAAAAAGTCCTAAAAATAAAATGAAATTATCGCATCACTGGCCGCCGTTTGTGTGTGCGTTAGAACGTGCAAACAAACGACAAAAACAGACGAAAGGTTCACTGGAGACAATTGAAAGATTGTAAAGCCCTAGTCAGCGATTGACGTACATTTACATCCCCCAACAAATGTAATCCTACACAAATGGATATTTTTTTGGTCTAAATTTATCAAGCTAGATTATAGACAGCCCGGCGATGATGATTATTATTAGGATTCGCCGTCTCCATCCAATGCGTGCGTATTAGAGATCCTTTTTTCGTTTTTTGATGAGGTTGTGGTCATTGAGTCAGTGAGGACTTTCAACTTGTCTTATCTCTGCCCGTGATCGTCTGTACACAGCAGAGCCAACGGTGTGAAGGATTCGGTAATCGCCGAATGATTGACACTATATAAATTTAGCTCTCGTAATGTCAAATCCTGGATATAAATAACGCAGGACTTTGGATGCTCATGTATTTACTTGAGCCCAAAGATTTAAAAAAAAAAAAAAAAAAAAAAAAAAAAAAATAAGAACCGATGATGTGTGGGAGAGTTGGGGGAGGCTTTTTCGAGTTCCCACACACCACCACCGGTGTGTATAGTCGATCCGCCGTAACAGTAGCGCGGCGGCCGGTGACGGAACGCCAAGCTTTTCATTCCATCTCTTCTCCCCCTCTCTCTCTCTCGCATTTGAACCGTTCACAGCTCCCACACACACACACACATATCTGTAGACAAGAAGAAGAAGAAGCCTATGTGTACATGTTCTCTATTCTCTCCCCCATTTCACCTCGTCCTCCGCCCCCTCTCTCTCTCTCTCTCTCTCTTATTTGATTTCATATCTCTTTTCTTTCTCCCGGGGCTTTGAGCGTTGCGTGAGAAGCTTATTCGACTCGAGGCTCTGCGCTCTTTTTATACACACACACACACACATATCTTTTTTCTTTTTTTTACCTTTGCTCTCCTGTGTGTGTGTATACTATGCATACGTGTTGTGTGGGAGAGTGTGTTTATGTGACTCCTCACCAAAACCCCCAGGTGAAAAACACGTTTTTACCTTTTGTGAAAAAAGAAAAAAAAAATATTTTTTTCTTCTTCTTCTTCTCCAACTCGGAAATTTGAAACGGGTGGGCATTTTGATGAAATTAAATTTTTTCTCCCGATGAAAGTAGATAAATAAATTTTTTGGGGTTTTTCTTTGTGTGCTAGGAAATGAATAAGCTAAGAAGCTTGGCTACTATTTTGTTTAAAAAGGAAATAGGGAGGCTATTTCTCTTTTTATATTTTTTTGAATATGTTGGAAGAAGAAGAAGTTGAGGATGGAAAGAAAACGCAGCGGGAGCAGCAGCAGCAGCCTTAGCCTTCGTGTTGTTTCGGGACGCTGATGTTTTCCTCCCTTTGGGTTGTTGTTGTTGTAGTAGTAGTAGCTTCTTTTTTCAGGAGAAGATGGAACGACCTTTGCATCCTCCCACCTCCCTCCTCCACCCACATGATGCACACACTCCATCCCTATTACCTTTCTTTTTTTTATTTTATTTTACTTCCACAATCACTGGTGAGATGAGAGAGAGAGAGAGAAAAAAAAGAGGGCGGACCCTTCGAGTGGGGGGCTCCTTATACCCAGGCAAGTTGTTGTGCCGGGCCCCGGTCGCCAGCCCGCCCGCCCGCCCCGCCGACGCGTTGGACCCGGGCGGGCGCGATGGTGGCGGCGGCAGCGGTGTGTCCCCTCGAGTCTTATAGGCGGTGGCTACTGGCAGCAACGCAACGGTGCCCTTCAGTCGTACCCGCACTGCCGCGCTAGTCGCACACGCGCATCCATCCATCCATCCATCCATCCATCACTCCCATCCATCATCCTCATATTTTTGACGATTATCATTTGTTTTTTTTTACTCTATCGTCGTCTTCCGTTGTTTCGATTCGACGCTTCAAGTTTTTTGAAATATTTTTTGACGACGTTTCGACAAAGTGTGCTCATCATTTTCTCTCTACCGGTGCTCACCCGTCATTTGATATTATTCAACCCATCGAAATCCGAGGTAAGTCGATTGCATTTCAAATAGGCCCGCCAAAAAATTCGAGCCAAATTGGTGCCGTGATGTTATTGCGACGTGCCGTTGCTGTGACTGAACTTTGGACAAGGGACTTGATACATAACAGTGAGGTTGTGTGTGTGTGTGTGTAGAAATAGGAAGCAGAAGAAGCAAAAGCAGAAGAAGAAGAAGAAGTAGAAAAGAGGGTGGTGGCTGTGTGTCTGTTTGAAGCTTTGGCTGGGAGCTATAGTCTAACTCTTGAGATGAGGCGAAGAGATATGTGGATAGCCCGGCAGCCACCACCACCACCACCACACAGGTACACACACACACACACGCCGTGTGTGTATAAATATCAGCAGCCCAGGAAAGAGAAGAAGAAAGAAGAAAGAGGCGATGGTCCACCTGTTGCTCCTCTTAGACTTAGACGTACGTGCCCTCTAGGGTCTTGTCTCTCTGCCCCTGCCGTCTTGTGGGTTTTGAGAAATTCTTCTTCTTCTTCTGCCTCCTCCTTTTGGGATTTTCTTTTTTTTTTTCCATTTCTCCTCTGGCGACTTGTTGCATCTACTTAATTGAAAAAAAAGCAGATCCCATAAATCGTGGGGTCGCCCAGGTTGGTCAATAAATTTGGTTATTGGCCAGGGCATGTCGATCGTATTCGGGCGGGAATCATTTTTTTGGTTTTTTGGCGTTCGGCGGGGATCCTATTTGGGTCGCCTCTGTACGTCACACACAATTGAAAATGTTGGAAGATGAAATAAGCGACAGGAGCTCATCACCAGCAACAGGAAACAGGAAATTTTTGTTCGTTTTTCCTCTTGCCACCCAACGAAAAATAAAAAGAATTTTGTTTTGTTCGGTTCGTTCCGTTTCGTTCCATCCCGTTCCGCGTTCGTCTTTCTCTGCCCCCTTTTTTTTTCCCTGCTGCTCATCACAAAAGGGGCGACAATCCCGCACGACACGTTACATACGCAACGCTGCAGCCAGCCCAGCTGTGTGTGTGTGTGTTGTTTCGACGAGTGTTTTACACACACACACACACACCCACACCCATTCCGTGTGAGTTCAGCCAGGGAAAAGTTCAAGCTGCAACTCGCCAGTCTGCGTAGGTGGGGCGTATCATCTATCCAACAACAACAACAACAACTACACACTAGATATAGTACTATTTTTCTTTGTGCGGCGTATATGTGCATGTCCGACTCTTGTTTTTTTTTATTAGGCACGTCACGGGGTTTTCATCTAATGCGACTGGACAGGAGGCAATCAGGAGCCTCCCACATTTTTTTTTATTTATTTTTGTTTGTGAAATTTTGGCGCCGAAAATTTGAATTTCGATCGGCGGAGATTTTGACAAGTTCAGGGCGCCTATTTTGAATTCAAGTCGTGATGGTCCTGCGCCCTGGCGGGAGCAGCTAGCCGCACGGCCTTGGCCAAGGCCGCGTTCAACTAGAAGGCGTAGCGTGAAACACTGGGGAGAGTTTGACGGGATTAGGCGGCGGCGGCGGCGGTGCTGGTGCCAATGACCGACATACATCAAGTGCCCAGCTGAACACATTTTGTTTGACTAAGTTTGGCCGAGACAAAGTCAATAAGCCTCTCTGCCGGTATTGCGTAGCGTCCAACCACGACCCCCCCGTGGAAAAATGGTAGACAAATACAGACATGGCCGCTCCCGCTCCCGCCCTGTTCCCGCTCGACTTCTTTGAATAAATAGCCGCGTGCCAACAAGTGCCGCGCGCCAGACGTCACAATTTATTCGTCTGCGTGCATTAGACGACCAACAGATGACGTTATTTTTCTGTCTTAATGGTTGGCCATGGCGCAATTAAATTTCTCTCCCGTTTGATTTCTCCTCTCATCTTTTGCAATGGCGGAGGGGCGGGAGATTGATGGCCGCTAGGCGGGGCGGCCATGTCAGATGTCGATCGAGGCCCCCTTTTTTTTCTTCTCTCTTCTTTAGAAAAAAAAGAAAAGAAAAAAACATTTCGTGAAGGAAAACGGGAATCGGGAGTCGAGGGACGACGACAGCGGGAGCGGAACCAACGCCCTTTGAGGAGCCAACAGCACAGCAGCAGCAGCAGAGAACCTGGTATTGATTCTTGAGCTTGTGCCATTGACGTCATCACTTTTTGCTCTACGCTCCCGCCACCACCCCCCTCCCAACCCCTCTTACGGTTCTTTTCCACCTCTCGGGCCAAAAAAAAAAAAAAAGAAGTGGAGGGGGGGGGGCGGGATAGAGAAAACCGTTGGTATATAACACGGAAAAACAGCCAAATAAGAAAAAAAGAAGAAGAAAAAAAGTAGGAGTTTGAGAGATTGGACGTGGAAAGGTTGGAAAGGGGGGGGGGGGGGGGTTGGCGATGCTGCATGGCGTCGGCGTCGTGATGAAGGTGCTCCCCCCCCCCCCCTACCGCCACTCCCGTCCGTCCGTCCGTCTATAGCCTTCGGTGTAGTCGCCGTATTTCCAGGCAGGTGCCATCGGGACGTCGTTGAGTGCGCTTCGGCGTTTCCAGTGACTCCCGCACACACTCGATCTCCTTGGGTCTTATTTTCGATCGTGAGCGAATCAAACGATTTTGTCGTGTTGTTTTGTGTGTGTTTGTGTGTATGTGCGGACCAGTCAGACACTATCCACTCCCCACCACCACCGCACACAACATTGTCGTTTGAGTGTTGCGGTTGTTGTTGTTGTTGGTGATTCAACCCCCATTTGCGATTTGCCATCAAAGAGTTGTACAATCACGGGCTGTGGGGTTGGCAGCTCCTCGGGACGGTGCACTGAAATGTCAGCCAGGATGTAAGTTTTCGACTTGTCACTTGATTCTTTTCAATTTTTTCAATTGGGAGAGATTTTGATGGCGGAAAAAAAAGAGTCGTCCTCTTGACACGTTGGTGGCCCATTTTGACACCTGGCCATTGCGTCACGCCCTGGTGGTGGGAGGGGCCTTTTTTCTTGATAGACACGGCAAAGATGGATGATTGACCGCATCGCGGTCTCACATTCACGACGCCCTGCTAACGACACTATGTGTGTCCGTCGTCAAAGAAAATTCGATCCCGAATTTGATGATGGGGAAAAAGAAGAAGAAGGAAAAGTAACGCGGGAGGACGCGTGTCCTTGATCTTCAAGAATGTTGTGTGTCTATTTCTTTTTTCGTGAGTTTCTCCCTCACGTTCGGCTTCACCCGTTAGTGTGTTGCTGCTGACGCAGATCACAGTCTTCTTCATCCCCTCTATCATTTGCTTCTTCTTCTTCTTCTTCTTCTTTGAGATAAGAAAAAAATAAAAAAATAGTCTCTGCGTGATGAGCCTTCTACTTTTTTTTCTTCTTCTTTCTTCCATCGACTGGATGGGACATTTTCCCTCCGTTCGGGAAAAAAAGGAAAAACTCTTACTGGCTCCTGGCTCCCTCTTTATTTATTATTTGTAAGCTATACACAAGAAGGCAGAGTGAGTGAGTGAGTGAGAGCAAACTTTTTTTTTTTCTTTTCCTTCACATATTTAGAGTCTGCCATCCGGTGAAATATGTAGAAGACGCCGAGATAGATGGACTAGTAGTAGTAAACCGAGAGGCCTATACGCTTTATATATATATATATATATGTACGCCTGGAAATCAATACTGGTGTATGGCAATCAATAGCGGGAGAGAGACTCCCGCCCGAAACATACGTGTGCAGACTATGTGTACACCTTTTTATTTAAGACTTTTTTATTTTATTTTATTTTATTTTTCCCTTTTTTTTATTGCGTTTATTTTTCCTTTTTCTTTTTGAAAATGATTTTTCTTTCTGCTAGCGACTGCGTTTGTCGCTTTGGTGCAATCGTGTGGCAACGCCGCACCAACTTTTTTTCGTTTGGCACAACTTGACAGTTCGAATTCGTCGGCTTCTTCTTCCGGCGACTGTCACCGCGTGATTTTTAATAAGGAATTGACTCACGGAAATCATGTGCCTCTCTAGACGGCCGAGAGACCAAAGGCTTTGCCTGCGGGAATTAGACCAACGTAATCAGGTTAGATTCATCCAGCCCTAGTTAATGAGTTGGGCTAAGTATCCAGCCACAGCAGACTTAACTTATTCACTGAGCAGTAGTGGAAGAAGATCGAAGAAACTATACTAGTGTGTGTCTATGTGTGCGTCGACTGTACATGTTTAGACGGGAAATTAAGACGTCGAGCAGTTTTCTCTTTTCCGTTTTGCCACGGTCTCGTTGAATTCGCCTTGTCCATCACACACACACACACACTGTGTATGTCTGTGTGTGGGTGTGTGTGTCTGCGTACTGGTTACTGTCCACTCACACAAGAGCTCATTATTTGTAGCTAATGTGGCAAACAGACAAGTGAAGGGGGGATGAACAGTGACATGAAGCGTGGAGAGAGAGAGAGAGAGAGGCGGAAAGATCCCTGTTGAGAATCCAATGTCACTCATGTCTTCACTTTTTCTTTTTCTCTCCCCGATATTGCAGGAAGACTCTTGGTGGGCCAACCAGTGGTCTCCCTGGATGCTGCAGGACTGCTGCTGCTGCTGCTGTCTCAAACACAAAGTGGCCCAGTGCAGTTGGATTGGTTCGCCCAGTTGCCCAGCATCATCATCGCCCGTCCACCCGAGTTGTGAGTTGTAGTGTCACGGCCACGTTGGTGCTGGCCGTCGTCGGAGTAGCCGTTAGGTCTTGTCCAGCCACCAGAATCCCAAACAAGAATGATCTCGACCACGTCAGTCGTTGGGCCAGCAAGGTCGACGACGCAGCGCAAACGCCAACGATTGGATCAGCTGGTCGGCAGAATCGCCCACTTGGTCGGCAGTGCTCCCATTGGTAGGATCACTAATAGCGCTCATTCCAGTGTCGGTTGTGGCGGTCCCGTCGCCAGGAACAAGAACCGCAACAACAACAACATCCGCAGTAGTAGTAATCATAGTAGTCTCCGCAACAACAACAAAAACAACAACAACAACAACAATAGTGAGCCGGAGATAATCGAAGGCATCGATCAACGCGGACGCATTTGCGTCAGTCTCTCCGAGGAAGAAGAAGAGGAAGAAGAAGAATACGAAGAAGAAGAAGAAGAGGAGGAAGAAGAAGAAGAAGAAGAACCCGTGTCGGTCAGCATGGAGTCGTCGGTTGGAAGTGGCGAGTCTCCGTCGCCGCAGCAACAACAGACTTTGATGTCCATGTCTCGATTGCGGATGCGGGGCAATTTGCGACACATCCAGCACGTCCACCACCTGCATCCGCACCAGCACAGTGGCGGCCAAGTGTTCAGTTTCGACCACGTCATGCCGGCCGTCGTGGCAGCGGCCGTCTGCTCGGCCCAGCGCAGCGCCAGCATGACGCAGAGCGACGAGGAAGGCGAGGAGGAAGTGTTCAGTCCCGGATTGGGTCTCACCTCGTCCTACTCTGACCGGCTGAGTCAACTCAGCCCGTGCAGTCAGGGCAGTGCCACCTTCGTCGACTCGCCCAGCGGCATTTCCTTCAGTCCGCTGAGCTTCGCCGCCGAACCGCCGGCCAACGACCAGACGGACCCGTCGGCCACCGCGTTCACTCGCAGCCGATCGCTCACCGTGCCGGACGCGGCCACGCCCCTCAACTTGTCCACCAGCGGAGGAGTCAAGGAGAGAGGAGTCGCTCATTATCATCATCCGCACCAGCACCACCAGCACCACCATCATCATCTTCATCAGGCCATCACTCCGCCTCACGCCTCCAGCTCGCCGTTTCATCATTACATCAGCAGCCTGACGGGGCAGCCCATGCGCCCGGCAGCTCCCGTCTCTGGCGGCTCCCTCCTCCTCGACGTGGTGGAGCCGTCGAACCGCAGACGGGCCAGGTCCGACTCGGATTTGTGCAGTGATTCCGTTTCGGAGCGACTGATGTCCGGCGGTCAAGTCGAATCCTCGTCGAATCACCAGGCGACAACAACGACGACAACACCTCTGGCCGCTCCGGCCTCCTGGGTCCTGACGCCGGCCATGTCCGCCGCGGCGTCCCAGTCGCTCAACGGCAGCAGCGGCAGCAGCAGCAGCGGTGGTGGCAGTGCTGGTCACGGCCACCACCAGCGGCTGAGCCGACTGGAACACTTGCGGCCGCCGCCGCTGATGGTGTCGCTCAAGCGCAACTCGTCCGACTCGACCGACAGCTGGTCGCCGCTCTTTGGCCAGCAAGAGTCTCCCGTCGACCTGTCTGTCCGCTCTGGCAGCAGCGTCAGCTCCGACAGCCCCAACCAGACCAACAGCACCAACACGAGCACGGCCTCTGTGTCGTCGTCCGAGTTGTTGTCGGCCTTCTCCTCTCCGCTGTGCGGCGGACTGGAGACGCCGCCTCCGTCGCATCCGTCGCATCTGACGGCGACGTCTTCGCGTGTGGGCAAATCGCGCGGGTCGCGACTCAAAGCTCTGACGCGCAGCCTGTCGCTGTCGCAGTACCTCTCGGCCGTCGAATATTCCTCCTCGTCCGTCGACTTGTCGGCCGACAGCGAGGCCATTTCGCCCATCTCCATGGCCGCTCCGCTTTTGCTTCCTGGCGGCCCCCATCCGGCCGCCTTCGGCTGTGAGATTTGCGGCCAGATTTTCGACCAGCACGACCGGCTGGTCAAACATTTGACGTCGCGGCACAAGTTGCCCGTCCAACTGCAAAGGACTTCAGCCCTGCTCAACGGTGGCACCACCAGTGGCGCCACGACCCCAACCATTTCATCGTCGGCTGCTGCTGCAGCAGCAGCAGCTGGACCCGTCTCCTCGGCCGATTCCGGCGTGGTCGTCAAGGGCTACCAGTGCGAAGTGTGTCAGCGGCCGTTTGCCCGCAGCGACATGTTGACTCGCCACATGCGGCTGCACACGGGTCTCAAGCCGTACACTTGCCGCATCTGCGGCCAGGTGTTTTCACGCTCCGATCACCTCAGCACCCACCAGCGGACGCACACGGGCGAGAAGCCCTACCGCTGCCCGCAGTGCTCCTACGCCGCCTGCCGACGCGACATGATCACCAGGCACCTCAGGACGCACACCCGCAGCGAAGACTTGGACCTGGGCCATGTCTCCGATCCACGGTGCAAAGATTCCGGATAAAAAAGAAAAATTCCGGAATGACATCCCCCCCCCCACCCGTTTTTAATAATCTGTCATTGATTGGGTGTTTTTTTTTTTCTATTATTTGTGTGTGTCTTTGCTACACATCTCGTTTGTTCTACTCGTTTCTTTTTGGCCCCTCCCACCAATAGGGAGGGTGGATCCGGAATGGATTGCGGATGGCTGAATTCCAATTCACATTGCGGTTGTGTGTCTAAACAAAGGCAAGAAAGATGGCGATGATGTTGTTGTTCCGTGAAAAAGATTTCATATTTGGTTTTCCTATTCTCTTCCGAATGGAGGATTGAATAGAAAAGCGCATTCATCCGCAATTTCTTGCGGTGGAGCTTCCGTTTTCTCCATCGACAACAGCAACCAACTCTCCCAATTTGCTCCATTCCAATTCGTTGACTCGATGACCTGAGTATCTCTCTCTCTCTCTCTCTCTCTCTCTGGGTGTGTGTGTGTGTGTGTAACTGTCTTTCCATTTATAACCTCCGCTGTTGTTGCTCTCACCATCCGCTGGCCGTGTCTTATTATGTCGCCATTTCGATTATTTGACCTTCTTTCCTCGTTTCCACTCCGCACAGACTCACGCAGTGAGTACACACACACACACACCACACGTATTTTGATTTTCCACCTCTAATTAGCGAGTTGGATGTATTGAAAAAAAAAAAGAAAAGACAAAAAAGAGTCCCATCGACTGATTGTATCATGCCGTGTATAAATTACCTGAGACTGTGTTCAAAAATTGTCACCACAGAGCCGACGACAACAACCATTTCTCCACCTCCTCCTCAACCCGTTTCTTTTTGGTTTTGTTGTCCTCCCAGCGTGTGTGCTGGTTGCGCGGGTCTGTGGACAAGTCGTGTCGTGATTACCCACATTATCTCTCTCTCTCTGTCTCTCTCTCGTGTTCGTGCTCGCGCGAGCGAGATTGAGCTCACTGGCCGTCATTATGGAGCGACGACGACGTCTTGCTGCGCTTCTTTCCTCTCCCGACCCCACCCAATTTGAGACGAAGAATTATTGAGGTTAAAGCGACAAGGAGAAGAACAAACAATTGTGTGCTGCAGTTGCGCACTGTGGGCTTTTTTGGATTATTTCATTTTCTTTCTTTTTTTTTTGTTGTTTAACACCGAACGGACCTCACAGATCAGATCCGATTGTCAGCAGATTCGGGATCGTCGGTTACCCCCCCCCATTTTTTCCTTCATTCTGAACTCGCTCACCCCCTACAAACTTTAATCACCGTTTGATTCACCCCCCATCTTTTATTTTCTCTCTCTCTCTAAATAGATATACAGAAGATTTATATATTATATTATCGATTCTATTACGTCGAAACAAAAGCCAATCATTTGTCTTTTGTTTTCCATGGCGTGTGTGTGTGTTTCAGATTCCAGAAGCTCAGTACAAGAATTGTATATACATGTTCGCACAGACACAACAAACACAATGTAGTTTTTCTTTGACGTTTGATTTCGATCCAACCACTTTATTATTATGTCTCTCTCTCTCTCTCTCTCTGGCTCATCGATTTTGTCCTTAATTGTGAATAACTTGTTTTGAAATCATCTCTTTAGCTTCCCGTATCATGTTGTTTCACTACCCGCCGATCCTTCCCCTCCGCCATTCGAATGGAGACGAAAACAAAGTTTCGAAAAAGAAAGAAAATCAACTTCATTAAAAAAAAGCAAGTGTTTTTGAGTGATGTGATTAAATACTCGGATGAGCATGGCTATGTGATGTAGTGCGATTACATCTCCAAAAGCAACCTCCCCCCCCCCCCCCTCAACCCATTTCCACACTTTGAAAAAACAAAAAACAACAATGTTACATTATAACATGTGTGACGATGATGTGATTATAACTGAAAAGAGAGAAGAAGTAAACCCGGTTTGAAAAAGATAACAGAAAAATAATTGACGAAAAGATAAAAAAAAAATACACACAAACACACACTGTCTATACCATACGATTGACTTTTCAGTAATTGTTTTATTATTATTATACCGCAGCATCGGCGGAATATACTATCATTATTTGCACATGAAAGTTGATGAAAGAAAACAAGATTTTTGCCATCTTTAATCAAGTATTGAACATTTACAACCGCCGAAGAGCGGGAACACCAATTGAGAAACATTTCAAATAAAAACCTACACCTAGCCCCCAAACTGAGCACGATTCAATGAAAGTAATTGATGACGATAAACAATTTTCGAAAGAAAAAAAGGATAAATCAGATTCTTTTAAGTAAGTTGAGAGGACTGCTGCTTCTGAACTAAAGGACAAAAGGGACAAATTCATTAGTGTCAGCTCGCTGGAGTGGTCCAGCCGGTCGCGAGGACACTGAAGACGGACATGTTGTTGGATTAATAATCTGACAAGAATTCCGGGGTGTCACTCTACACCGTGAGCAAAAATCATGATGAGACCCGGTTCCAATATCATATCTGGATTCATATGTCCGTTGTCGCAGGCCATGACGGCCACGGCTTGTTTGCCCGGAATCCTCCGGCAGACATAGTTCTCGTATTGACGCCGGTTCAGCTGGCGGATTTCCAACGACGACAATCCCGTCGGCCACCGCCGTTCGTGGGCGTTTTCCATCAGATCCTGGATGATGTGCGGTGGGCAACCTGATTCGGAAAGGGCTCTCTTGATCATTGCCTGCAACTTTAAAAGGTTATCGTATTTGATTGAATGTATTGAGCTCGCCAGCTGTAGGATATTACCTGTAGCACCGTGTCCGGGGTCGAGATCATGCCACCCCAGCGCAGGACTCTCGCCTTGGGTAGAGTTTCGGCCCAGCGTCTCACTTCGTCGGCTTCCATCTGATCTGCCAGAATCCGCAGCGAAGGATTGGCGTTCCGCATGGCTAGCATGTAGTCCTTCAGCAGCTGCAGTTCTCGTTTCTGTTCGCTCATCTGAAATTTGCCCTCGGCTACTTCCGCCTGCACCTCAACTAGTTTCGATTGCTGGGCCTGCATCAACGAGCGCAGCTCTCGCACGCAGTTGTGTTCCTGGAAATACAATCAACATAAAGGTACCATTTAAAGTTGTAACCTGTAAAACAACCCACTTACTTTCAACTCGTCTTTTGGCACAACTAGCCCACAGCCGAGCTCACATGGCACCGGTCTCTTTGGATTGAACTCACATTCTTGTACATGAGACTCTAGGGCATCTAGTTTCAATATTGCAGTGCACCCATAAACAGAGTTATCACAAGTGAGCTGTAGCCTAGAAAAATAATAGAGAAATGGTACAATTTCATACTGATAAGGTTTCAAACTTCCAAACCGACAACCTGTATAGTAGGTTCCGAAGTATTCTGGGAACAGGTCTCAGTTGAGGAGGGGTTATGTTTTGTCTGTCGACAGGACAAGTTGGCTGTCTCGAGAGCCACTCGTGAATGCAAGCAGAGCAAAATGCATGCTCACAGTTGGGTGCCTGAAATAACAAGTCTATTAAATCCATCACATTCCCTCTGGGGAAATTTTATTGCTACTCTCGCTTTTGGAAGCGAACTGTCATTATTACCTGTAACGGATTTTCGAGCACTGAACTACAAATTGGACACAACAATTCTTCATCAACTTCTCCTTGAAATCGATTTATTTCAATTCCCATTTTTCTTGGTTAACAAAACGGCCAAGAAAACTTTGACCTAATTAAGTAAACACACCTGCTTCTCAGTAAGAGGTCGCGTTTCTTTCTTTTTTAATAAAGGGGAAACAGAATTGACGTATCTAAATAAATGCAACAACAAGGTGTTGCAGAGCCATCGGGCGGTAGAAAAATGAAACCGTAAAACGCAGTCTAACGGTTAGGGGACGAAGTTTACATATGGAAGTGCCAACGTCACTTCCTTCCATTTCAAATCAATCCTTCAAATGCTGAACATGTAAGTTTATCCCAACTCGTGGTTATTCTGGTTTTTCAATATTTTTAGTTTTTGATTTAAGTGTTGCAAACGTAATCGTAGGATATGGTTTAATGCTCTTAACAAAGCAAATTAGCCTTAACCTTTTTATTGTCTATATGTGCATTGCTTTGGTAAGGATGAAGTCTAATGAAATCTACTTGTACTAAGAAGTTAAATATATAGAGAAAGAAACCTCAGGTTGGTCTGGGTTTTCTTTGGTTAAAATGGACAAGTTCAATAAAAAGTAGTTTAAGTGAAATTCTAAATTCAACCTGAAATCAATGTTGCAGTGAGGGTCATGAGGCGAGTGAAATTTCCTTTTGTCTAGTAACTAAGTTGTCAATATAAGTTGTTGATTGGCCTCATGTAGGAACATGTTTGATCATATCTCCTATTCTGTTAAATTTAGGTTGATATCTTTAATGCCAAGAGGGATGATGGCAGATGAGTGCAAGGATCCGGTACAATTTTTGTGGGGCTGTGAGACAAATTATGCATCTATATCAGTACCTTGAAGATGACAAGTTTGGAAGGTAAAAACAAATTCCTGCCGTATGTGGGTAAATACACTAAATAGTCCTGATGACCCTAGGATTACAATGAAATTTAGTGAACCTAAATTAATATTTTGATTAAATCTTTATCGCAATATACTGAAGTGTAGACCTAAATTGTATCTTACTGAAATGGTTTGTAGATTTTCATGATCAATTTTTATCTAGGTTGATTCCTGACCTCACTTGGTTTTGCTTCCTGTCTTCCAGAATTTGCTGATTTTAATGTAGGCCTAATTGAGGAATTAAGGTTGGCATTGTAAACATTGTAAAAATTTGCTCTTAGATTTTGCTGATGACACTCTTAGGACACCTAAATATGTACCCTGATTACTAAATGTGCTGAAAGTTTCAAGTGACTTATCGTCATTTTGGTCTAGTCCTCGACTTAACGCTACTTCTTTACAGAGAAGATTCTTTCGAGATATTTCGTAGACGATGGAAGTCGACTGTTCCGGCTATGGAGGAGGTATAGTCATTTTTACATTTGCATTTGAGCCTCAGAGTCACCGGTTTAACGCACATGTAGTATTCCGGTGCTAGAGGATCTCATAAATTAAACGTCGAACCACTTATGCTCGATCTGTATTTATTGCAGAGGTTGATCACCTCGGTTTGAGACAATTTGTTTTGACTTTACAGGAAGATTTAACATTTTAATGGTGTTTATTTTTATTTTTTTGCAGGCAGTGGGTGTGCTTTACACTAGACGAGATACAATCATGAAGGTGTTTGCGATACTTCGGTAAGTGGACAGTTTTAATGGTTTCTTTTGGATTTTTGTGATGAACAACAGTTTCCTGTGTTTCTGACAACCATGAAGACCCACTCGAGTCCCTGATAATTCAGGCTTTTTAATATCATTTAATTGGCTGTAAACAAATATTGACGATTTGTTTACTTCGTTTATTCAGGTTGGCTCATTCAACAACCGCAGTCGATTGTTGAGCTACTGGGCCGAAAACAATCGAGTTTCATTTTCTTTTGTTTCGAATAGTTTGCTGCTGGTGATTTCATGATCTACGTAATAGGTAAGAGAGCATTTCTTGGAATGTTTTCCGTTAATTGAAATGATGAGAACGCTTTAAAGCATTTTCCGAGTTCCATGATGATTCATTCTGCCTTCCTTTTGATCTTAAACTGAGTTGACGATATTAGTGATACAAACTGATGTTATAGATTTATTTTTTTCTGTAGGTTATGTGGTACTGCTTCTTGGTCAATGTCATTGGAATCCGAGGAGTTCATATTATACAAGGTAAAATTTATTTTCAATGCGAGACTCTCGGCAAACAGGTTTGTTTAAGGAGACAATCGTACGCCAGGTTTCTTACTGTCCTGTTTGCAACATTAAAGCGAGTCCCTGAGGCCTTTCTTGCTTTGTTCCCTTGAAGTAAGGGCTTGGGCAACCGGACAAATTCATCAAAATAACTGTTCTTTGTGTGTTCAGATGGACTGGTTTATTGTTCGGTGTTTTTTTTTTTGCCGACGTCATCTTCATAGGATACTAGGTAATAGCTTAATATGGGAAGGAATTAAACGTGCTTCTTATGATGAATAATTGTTTCCTGTGTTTCTGACAACTATGAAGACCCACTCGAGTCCCTGATAGATTATTAATCTTAATCTGCCTTTGAGCTGCTGCTTTCCACACTCTAACGATGATTTTATTTTTGTGTTTTAGATTGCTCGGCCGTTGGTCTTGGATTACTTGGTCGGTGGGGCGATTGGTGGGTATGTTGTGTTGTTGATTAAATTTTTCTTGTGACATTCTTAATCACAACCCATGATTGATATTTTGTGTACGAGAGTATCTAATTTAATGATGTGCTATATCTACAGGTCTGATTACGGCCTATTTGAAAGATCGTTGGAGATTTTGTGTATTGACGTTTTCGTGATAAATGCCTGTTATCGAGGTAAGATTGGTTCGATTATTGCGCTCTTTGGCAAATGATATTTTGTAAAGAAATTGCTGAACATCAGATTTCTTTTTGTTCAGTTTGCAATATGAAAGTGAGTCCCTGAGGCCTTTCTTGCTTTGTTTTCTTAAAGCAAGGGGTTGGGCAACCGGACAAATTTTTCAATCTAATAATTTGATTGTTTCACAGGTATATGCATGTGCGACGCTGGATTTAATAGTGTCGTCCTAGGTAGTTCTGAGGTAATGGAGAAATTAATGTCAAACCTTTATTGTAAATTCTGTGATGACAAATGTTTCCTGTGTTTCTGATAATTATGAAGACCCACTCGAGTCCCTGATAATAGTAGTGGATATGTTGGTGAAAAGAAATTGGTTTTCTCCTAACGCTATTCCATATTTTACTTCTAGGTGTCAATTTTCGATCCGTTGCTTTATGTCCGTGGGATGGTATGGAATTTTGAAACTTGCTAAAAGGTAATTTTAGTTCATAATACTCTAAATAGTTACCAGTGTGATGAAAACGAGTTACCGTTTGACCTTTATGAAACTATTAATATTGGCTGTATATAATCTGAACGTCCTTATGTTAGACATTTACTTTGTGTTTTATAAATTTTTCTAAAGCTTTTTTTTATTCAGGATGTCGCAGTTTTGAAGGTGTTTGGATTTGAATCGTGTAATAAAGTTTCGATATTATGGACGAAAAATTCAATGATAATATAGTGCGAGATGCGAGGAATATTAGTGCTGTATTCAATACAACTGAACAATGGATAAATTTGAATGATCTGTGTTTGTTTCTGTGCCCTTTTCCAATTGCAAAGTACAACATAATCACTGAATATAAGCGAAAAACCTTGATTTCCCCATATCTCCCCGTGGAAAGTTACGACTGACCAGGACAGCCAGCGCATCAAGCGGATGCCCCAATTATATTTTCAAGAATTAGCAGACGAAATGTCTAGCAGACTACAGTTCGTAGATTTCTTATTTATAGATTATGGCCATCGTAACCTACAGAAGAAAAGAAAGATCTATCACAGGTAAGGTTAAGTGCAGAACGACAGGAATGTAGCTAAGAAGATGATACATGTGATAATTAATTTAATTAGATGCCCAGTCCCTAGAGTGAGGATTGAATGAGCCAGGAACATGCAGTTGTTGTCCGATAGGGTAGTGTGAAAAAGATTTTTTATCTTAACCATCATTTGTGATTGGCTTAATGTTTGCTGTTGCCTTGTAGTATGTAGCCTAGTAGTGTCCACGATGAATAGAAACACATTCTAAGTAACTGGCAGGTTTACCTTACCAACTGGGTGTTTTCCCTTTCAGCAATCCATTGTCCAGCACTGTTGCCCAGGTGCTGCATGCTGAACGAATATCTGTCTTGTCTTGAGTTTCTCAGTGTAGAAGTTGAAGTGGTGTTCAATATCACCTTGGGGATTTCGTCTTTTGTGATGTGTGATGCTGCGTATTGGCTTATTGATGAAATTTTGCATGGAGAATATTACGTGAGTATCAAAGTCATTTGTTACCTTTGTTTGTTTGCCAGTTCTTTGATTCTTTCAATTGAATGTCAGCGAGGTAGATCGGACATTGTTTTCGTGTTACTGTTGAACGTTTCTTCTTTCTGACGCTAGACAGCATAGCCTTTGATCATTTTCCAAACAGTTTAAATACGTTAACTTTGTACATCTCTGTAGAGATTTCTCAATGCTACTTCGAAAAAATGTTGGGTGATAACTGTCATTTTTTGTTTCAGCAACAAAGCTCACTTGTTAGATTTTTAATAATGTGTTTTTTTCTACTTCTGGTTTTCTCTTTTCAGCCAGTAGTTCAGTAAATATTCATTCTACGCACAAAATAACCACATATTTGTGATCCTCGTCAAATTTGTGGTAAAGTTCATGTTTTCTTTTGTACGTTTTCGTACTTCCGGTTTTCTCGATTTTGGCCAAAATCTGGATTTCGTTTAAATTACATCTAATCGACCCCAAATTTCACGTAGATCACGAATATTTTGTTTATTTTGACGACAGCTCAATGTTAGAGGCACTATCGCTTACTTCCGGTATACTTCCGGAAAATTTGCATAAAACTAGCAAATGAGCTTTGTTCTCTATACTAATCTCAAGATTTCAAGCTAGGTTTAATAAAGCAAATAAAAGTGCGTTGTTCAAGTTATACAAGTAGCTAAAGAACTGAATTGCTTTAAGTTTATACATGGCAGATACAGAACTGCAGCCCTATAACCAGTGCGGTGAAAACATTTTCGGTACCTAAATATGTAATATTTCTGTTTTTAAGATCTACAATATCTCTAGGATTCAAAAATTTAATGCTGTGTCTCACACAACTAAAATTGCGTTTTTGATTGTTGGGACTTGGAGTGTCAGAGGTGTCCAATAGATGACATAGGCGTCGTCGTTTTCATGTGATGGCGGATTGTTGTGTCGAGTGGTTAAAGTTTTCCTATTTTTCCATGCAAATTATCGATGAATTCATAAAAGTAAATTCAAGTTTATTTCTGTGCAACTTGTTTGTGATGTCATTTATTCCGTATGTGTGCTGGATCAAATTCAAAATTCCTCAATCTAACCTGTAGGAAGGAACAGGAAAGGAAACAGTAGCATACAAGTAGCCTATCATCACTACCACCAACTCTTTTATTAAAAATCTTCATTCTGCTGAATGCATCATACAGTTAATACAGGTAAAAACCAATAATGTCTTAGTCACAATTTTTCTTAATACTTGTTTCCAGACTTAGTTAATATTCATCTAATTATCAGCAGTTTTTGTTGATCTTGGTAGGTCACTACCCCAGTGTGGACATATTGTTTTTCTGAACATGTTTTTCAACAAATAATTCATTGATGTACAAGTATTATTCTTCTTGTTGTTTTAAACTCTTATTTGATGTCATAGATTGTATTTTCTGTCATAGGGAAAGCTATGAAAAATATCATCATCTAGGCCATGGGTAATCTTCAGGTTTATTGCAGCAGCTTAAGAGAAAAATATGAACATATGCAGGGCACATACCAACATGTGTTGTATTTTTCTGAATGTTAAACACAAGCAGTAGGTAGGCATTAAATTTAGTTTATTGGATGAATGTTGGAATATTTATTGACATATTTCCATTAGATTCAACATGCCAAAGTTAGTTGGAACTCAACTCACTGTACGAGTGTACGCACTCTAACCCAGATAACTGGTGCTTTTGCCTTTCAGCCAAAGGCAGGAAAATTATTCTTTTCTTCAGAAAATTGTAAGTGTAATTTTTTGTCTTGACCCCCAACATTTTCTGTTAATATTATAGATTTTTGTGTTGAAAGAGTTAAAAATTCTGAAAAGCAAACTAAAAACTGTGTGTATTTGTGTCATAGGGAAAGCTGTTGGAGTAATCTGGTGTTCATGCTCATTTGATTCATTTCGTGCCAGTTAGTGAAAGCCGAAAGGCATGTCGAATTCAATTGAGCCGTGCTGTCTCGAAGCAAGCAATCCAGCCGTTGCGTTCAGTCATTTGGAACAGGAATCTAATGGCTGTCAATAGGTGGCTATGAATGATGCCCACCAGGTGCGCGAGTGTCTTCAGGTGTGAATAGCGGCCATTTTTTTCCAAGACGCAGCAGAAATGGGTTGTTGGTTGTGACGTACTTCGTGATGAAAATTAAAAGGTATTTATTGTTAATTTCCTATTGTTATTGAATGTGAAATGTTGATGTGAAAATTTACAGGTGATTCAGCACGTAGAAACCAATTTGCCAAATCATTCAACTGACTCAGACTTGGAAGTGCCTGTACATTTCCGAAATGGCGTGCCTCGTGTGTCTCGCTGCCTGTTCTTTGGCGTACGTCTCATCCCATTCAACAGCAAAAAGTAATTATTTTGATCAAATGTCTTGCAAAAGTACTACAGATTTAGTTAACATGACTAGAGAGTAGACCAATTTGCTCCACTACTATAGAAATTTTGAATCAGATATCAAAGTTATTCTGTTGGACTGTGTAGTTTTCTGTTACTCTTTGTATTCTTTGGTTATAATGAGCATGCATGTGTACACAGTGCAAAAATAATTTTCTTTTCTTAAATAGGTATAACAAACACTTCTTTAACACTGTTGGTTACCTTGTTGCAGCCGAATGGTGAAAGGTGTGACGAAGACAGATTGAACCATTGTATGCAGCATGCGGTTGCAGTTTAATCCAGAAGTTGCTGTGCTGTTGTAGCTGAGCTGTTCCATCTGAGTTCCTGACTTCAAAATTTTTGTGTTGTCATTTTCATCCATGCCATGAAATTGCTCTGTGCTAACTGCAGTATACGACTGAGGCAACCTGATCTATATCAGGTTTGACACAGTCGAGAACTGCTAGATTAAACAAGCTTTCTGCGCCAAACAAATAATAACTTGCATATAACTTGCATCATGTTATTATCGCGGTAGAGAAAGCGACAGGCCCCCCCCCTGGGGGCCACAGGAATAATAAACATTTGCATATATTATAAAATAAATTTTGTATGCAATAAAATATTCGAAAAAATTAAATAATTTGTTGCAATAAAATATTTTTATAAAATATTTCGCGAAATTTTTTTAGAAACTTTTTGTAAGGGGGAAATTTTTAAAAAAATTTTTCAAAAACAAAAGTCTGGACTTAGCAGAGCAGAAATAATAGGTATGTGGACTTTGAATTTTTAGAAAAATATTGGTTGTTGGACTTTGAATTTTAATGATAGAAAAAAAATTATAAAACGGAAAGAGTCTAAATATTATTGAAATGTAATAATTTTTATTGTTGTATTTTGCAATATCAATTATTTGTAAGTTTACATAGCACACAAGTTTACATATCAGAAATAATTTCTCACATCATGCAATCATCAGCAGAAGGAAAGGCACTTCAGTAGAAAAGAGACATGGACTTGCTATTTATCAATCAATCTTGTATTTCAACACATCCAGAGAAATATTTCAGAACTTCGGTGTAGAGTTCAAAGCAGCTTGAGTAGTGGTGACATAGTCGGGAGAATTGCTGACGTAATACATATGAACCTTGGAAGAAGGCGGCTTCCTCGGTGTCGTACTTGAGGGCAGCGGTGTTGTAGCTAGGTGTAGCGCACGTCGTTGTGTAGTAAACTGGAGCATCTGTAGTGTAGTATTTTTGTTCAACATAGTACCAAAGAGCAGCTTCTGTGTAGTAAGTCGGGACTGCGTAATACTTGGCCGCCTCAGTTGTGGTTGTGTAGATCGGGGCAGAATAAAACTTTGGCGCTTCGGTGTAGTATTCGACCGTTTTGGTGGAGTAACCAGCGGGAGCCTCGGTGTAGCAGCTGGGAACAGAGTAGTATTTAGGTAAATCGGTGCAATAAGTAGCTGAGAACAGAGTTATACTTAAGAGAATCGGTGTAGTAGGAGGGGGCAGCATGCGTAGTCATGTAGTACTTCGTCGCCTTGGTGGTGTAGTAACTCAGGGCAGAGTAACACTTCAAAGCGTCAGTGTAGTGGTTCGGGGCAGCGTTGTGATTTAAAACTCCGGTGCCTTAGTAGTGACCTCGGTGCAGTAACTGGTAGTAACGTAAGTTGTTGTGTAGTAAGGCGCCGGCGTTGCGGTTTGGTATCCACCATACCAAGAAGACATCGCTACACCAGCGGTCGACCCAGCCATCAACGATACAACACACAACAGCGGGACCACGCCAAGGTTTACTAGACAATTAATCAATTTAAACATAAATATTAAATAAAAACATGCATACATAAAGAAAAAAGTAGGATTGATACCAATCTCAATGTAACAAACAGAATATTTACCCATGGATGCGAACTGGCAATACGGTGAAGAAGGCAGATGGTGACAGATAGCGCACTGCAGCTGTTGCCGTGTCGGAGATGCTCACTCGACTGAATTGCCTTCGCGTTTTCTCTCTCCTTTTATACGATTTTTTTTATCACCCTCACCTCTTAATCCTTGCGGCTATTGTACCTGTTTGATAATGATGAAACACGTCCCTTTCTCACCCAACCTCTCCGCCGTCGCATGATACATTTTACGTAATGATCTCCGTGACCTTCGAGCGTCAAACTGGCCTTCCCTTCTGCAGTTTGAAGTTGTTGGGGATGGGTCGACAAAAACCAATATCAAAATGAATACCAAATGGTTATGGCTTGCAGCTATTTTACCTGCTTGATAATGATGAAACACGTCCCGTTCTTACCCAACCTCTACACCACTGTATGTAACGATCTCCGTGACCTTCTAGATTGAAGGACATGCAAACTGACTTTTCCTATTGCAAGTTGACGTTGCTGGGGTTGAGTCTACAACAAAATATGAAAATGAATACCAAATGGTTATGTAACACATCCCGTTCTCACCCAACCTCTACACCACTGTATGACAAGTTTTACGTATCTTTCCTTCTGCAGGTTGTCGTTGCTGGGGATGGGTCTACAACAACCAATATCAAAATGAATACTAAATGAAATGGTTATGGCTTTAAACTCACTTTATACCAATGGACATTTGAGTAGTTTTATTCGTTTCTTCGGTGAATGAATAAATCTTCCATTTCGAATCGTTTTAAGGACAGTCGGCTTTTTTGAAAATATTCCTCTGCAACCTTATCCTTATACCTTATCCTAAGTTTCAAACACATGATCAATCCATACTCGTTTAATGATGTGCACACAGCTGAGCCTTGTTGGAAACCTCTTTTCTCGGTCAATAACGGTCAATAAGTTCTCAAAAGTTGCAATAATGTTAACACTGGAACAATCCTGGTACTCAGACACTCAGTCCATGAGTAACATTAGAAGAACTAGACAGGAGTGGAATCATGATAATAACAATGCTTTGTCCTTTAATTACATTTAGAGGCCAATATTGTGTGATCGATTCAGCAGATTGTGAACACTGAAAAGAGGTTTCGTCACGCACCATTCGTACCAGACGTAAGTGCAAACCTTGGCGCGCCATCATAGATCTGGTTGCGATCTTTTCGGTATCAACATACCGAGTTAATTAATTTAATTTAAACTTACAAATCAGGCAACTACTATTTAAGAATGAAAGGTGAAACCATGGTGATGTCGCCAGCAGTCCATGAAAGCTGTTTTTAAGAAGTTTCGTTTTCCTTGCCAGCAGTGCCTCACAAAATTAAATTCTTCGGTAAATTATTAATAATTTAAAAAATCATTAGAAAATATCGGAAAATATAAATATGCATATTTGTAGAGAAGAATTCTAAAAATTCTACATACAAAATACACTATCCAAAAAACCTGATCTGAGGGTCGGGCACTGCAAAAACTCGTCAGGACATTACCATATTTATGCCATATAAATAATATAATACCATTTGTAAAAAAATTAAGATCTGATTCAAATTTTTTTAAAACTACTAATGGGGAAGATTCACTGTTTTAACAATGACGATTCAATATAACTAAAGACTATATATTCAATACAATATAGACTGCATGCTCCACTTGAATCAATCATATGTTTCATAAGCTAGCTGTAACAGAACCATCTGCATGATTGACAGCAATGAGGTTTAGAATTTGCCCGGAATTTGCAGTGGTTTTCTATTAATTCTTCAACAGTTGAGCAAAGGAATCTCCTTCCTGAACATCGACTAATAAAATCTATTGCCTTATTGCAGGGATAGTGATCATCAAAATTACTTGAATAACACTCAATTGTTTCGCCATGGGATAAGACGTACAGCCAGCCCGTACAAGTAACAATAGACATTTCGGCAAAATGAACAGCAGTTTCGGCCCGCGTGATCAAATTATTTGACCATGTGGAAATTATAGGCTGGAGTACGATTACCTGTAAACTCATGCATAATTAAGTAACATTCAGTAAATTTAAGAAAGCCAAACAAGAATAAACCCATTAATTTTCGTGACACAAAATGTAAGACACCGTATATCAGTAATATACAAATTACATTTTCACTGTATCTCGGTTCTCGGAAACAAATCGCGGTAAATTAGTCCCTCACAAAAACAATCTGGGGTCTAGAGGACATAATTTTAGCCACCTACTGACAGCCAACAGATTCATCAACGATTACGATTGAAAGGAAAGGAACGGTTGGATTGCTTTCCAAAGCTTAACTTAACATCTGATAAGTTTGTGACAGTGCGAAATAACAGAACAAATAATTAATTCTTAATTCGCAAATGCTGTTTTTAAATTTCTTCAAAATTACTTTAATATCAATTTTTGCAAATTTAACTGTTTGGTTGGTGAAATGATGTTAATAAGAGAAACCATGAACAACTCTAAATATAAAAAAACTACTAAAATTTTAAACTTCATTAAGAGAAGCAAAACTCTCGTCGTCTTGTGTGATGTGTGACACGGTCAATATTTAAAAAATAAATTATTCGGCAGCCAATAATAAAATGCTATCTACGCGCAGACAAAGAAAATCGCGCGTAGTGTCACAGCCCAGTCCGCCAGTCGGCAATATTTTTCTAAAAGAATAGGTTGTGTGCAGTTGTGTGAAAAGTGAAAACATCATCAGCTAATCTTGTTTCAAACATCTACAAGATGCTGCCACTGGATTTTCTAGTGGAAATGTTGGAGAAACTAGCCCCTGTAGTGCACTTCGAAGGTAATTCATTCAAAATAGGGATGTCGAATCTAAAATGCACAGTGATTTCCTAATCCAATGCTAGATTCTAAAGGAGAGGACAGGAACATTGCCCAGTTCGAACTCGACAATGCAGCTCAAACTGATCTAGTTAGTATGGGGGGCCGGGATTACACATGTGTGAATTCACCATTTCTACGTGTGGATTTCAAATACAGGATCAGTACTTGTGTTTCATGTCGGTGATAATGGCAGACCATGAGAAATTCGCTACTGTAGCTCGTCGAAGTGCAGCCTTTCAACTTCAGCAGCATTTGAACAGTAAAGATCCTGCAACGCTCGAGAAACAGCAAAAACATTGGAAGACGATTGCAGCCGATGTTCGCGACATGATAAAAAACAACGTTCTGATCGCTTTACCAACGATCTCGCCATTTTGTTCAAACGTCGCAACTGAAATAGTAGCCAGCATTGCGGTGATGGAAGTTCCGCTAAAAGATAATTGGCCTGATCTTCTACCAACCCTTTCCTACTACATACGTCACCTTAAGAACGAAGAGAAAGAATGCGCAATGGAAACATTAGAATTTGTCTGCAAACATTTGGTAGGTTTCCCTTCTTCCGAGTTATTTCATCTAAGATGGTCATGGTTTGATTTACAGAAAGCAGAAATTTTGGCCGAATATTTTACTGAAATAATGATGGTAATTGCTGGCTTTCACATGGACCAACTCTCAAAAAAACTTCGACTTGCAACACTTAATATTCTGTTGGCATGTTTCGAGTTTGTTCGTCCCTATTTTGAGAACTCAGTAAAATTTGAAATGTTATTATTACGAATTATAACAAATAATGCATTTCTTTTAGGGGGAAGGCAGAGTGATCGTGCAAGCAATTTGTGAAGCCGCCGAATCGACCGACATCGATATTCGTGTTACTAGTTTGGCATTGCTGACCAGAGTTGCATCTTCCTGTTATCAGCATCTGAAAGACTACATCGATGTCATCGCTCCAGTAAGTTTTAATGTACAGTTACTTATTAGAAAGAAAGCATCGTTTTAATACCCAACTGTTTTACTTAATTAGATTACAATAAAAGCAATAAGCTCAGAAGATAAAGATATTCACAGAAATGGTCTCGAGTTTTGGAAGGCTGTGAGTCAGGTGGAAAATCCACGTGATCCTGACGGACGATTGAAAACGGGAACTGAAAGAAGCCAAGTAACATGTAGTTACGTCAAAATATCTCTGAAAAAACTCGTGCCCGTACTGTTCGCAGAATTAGTTAGAGGCGAAGGATTTATAAGAGCTGAAGGACTATCTGGGAATCCTTCCGTTTCTGACTCTGACAGTTTCAACGATGAAGCCCAGCCAATGGATTACGACTCATTTTTCAAAACGGAAAGTATGCTTCATAACGAGAATTCTTCTGGCATGACGGAGAACGAACAAAATCAAAACACCCCCAATGCAAACGTAAATAGGAATTTCAAAAAAAAAGAAAAAGAAACTTCACAAAACAAACAATTCCCTGATTGGTGGACACCACCGAAGGAAGTAATCATCTACTTTAGTGAGCAATGCGAAAACTACCCAGAAGCTATAGATCGTTACGTTCTACCTCTCGTCCAAAGAGAAATCCGAGTAAAGTTTTAAATTATTTTAAAATTTTTGGCGCATGATGATTAAAACCAAATAATCTCTAGCAGCACATGGACTGGAAACATCGGCACGCTGCTATTTGGTCGTGTCTGGTTTTTCTCAAGCAAATGGATTCACGCCACGCTGAAAATACTCTTCCACCAATCTTTTCTTCAATTCGAGGTTGTGTAAGAGACACATCAAGCTCCAGAATTCGCAGTACTGCCCTATGGGCCATCAGTTGGATGGTCGAAAAGTGCCCGCTTTTACTATTCACTTCAATGACTTCACAAGATTTAGAACAACTCGTAAGCGACTTAGTAACTAGCCTCAATGATGATGAGGGTCGAGTGTCACCTTCAAGCTGCACCGCACTGACGTCAGTTGTGAAAGCCGCTTATGCTATAGCTCAGCAAAAGGTGAGCATGTTATTCGACTCGTCTTAAAGTTTATAACCTCACAATCTGAAAACAGGTGGAAGAAAGTAAGCGACCACCTACCTTTTTGTTGTCACCATATTATGATATGATCGCCAATCAGCTTGTGAAGGCCGCTAATAGACGTCTAACGGCTGCTTTTGACGCTCTCGGTCTGCTTCTACTGAACGCCCCCGACGATTGCTACTGGATTGTGTTGGAAACAATAGATGAATTGCTCCTTTTGCTGCGTAAAGTAAGTTATTTCACTTAAAATTCATGAAACGTATGATACCAAGTAAAATTTACCTTTGTATAAATATGCGTACAGGTGATAGAACTGCCAGATGCCCATCATGTGGGATGTCGCTGCCACGAAGCCGTTCAAAAGTTACTGTGTGGCGTTCTACGACGCGTATTAAGAATATTAAAATTAGGCGAGACTACTTCAAATCAACTTTGTCACAAGTTTATGACTTATCTACTGAGTCTGCTAAACAAATTTCCTAACGGACTAGCACGAGCAGAAGCTCTAATGTCTTTATCAACAGTTGCTTTACTACTCGGATGGGAACTTAAACATCATCTGGACTTTTTGGTCCCCTATTTAAAATCAGCAATCAACAAAACTGCCAAAAAAGATCCTGTTTTATCTCTTGTAGTGGATCTTATTGGAACACTTTTCCTTGTACTAGATTCAGAAGCAATTCCTTTTGTGAACAAACTTATTGGACCATTGTTAGTTTTAACTGATGGAAACCAAAACTTACCAATAGAAGTGAAAATCCATTGCGTAGCAGTTTTCGGCCAGATTGCGACAGCAGTTGGTCGTCCTGGATTTCAAATGTACATGGCGGCTGTCCTTCGACGCTTGCAGCATTGTGTAGAGCTTGCAATATTGGAGGCAAGAACTGAATCAGACCATGTAAAACACAATTTTAGGTCTATTTTTCATTGCAGGAAATGTACGAGAGTGCCAACAGCAGAGAACTGAGAGAAAATTTACGTCAAGTTTGTTTAGAAACCTATTCCAGTCTTGTGAAGTCAATCCTACATAGAGGAAGCCTTCCCTTAACTCTTGAACTGTGCTCTAGTTCTCTGTGTCTCAAAAACATAGCAAAATTAACAAGGTCTGTTCTTACAAGCAAAGGCAAACTACCTGCCAAAACCTACACAGCTGCAGCTCACTTGATTGGGTAATGATTTTGTTTTAGTTTATCATAAATATTTAAATTTTCACTACTTTCACAATAAACAATTATAGGAATGTTACACTTGAGTTTGGAGCAAAGAAAGCATTAGCCTTAACATCTCTGGAAGCTACTGAATGTAAATCTTTACTGGAGTGTGTTGTTCGTCAGAACATTATAGATACGGCAGTTCATTCTATTTGTCAAGAAGCACTCACTGAGATAGAAATGGCTGGAATAGGGTTGAGGTGTGAGTGAAGAAATTTTGATTTCTATTTGTTAACAAAGAACAAAATCATGCCTTACTAGAATTACTTCAAGACTTCTATTTACTAATACCTAGTCACCTTATAGAATTACAGAAATCTATCACGCACGTGTAATTGTAGCCGATTGTAGCTTACGAATGTGTGTATCACTGAGTGCAGATAAATAAATATTTCACTTTTTTTTTCCCGGGCAACGAGAACGTTTGCAGTCGATGCATATTTTTATAAGACAAGGTTGTCACACCGTCATTTCATAGAACTGTTTAAAAAAAATTCAAAATAAACTAAACATTTATCTTTTCAGGTTCAGAGTTATTTATGGAAAATAATATTTTATACATTTCTGAGACGACCAAGAAAATAACAAAATATCCGTGGACCGTGATTAGTTTAATGGGCCAATAAGGCAACGCTGAAATCGTGTTGACAGCAGACGCACAAAACAAACTAAAATTGCAGCTTCGATGGTTCGAACAGTTCTTAACAGTTGAAACTTTCAAAAAGTGATGTTATCGTGTATCGTTTGCTGCTGTTCTCTCGGAGAAACAAGATGGAAAAACTTGAAGGAAGTTCGGCATGGAAAAGATGGAAAAAAATCATTGCTTGATTTGGTTTCAGAGTTGGTGATAAGTTCTAGTGTGAAAGCCAAAGCTGGAAAACTTGGTGGTGAGTATGCATGCCTGCCTTGTTTCAGGGAAATTTCGTCTCTCTCTGATTTGCAACAAACGTTTAGCAACAAACAAGCAGAAGTTTTGAAAAAGATTACTGAAAGCCGTGGGCTCCACACCAAGAATGGCAAAAACAAGGCTGCTGGTCCCAATAAAGATTCTGTGAGGGTCCTGCAAATAACTAAAGAAGCTATCCCTACCCACAGTCAAGAAAATGCACACAATGGAGGTCTTTCCCTACAATCCATTATGAGCATGGATGCTGAAATCACTATTACAGAGAAAGAAAATGGTGGCACAGAGATTGACTTTGAAGTCGTAGAAGGGATCTCTGATCTGAAAAGGGCAAACAATATTTATGGTTGTAGATTCTGTAAAAAAGAGTTTGTGACTTCTGCCTTTGCTATTAATCACATGCAAGAGTTCCATGGTAGACTCTTACACAAGTGTGATATTTGTGGGCAAGAGTTTCGCTTGAAAGGTGAATTAGAAGAGCACTGTGTTTCACACCTTAATGATGCTCCTCTCCCTTTCCAGTGTGGAAGTTGTTTTAAAGGTTTTGAAACATTTGAAGCTTTTCAAGAACACAACAAACTTCATGAAATGAAGAAGAAATTTGGTTGTGCACAGTGTGGTAGAAAATTTGACGATGAAGGAAAACTCAATCAACATATGGCCAATCATCAATCGAAGCCCTACGCTTGCAACCGATGTAATAAAACATTTCGCACCAGTCACTCGTGTGTTAAACATCAAAAACTCCACAGTGAACACCCAAGGTTCAATTGCAACCTCTGCAGTAAACATTTTGTGTCAGCCGAGAATCTTCATACCCACTTGAAAAACCACAACAGACCGCACAAGTATGGAAATTGCTACCCTGTTTTAAAAAATAAAATGTTCTAATGTTTTTAAATTTTTAGGTGTGAAATATGCAGTAAAGCTTTTGACACGAAAGTAGTGCTAGAACAACATCTGGAAACGCACGCGAAGTACAAGAAGAATGTGGAATGCAATGTTTGTGGAAAAACATTCGTGTCATTAATGCAACTTCAGGTAAAATTTGGTTATGGGATTTAATATCACAATCTGACCCTAATTTCCATTTTACCATGTAGAGCCACATGCGAGTCCATACGGGAGAAAAGCCGTACCAGTGTGACGCTTGTGGAGCGACATTTGCTCAACGGTCGAATCTAGATAGCCACCATCGAGACGTTCATCTGCAAGAAAGGCGGTTTAAATGTGACGAGTGCGAAAAGGTATATGTTATTCAAGTAGCTGTCAAATATATTATTATTAACTGACTTGTCATTCGCAGACTTTCAAACGAAAAAGATTGTTACAGTACCACATCCGAAGCGTCCACACTGGAGAACGCCCGTACATCTGCGAGATTTGTAATGCCACATTCGTGTATCCGGAACACTACAAGAAGCATTTAATGACACACTCTGGAATCAAACCATGGGCATGTGAAATATGCGGCAAGACTTTCTCTTCTAAGGACAACAGGAATAGTCATCGTTTCACTCACAGTGATCGCAAACCATACGAGTGCCAGGTAAATTTCCATCAACAGTTGTTTTAATTCGTACCTTAGATTACCTGTTCAATCTGGTTAGGTTTGCGGCTTGAGTTTTATGAGGAAACCAGCTTTACTTCAGCATTTGACGGAGGAAGGGCATGGCGACCCGGAAACAGCAGGAGCGGCTGTTAAAATTGTTCAAGTTCTTACGGGTCACGAGATGGAGCCAGAGACTGATCCCATGGAATGGGGCACATTGGAGATTCAAAACGCCGACGAACTCGGCCTCGGAATGGATAATCAAGACACGTCTCATGTCCAGACTATCATCATTCCTGACGAACACGGAAGACCAATTGAAATTCAAGTTGTTGGCTCTGACTCCACCCAGCAAGTGACTGATCAATTGCAATTTGAACTCAGCGCTGAAAGTCTCAATGTAATCCAAGCTTTTGAACTTCAAGGAGGTAATGTGGATGATACGCTGGCTGCATTAATGTGAAGATTTATTCCAAAACATGACTTGTAAACCATAAACTAAAAAGCAAATAAAGATGAGAGCCATTGCAATGAAGCCTGTTTTGTAGTTTTCCTTTTGAAGAGATTTCAGCTGCTCTTCATTATTTTTCAACACAGTTTTTAACAGATCAAGCTCCTTCTCAAATTCAGTTCTTTGATCAGGGGTGAGTTCTCGGAGCCTTAGAGCTTTCTCTACAGTCTCTATCCGATGATAAAATTGCTTAATTTCTTCTTCTCTCTTTTCAATCTGTAAGAAACAAAGAATGTTTTAAAAGATATAAAGATGTTTGCATCACACAGTTATGACTTTACCTCTGTAGTGACAGACTTTGAGCCCATTTTGGATGTGAAAAGGTAGGATGAATTGTACTTTTATGAATGGTTTTCTGACTCCCAATTCTGGACAGCAGAGTAACCCAGATAATGGAATAGAGAGCCGAGATAATGAGGAAGGAACACGTAGCTCGAATAGCTCGCCGTGGCGAGGAAAGCAACTAAACAACTAGCTTTCGTTTCCGGTAAATGAACAGGTTAATACAAAAATGATAAAATAACACTCGGTAAATAGTTGGGCTTACTAAAGACTATCCTCTCCCGACTTCCAAGCATGTACAGTGCAGTAAATATGAGATATTCAAACCACAGCCACTCAAAAAAGGCAGTCACTCGATTTGTTGGGTCCTTCTTAACCATTTAATAACTTAAAGTTCGGGCACGGCCCGGACGAGAACCTTAGGTTGTTGAAGGAAACACTCTGAGAGGGGTGGTTCACTCCATATGGTAGAAAATGAACTGTCAATTTTCTGAAGGCGTTGCCAGTTTTTAAGAATTTCGCCTCGTATCAAAACACTTCTCACCAACGAAAAGCCAACGATAAGAACGATTATGCGTAATGATTTGTCATAGAAATTGCTTCAGATTGTGTAATATAAATATCTTGAACGTGACTAAAAAACAGATATTAATGTTAAAAATGCAATTGTTAATTTTTCAACACTAAGTTGGGGATTAGGAATTAGGATTTAAAATCAATAGAATAACAGAATAAAGACTAAATTGCATTAGTTTAAAATAATAATTATTCGGCTAGAAACCTTTTCACTGTGAGAATGTACGCGATGCAACTGTCAAATGAGAAAGAACTCACTTTCAACTTTATGTTCATGGCCCAAAAGAATAAAGATAAATTTTCTTTTTTTCTTTTGTTTCTTATATTCTTTCCGCCATGTAGGCTACACGAAAGCAAGAAATTTTTTTCAAAAACCCTCAAAAAACTTATTCTCTTGTCTCAAGAATAAAACGCTGCGATTGAAAGAAAAGGCCCGGCTATTATTATTATTGCAACTGTGGGCAGTCAACCGATTCGTTGGGAAAGTTTAAAACCCAAATAAATAAACAGCCAACAGAGTAACAGATTACTAAAATGAACTACCACGATTTCGATTTTATTACTACCTTATCACAGCGCTATCAATATCATCATTCATGTTCCGCGTCCCTCAAACAACAAGTTTTTTTTTTTTTTGCTGGTGTGCTGTTGATGAGTTCGAGTCTTCTAGGACGTAGACAAAGTCAAAAGTCTTCCCCAGTCATTAACGTCTCCTTTTTTTCTTTTATTTTCGAGATTGCAGCGGTAATAACGGCTTACTTTTTAAAGCAATGCCGAGCTTCGCCCACATGCATTAGCGATTTAAAAGCAACACTCGGGCGAAGAGGGGGGGAAAAAAGGACAAGAAACAACAACAACAACAACAGAAAGAGGGAATGTCTATATGTAATACTCTTTGGGTAGTATATACACGAAAGACTTTTGGAAAACGGTACGGAATAAATGCAGCGTGAGCCCAGCAGCGGCAGTAACAACCGCCAGATGGTAGGCACGGCCTACAGCACTTTGTCTGAAAAGTCAACAGCCGAGGAAACGAGATGAATGATATGCATTGAGTAAAGTGTGCGTCTATATCTGCTGCTGGAAAAAAAACAAAGAAAAAAAAAACAACAACAACAAGACAAGCGCAGCGCAACCTCAACCATCCCATAGTGGGTAGTATAAGGTATAATGCTGCGGTTTAATTACACTTGATGACGCAAGAAAAAACGAGCCGGCCCGCTTTTTTGGGGGGAATATGGCCGACTAAACAGGGGCAATGCTATACATATTGTAATGTGTAAAAGCGCCGTAGAGCACATCACGCGGAGGTGGTATATTACGTATTTATTATTTCTCCGGTATAATCATCTGCTGAACCCGGAGACGAAATGTCAAGGAAATAAATCGACTCACATGACGTGTGTGAGTGTGTGACGACCTAGAAATAAAGAAACAAAAACCGAGGGCGCTTCTACTTTCATTTCTGGAGGTCGTAATGAGAAACCGTGGCTTTTTCGAATATTAATTAAAACCCGATGATGGAAAATCAGGCAAGTCAACGGGATCAAGATCAAAAGAGTCATGCGCGCACAGTTCGGCGGATACTACACTTCCAACCTAGCCCAAAAGGTGTGGTTATTCGAATCTGAAAGAAAAGAGGTGGGAGAAAGAAAAGAAAAAAAAAGGAAGGAGAGAAACAACAACAACAACAACGACAACAAAAAAATCCTCCAACTGATGGATGATGTGATTTCCAACTGCAGCAGAGAAACGAATGAGGTTAGACCCGAAGAAGAGAAGAGCTCGGCTCTAGATAAGTTTCGTTCTGTGTTCTTCACCCGTCTAATTGCGTGCCGTGTAATTGGCTGCTAGGCTGGTCCCTGGAACACATTTTCTTTCTTCCTGAGAAGAAGAAAAAATAAAAAAGCAGACGGAGATAGTTCTTCCCTCCGCAGCAATCCCGCATCCTCTCTCTCTCACACACACACACACATGATCGATCACTTGACGGCAAGCGTTCTCTCTCTCGTCTCGAGAGCGCCACACACAGAAAAAACCCGAGCACACACATAACAGGTGAATACAACCTCCAGGGGGCGAATATAAGCGAGCCTAGATGTAAGTATATTTTGGGTTTTTTGTTGTTGTTACATTAAACCTCATCCCGTTCCCTTTTTCGAATTTATTTTCTCCCTTCCGTTTGAAAAAAAAAGAAAGAAAACTGAAAAAATAGAGCTCCCAAATGAGGGCTTGGAGTTGAATATAATCTAATTGTACGTGTTACGGGCAAATTGGTATTTTTTTTTTTTGGTCGGTCGCGACTACATACCACCACCTCCTTTCAGTCATCCAGATACTTATCTTTGAAAGGAAACGGGAACTGATATTATTGTTATATACTTACCGTGTGATCACGCTGATTGTTTTCTGGTTGCGGGCGCCGCGCGTTGAAAACCGTGGGATTTTCCAAATCATCCGAGACGGTTCACATTCCTGTCGAATGACGTAAATTGAAATTTTAAAAAGATTAATAATTAAAAGAAAAAACAAAAGAGTGATACCGATTGTGGAAAAATAGTTTATTGTTTTTCAACGACGTTTCATCATTTCGTGGGGAGAAAGATGGAGCGGGATTGGGTGAGGGGGAGAGGGAGTTGAAAATGTGCATGCAGCTCTGACACAGTGACACGATCAAACGCGAGCGGAAATCAGACAATAAAGAGGAATCATCATGTCGCTGTAGGAAAAAACCCAAAAAAATTATGTACAACATTTCTTCAAAAAATTTATAAACTGAAATCAAATGACGGACTGCATACAACGGTAACGAAATAGGTTTTGGAAAGGACAAAAAAAAATGTTAAGTATCGGCAAAGAACTTAAATCAAAAGTCAGGGTGTGTGGGTATGTGTTTTCTCTCTCGTAATTAAAATCCGACCGTTTAACTTATTTCTCTTTGAATTCCCCCCCAAAAAAACTGAAACTTTTTATTTCCTTTTTTTTTCCCAACCGAAACATTCGCTGTCAAATCGAAAACCCATGCTCAATTTTGACAGCCGTCGGCTTGATTTATTTATTTTTTTTGTTTGTAATTTTTCATCATTTTATCCCCGTTTTCCTTTCCTTCTTTTTTTCAATTAAATTTTTTAAATGTGAAATTCGATAGAAAGGGTCGGATTTGATTGGAACATTCTTAATTGTGATTGGGTGTGTGTAGCTGTGGGGGGAAATTGGGAGGTGGATTGTCGTCTTCCAGTGAACTACAGGTGGTGAAACAAAATTTTCGTGAGGCAGATGTGCACATCATCAACATTTACCAACACTTTACAACCATCAAATGTTAATATTTATATACAAATGTTTTCTTCTTTTAAAATATTTAGGATACTTACATCATCAGACCTTATATACATGTTTTATATATATATATAGGTTAAACAGAAAAAGAAAAAAAAGATTCATAATAATAATGATAATAATAATAATAAACTCCCTTTCTCAACTATTGAGATACTTGAATCCGATTCCGGAGCCGGAAATGGCGTGCGACTTTTTATTTTAATTTTTTTTTGCTGTTTTGTTTTATTTGTTGTTGTTGTGTGTTATCCTCCTTGTGTTTTGTTTTCTTCTTTACAACATTGAAATTCACTGGACTTGAGACAGAATCCGATTGGACAGGAAGAGGAAACGGGAGCGCCCATTCTTTTTTTGTTTCTTTCACACGACAACGACTTTGAGGCTAAGCTCCTTGTCCATCATCTGGCCAGCTCTCGCCGCCATGTGGATATTGTTCCGCACATCGACACTGATGGGCGCTTTGTAGATGGGACTCGACTCGATCGTGTCCCTCCGGCCGTACTCGTCCGACGATGAGTCGTCGTGCGGCACCACGACGTCATCCACTTTGCTCAACTTCTTCGACAGGCCCAGACTACTTCCTTTGGCCGGGTGGTCGACCAGCTCGGCCACGTTCAGGGTCTTCATGCGACGCTGCTGCAGCCTCAGGTTCTCCTCGTTTTGAAGATTGTTGGACTTTTCAACGGTGCGATCCATTGAGCTGTTGACGCTGAGCGAAGGCGAGTGGAGAGCCGGGCGCTTGCGGAGTCTCCACAGGAGCAAGAGGAGCAAACCGGCCACGACGACCAGACCGGCCAATATGGCACAGACTATTGCCACGACGTAATTGCTACTGCCGGACGAGTCCGACGAAGGATGATTCTGGGCAGACGATGAGTCCAGCACCAATTCAATTTCATCGGAGTAAGGCGTTTCAACTTTGACGTCCACCACAGCTCCCATCGACGATCCTTCCTTGTAGTAGGCCGTCAGCACGTTGCCAAGTACCCGGGCGGCGGCCGTCGCCCGGCTTCCTCCAAGTTCCATCGACGTCTCCGACATGGACTGTTTTACCAAACGACAACACCAGAATGATTAAAATCTCTGCCATTTTGACGCTTGAAATAAATTTTAAATTAAAATCCAAAGTAGCGCACGAGACTTACGATAGTGACTTGAACGACATCGTCCTGGTGGTCCTTGAGATCGCAGAGGATGACCAACGACGGCCTCTCCATGTGTTGCTGCTGATGCCCGGGGAAATTGTCCCAAAGATGGCTCTGAGCGGCCGCCAATTTGCGCAAATGACCGCACAACGACTGGACAGAGAATCCCGGCTGGGCCCTGTACCGGTCGAGAACCAGAGTCAGGCGAGCGCAGGTGGGAGCCAATCGGTTGCCCGTCAGATTGGGCCAACAAGAAGCGGTGGCGGCGGGAACGGGTAAGAGCCTGCCGGGCTTGAGCGGTCGGCACTGTCCGTAAGCCGGACAAGGCGGTCGCAAGCATCCAGACTGGGCCGAAAGACAAATTTCCGAGGGTCCGCAAGATTTGCCAACGTGATTGATGGGGTCGTCGAGACAGTTGGCTGGCCCGCACCACACGCGAGTGCAGACGGCCTGGCCTGCGCGGCACTGGCACTTGTTGCATCCATCGTCCCACGACGAGTTGTCCGGATAAAGGCGGCCCGACCATTGGCAACTTGCCGGACTTGTCGTCGTCGACGCCGCCGTTTGTCTCTGCTCCATTTGGCAGTGTTGACCTTCGTATCCGTCTTTGCAGACGCAGGTGAACGACTGGCCCGTGTTCAAGCAGGTGGCGCCGTTGCGGCACGGATGAGCATCGCAAGGCATGTGCTCCGCTGCAACGAGAGGAGAAGACAAAAGTCAATACCCAGGCAATCCATTAGCGAAACGATGACGGAATCGGCTGAGCTCACGCACAGCGGTGACTCGGCAAAGTGAATCGAATCAAGACAAACATGGCCGCCCCCAAATGACGGAAGAATTTGATAAAAAAGAAAAGAAAAGAAGAGATATCTGTATTTACCGAGATGGCAGATGGAGCCTTTCCATCCGCTGGAGCAGCGGCACGTGAATCCGGCTTCGGGATCTGAGTCATCGACGCAGGTGGCTCCGTTGAGACACGGATTCTCTCCGTCCTGGCAGTGCTGGTTGCGGTTGGAGCAAGTGCGGCCTTTCCAGCCGTCGACGCAGCGGCAAACGAAATCGGCCACCAAGTCGACGCAGGTGCCGTTGTGACGACACGGACTGCTGGCACAATCGTCCACGTCTGTAAGCAGAAGAAAAAAACAAACATTACGAAATGACACATTTCTGGCCCACCGTAAAAGAAAAGAAAAGAAAACGGATAAAAAGAACACGGCGACTTACTGTGATCGCAGGTGAGTCCGTCGTAACCTTTTGGGCAGACGCAGTGAAACGAGTCGATGCCGTCGATGCAGGTACCGCCATTTCGGCAAGGGCTATCAGCGCAGTCGTTAACGTCTATCAGAGTCAAACATAAGACACAGAGTCGATACCGAATGATTAGTGGAGCTATTCGTATATGGTCGGGCAGTGATTTTTCATTGGCCCCTTTTTCTTTTTTTAAGTGGAAACTTTATTTTATTTTCTTCTCAAAAGAGACAAAGAAGAAGAAGAAGAAGAAAAAGACTTACTGTCGGTGCAAAACTGTCCAGAATAGCCCGGATCGCATTGGCACGAGAAAGTCGATCCATCTTCTGACGCGACGCAACGACCGTGGACGCAATGTCCGGCACCCTTGGACGTCCAACAACTGCCCGCCTCTGTGATTTGAAATAACACACACAGACACACAAAAATAAAATAAAATAAAAATAAATACATACTCGTAAGAACTTTGTTGTCAGTTTTGATACATTCAGCGATATGAAAATAAAAGACTGGCCACAAATAATAAAAAAAGAAAAACCAGCCGAATGTAAATTATTTCTGAAGTATCACCAACAAAAGCTTTGATAGCATTTTTTTCTGAGAACTCGAAAAGATTATATATGACTGACCCTAAAAAGTTGCGATACTGGTACCAACAAAATGTGACTCAATGGCTTTTATTTGGCCAGTTGATCAAAAGGCAGCCCAATCCTTAAATTGTGAAACGGCCAGTTAACTTGAAGAAATGCGCCAATGAACAACGAGAGCATTTCCATCAATTCCAATGACTCGACAATTGGGAGGCAATAAGTAACGGGCGACAAAAACGGCACCTCCTCTCCATCACGTTTTTTCTTCTCTTTCAACCCGATCATCACCACGTCATCTGTGGAATGCCACTTGTTGTGTGCCCCCTTTCTCTTTCTATTTTTCTGGATGATTCGCCACCAAAGACGGCACGATTCGGCATCAACGAATAGAAAAAGAATAAGAAAAAGAGAAGAAGCTTGTCAAAAGCGCCATCATGCGCGCTAACAAGCTCCCAAAATGCGCCTTGGTGGCGCAATCACACGAGATTTCCCGCATCTCTCTTTGCAAGCGCCCGTCGTAGTTATTGCATAGTTTCGACACAGTCATCGGACATGATCCTTCAATTCCCGAAAAGAAAAATGTTTTTCTCTTCTCCCGAATTCCTCCCCCCACCACCGAAAAAATGCGTGCTTTGCCGTTGGTTTTTTCAAACAGAAAAAAAAGTATCTGTAATTTTTGTGTGTCAAAAGTTGACTTGACAACCCCACTCGAGTGAGTGAGCGAGCGAGAAAGAGAGAGAGAAATGGAAAAAATCCCTTTTGACGATGCGTGAATAATAATCCTAATAATACCGCCAGATGATGGTAAGGCTCCCAAACGAGACAGGATGGAACGTGCCGCGGCTTGATGGCCGCGTGATGAATCGAATCGAATTGAAAGGAAAACGAAGGGAAGGAAAAATAGACAAAAAATACAACAACAAAATAAGATTTTCTTTTCTTTTTTGAGGGAGAAAACTCACGTAGACTAGGGCTGGATGGAGGCGGGGGAGGCGGAGGGGGCGGCCGGTATCGTGAACAGTTTTTGCCTTGCCAGTGGCTCTGACAGAGGCAATAGTAGTCGGGTCCGCCGAGAAGTCCGAGCGTGTTGAAGCACGGCGAGCCGTTGGCGCACGGGTTCGGATGGCACAAATCCGTATCCGTCTGCTTGATGGAAAAGAACGATACATTATTCACCATCCTTCTCTCATCCGTCAATTGCGGCGGCCATTTATGAGCCGAGGCGAATGCAAGGCAGCAAATGAGAATCAAAACAAGACGAATCGGAGTACAAGAATTTTTCGAACTCATTTAAACTGACCTGGCATTGGGAGCCGGTGTAGCCTAGAGGGCAGATACACTTGAAGCCGTCGACTAGGTCGACGCACTCGCCGCCATTAGCGCACGGCCGGCTGGCGCATTCGTCGATGTTGATCTCGCACCGATGACCTACATTTCATCAAAAATTTAATAAAAAAGACAATGAAATCACTTATCATCGACACTTATCAAGCGCAATGACATTTCGCCAGTCTAACCAGTTGACACGAAAGTCTCAATTTGACAACAAAAAACACAAAAGAGAGAAGAGAATGTTGATTTACCGTTGAAACCGGGTCGGCAAGCGCAGTGGTATTCGCCAATGAGATCAATGCAAGTGGCTCCGTTCAAGCAGTGATGTCCGTTGCAGTCGTTGACGTTGTACTGACACTGGCGGCCGTGAAAGCCCGTGACGCAGCGGCAGGTGTAGTTGCCAGGTGTGTTTTCGCAGCCGAGCGAGTTTCTGCACAGCTCGGGCATCGAGCACTCGTCCACATCTGCACGTGAAATCAAAAGCCAAAAGATTAACATAATTATTATTCTCATTGTCAATCATTTCCAGCCATCACGTCAAGAGAGAAAAAGAGAAAACTTGTCAACGTTCTGATTCAGCTCAATCAAACAGACGTGGACAATCTCACGACTCTACAACTTTGAGCGTTTACAAGAATGTAAATAACAGTCGCCAGTTGTCATGGCATTAGACACAGAGAGAAAGAGAGAGAGAGAGAGAGAAAGAAAATAACAACTAACAAAGTCAATAGCGTGTGGAAGGAAACGAGACGTAATGAGAGCGAATGAGGTTTCTTTTTCCTCCAGAAAATTGGTTTCGTCGTTAAATTGTTACACGACAGAGTTGGATGGTTTGAAATAGTTTACCTTGATCGCATGTGTCGCCTTGCCAGCCTTCCGTGCACTGGCAGCGGTAGCCGTTCTCCAGGTCGACGCAGGTCGCGCCGTTCAGACACGGCGACGACTGGCATTCGTCCACCTCTATAATAATAACAACAACAACAACAACGTAAACGGTTAAGTCGATCCTAGAAAAAACACTGGGAAAAAGAGCCAAATATTTCACAAATGACGGCGTTCACCTTTCACGACAATTTTCATCAGAGCGTTTTTATTTTATTCTTTTTTTTCCCCCCATTTTTGAGATGGAAAAGATCAAAAGGGAGGCGACACTCTGAGGTTGAACGCGGGTCAAGGTTGAAAAGGTCGGGTGCAGGCAATGACGTTCAGAGGAGGGCTATAACATTCCCGAGTGAACACACAGCAGCAGCTCGCAACCACGCAATATAATAACAACCCCGAAAGAAAAATGAAAAGAATATTTCCCTCCTTCCTCTAAGCGAGTCACGATTCACCAAAGAGTCTGGGAAATAGTAAGTAGTAGGACTATTGTAGTAATGTCATTCATTTTCCATTGATGATGATGTTCTAGAGCTTTAATTAACTCCATTACAGTTTCCGGCCAACAACAAGTCCCGACTAAATTGCTCCTTTTCTTTTCCTTCTTTTCTTGTCTCTCGGAAAATTTACTTGTTCTCTCCTCCCACCTGATTCTCCCCCACACAATTTTTTCCATTTTCTTTTCTTTTCAGACAAAATGAATTTTTTCCCGAAAGAAAACTCAAACAACAAGACATAACACTACAAACAACAAACGTAAAACTACCGGGAGGGATGATGGATATGAGTTGAAAAGCGTTTAAATAATAAAGAAAAAAAGAAAAAAGGGTCTTACTGATTTGGCAGGTGTCTCCAGTCCATCCGGGCGGGCAAGTGCAGTTGAATGATCCTCCTCCGGTGCTGTCGCTGATGCCATTGGTCACGACGGTGGTTGTAACGGTACAAGTGCCGCCGTGAAGGCAAGGAGCCGTGGCGCAGACGTTGTCCACCACCTCGCAGTTGATGCCGGAAAATCCTTCGGGACACTTGCACTGGTACTGGTCCGGATTGGTATTCTCGCAAGTGCCGCCATTGCGGCAGGGCTGCCGAGTCCCGCAAGTATTCAAATCTAAACAAAAAAGAAAAAAGACGGAAAATGAAATTATCCATCAAAAAGATTCAAAAAGAAACCGGAGAAACAAGCCCAGCATGGGAGAGAGTGCTGCTGCTGCTGCTTAACATAATCTCCACTACCACATCTACTCCAGATGACGTCACGATTCTAATCATCCAGCAAAGATCGTTAAAATGGAAAGCACATTAGGGAAAGCCTATACGGTTTATACCTGATGTCTATCTAAGCTTTAAATTTTTTTAAATAAACTTAAGGGGGGGGGGATATTGTGTTCGCCTACCGTCTGGTCCCTTTTCAGGATCTGCACTCGGAAAAATAAAAATTCAAGTGGATTATCGGTTAAGTCTCTTTCCATTCTTTTTTTTTCCCCTACCATGTTCCCAATTGATAAATGGCAAATCGGATCATGTTTTGTTAAGTGGGGACTCAAGAAAAAAAAAAGGAAAAAACGTCAGATGGTCCGTCACTTCAACTGGGGGGACTTACCGGGGTCTCCAAAGTTGTCTGTCGCCCCCTTCTTTCTGTCGTCCGAGTAAGTGCCAAATGTCGTCCGAGAGTTTATTAGATTATAAGACCGCACTGACTCGACTCTCATTCCGAAATGGAAACTCCTTTGCCCCAGTGATAGAAGAAGATAGAAAATAGAAAAAAAAGGTTTTTTTTTCTTCTTGTTGTTTGTTGTTTCGAAAGCTCTTTTGTACGCGTATAATAGGAGCGAGAAGATGAAGAGCCAAAGATAAAAAGAGCGCAGGTAGGTTAAGGTAAAAGTAGTAGTAGTAGTAGTAGTAGTACAAACTCTTTACCCCAACGGTGTGGCAGAGGCCATAAGAGCTCTCGGCGCCAATTAAGATGTCGTTCCAGTTATGTCTTTGTTAAAGAAACGGGGGAACTACTACTAGACAACAAGTTGATGGAAACCCGGCTAGAGAGAGCTTTTAAGGAATTAGCGAGTCGAGAGGAGCTACTAGACAAGTCGACTCGACGTTGAAGGGAAATGTCCCACAACTCAACGAAATGACAAGACAAAAAAAGTGAGTCTTGAAAAGAAATAGAAGAAAAAAACAAACTTAATGATGATGGGAATTGAGAACAAAACGGGTTTGCCTATTCCAAAAACCCACCCTACTGTATATTCTTTCTCTTTTCTTACCACGGCGGGTAATACGACTTTCAGTTCATTTCTCGAATGATAAATTCCCAAACGATTCGAATATGTAAGGTCGTCGCCGTCGTCGTCGTGACACTTGTTATGAAATGCATTTCGAACGTCATTAAGAGCCCGTAACGTCGTGTAACATAACGTCAACTCTTGAGAGAGAATTTTGCGTACCTTGATCGCAGAGGTAGCCACCCCAGTTGGTCTCGCAGAGGCACTGAAACGGGCCATTGCAGTAACCGTGCTTGCAGCCCGGGTAAGTGACGCACTGGTCGCAAAATTCACCTTGCCAACCCGGTCGGCACCTGCAATTGAAATTCAAACAAAAAGAACAAAATGAGAATATTTAGAAACAAAACGAGAAATCAAAATGAACACATCGTCATTCCTTTTTTCGATCCAAAGAATCCTAAACACAGGGAATGCGGGATACGCAATAACGGACATGTTTTGTTTGTTTTTTCTTCCCCTGCCGAGACTCATTCCAAGCGCGGGAATATTATAGGGGATATGTTTCAATTGTTGCGAGAATTTCAATTTGAGCAAAGCCAAAGAAAACTGAAGGAAAAAAAAAGGTAAGAAGAAAAAAGAAGAGAGAGAGAGAGAGAGAGAGAGCATGCTTGGAATATTGATGAAGTCGACGACACACAAACACACAGGTGGACCGTGTTCCCACGCTGGACAAGCTGATTACCAAACAGAAATAAAGAGGGGGTTGAAATAAAATGAAAAAGGAAAATCCCTTTCATGTGCTTTTTTTTTTCTTTTTCTTCCTTTTTTTTCACGCTCGAATGAATGCAGCAAACATTTGGAGATGAAGTCATCAACAGTCGGATTCTTAACCACTTTTTCTTTGGCTAATTCCGGTCGTGTAAAGGGAATTTTCTCTCGTTTGAATCGGTTCGTTGCGTTGTGTGGTCGGCAGGGGAGGGGAGGGGGGGGGGGGGAGGCCCGTGAGAATATGGCACGGTATTTAAAATCCACCACACGTTTAGCACAGACGCAGTCTCAAAGAGCCGCTGGAATAATATGCGTGGAATGCGGAGGAAACATACCCACCCCATCCACACACAAAATGGGAAATAAGGTACAAAATAAAAGATGATGTGTGTATACCTGCACTCTAAGGGTTGTTCTTTGCAGTCGCCGTTGATGGGATGGCAGCCAGTTTTGCAAACAACTGTTTTGTTTGAACACCAACACAGACAAAAATTGGGGGAAAAAAAAGAAAAATTTATTAATGTTGATATTACTATAAAAGAAATTCTTTAAAAAAAAAACAAAAAAACATTTGAATTGAAAATTGATTTGTTATTTCAACACTTGTTTGGGGGGGGGGGAGCGGTTATGAAATCCCAGACTCCCTGAGCAAACAGAGTGTTGGATTTTATTCGTTTGTTATCGTAACATATAATTTAGACACCATTGTGTGTGTGTGTGTTGCTATAGGCTCGGGCGCTCCATGAACGTGTCCTGTGTCAACCAGTCTACCCGAAAAAGTTTCACACACCACCACCACCACGACACAAATTTCCATTTTTGATGGTTTCGTTAAAAATTTAAGTGAGATCATTGCTCGAACAGAAAATTGTTGGCCTTTTTTTACAGCCTCACGCTTGTTTTTTATTTTTATCACCTACTTTTTAAAGCCTATTGAATTCAGACGTCTGTGAATTATGAATATTATTCTTTTTTAATTCAATTGTGTTGGTTACGTGTTTCGTGAGTGAGGGGTTTCGCTCGGCTTCCCAAATTATCAAGTAGCAGACTCGTCTGGAATTTTCCTTCGCTCGACAAAGCACTCAAAACTACTTGGTAGTCCAACAGCCATAAAAACCCCTCCCTCCTCCCCCCCCCCTCACTCCGTGCCAGTTGCGCGATTACATGCGGGACCCGAAATTTCAATTTACATAAAAAACAAGTCAGTCAACTTTTTGGCTATTTTAGTTGTTTTTTGGTTTTCGGGTTTTCCTTGAAAAAATATTAAGGGGGAGAGCCTGGATTGGCTCCTTAGTCGTTGTTCAAGACTCTCTCATTTGGTGGCGAGCAAAAAAAACAAAACAGAAATGCAATCCTTTCACGGAATAAACGGAAAAAAACTGAAGAAATTGGAAAATGACCCGACCTGTATCGCAGCTGGTCCCAGTCCATCCCGGCATACAGGTCTTATCGCCGTTGCGGTCGCATTCCCAATGGCCGAACAGGTCGTCCCTCGGCCGGCATAATTTCGTGCACGTGGCGCTGTAGTAGTGCGGTTCGCATTGAACCCTCACGCGGTACGTGAGCCGCAAGTCGCTGTTGGCTCCCGATCCTTCGTGAGTCAGCGAGTGCCAATCGGCGCTCGGCTCCAAAATTCCCGAATAAACGGCCCGCTCGATTTCACCTGGAAACGTTCAAATACAAGAAGAAGAAAAAAATAAAGACACGTGATTACTGATTGACCGGGAAACGTTTTATATATATATATACATGTTTAGATAGTCATAAATGAATCCATCATCAAAAATGCGGGGGAAATCATCCGATTCGGGATATAACATTTACATAATGACGGGTGTCGATCATCAACCAAACCGATGAAACCCTTTTTTTATTTTTAATGCCCCCAAGGAAAAAAAAAGGAAAACCTTTCATCAAACGCTTAAGCGTTTATTGTAATGATTTAGCCGGCCAAGCATTCGATCAAAGTTGCTGCGAGGGATATACAATCAAATATTCCAAACCACTTTTCTTACTCTCTTTCAGCTTTTTTTGTTTTTGGTTTTTGTTGCTGTGTGGGTTCGAGTCGTTGGTTTTGGTTTCGTGAACGAACGAACGAGAGCCTTCTGGATGATATGATAAAACCCTTTCATCATTCATCACACACACACACACGCTATCCAAGAGGAGGAGGAATAGGGGGGAGTAAGAAGAAGGAGGAGGAGTAGCGGATCGGATTATAGATGGCCCCATTTATGTGAAACGGTGGAGGCAAAACGATTGTAGTATGTACGACTAGTGTGTGTGCATACAGATAGCCGAAAACGGGAAAATGAAACCCCTTTCAGCTTTGAATCGAAGACGAGGAGGAGGCAGCGGCCAAAGATTTCTCTCCGATCGGCGATTTTTTCCGTGACGCCCACAATTCTCTCTCTCTCTGTGCAGACGTGCAGCAGCAGATATACATATTGTGTGTGTGTGTATGTGTGTACTCGGCGCGGGGCTATAGGAAAAAGATCATTTCAATCAAATAGCAATTAGCCCCGCAGGTTGGATTACGTTTTTCAAAACATTCTTCTTCTTCTTCTTCTTCTTCTGGCTTTTTCATAAGAATTGTTATTTTATTTCAATATTTGGACACGCCGGTTAAACCTCTAACGTTTATATAGCTCTTTTATTAGTATAATCCCATTTTTCGCATAAATTTTCTTTTTCTCCCGTGCAATCGTTTGAATGTGGCGCCGCCCGTTCCGGTTTGAACGGGGGGAAAGAAAACGGAAAGACGGCGGCGACGCACCGGCTTTACGCAACCGTTAGGATGTAATTCACTTTGCGCGCCTTTATTTTGATTTTAAGTGTGTCTGTGCGTTTGGTTTTTACGAGTGACTGAGTGGGGCCCCGCTCGAATATCTCAAACCTCCTCCCACGTTTCCCAAGTGAGGAGTAGGTGGGGGTGGGGGGTTCCAAGAAGACATTTGATATGGCCGGTCATGCGCGAGTCCATTTCGTACCAACAACAAAACAAAACGGGAAGGGGGGGGGGGGAAGAAAAAAAGAACCGAGCCATTCGTCATGCGCGGCACATTTGAAGTGAAGGACGGCGGACGTCGGCGTCGGAGTAAACTCCCCAAAACTAAAGTGACCGTTTTTATTTTTTAAACATTTTACTTTTTGAGCTTTTGAAACTCATTTCCATTGCGAGTCCAGACGATTGAAACGCCAGCGACAAATTGGACGGTCCGATTTCACAATCGCCGTTATTTTCGCTCCCGTCTGCTTTTAGCCAATCGCCAGTCAGCGCCGCCAATTACGTGAAATTCTTCCCTCCATTCCCCCTTATGCTCGAGATAATGAGCTAATAGTTGCGTTGCATTTCTATTTTACCTGATTGTCGTGTAGAGTTTCTGTAGTCGAGCGCTTCCAGCATCAGGGTGAAGGACCTCTGCAAATGAAACAAGAGAAACAGAACAAATTTAGTCATTGTGACGCAATGGCGCATTTGATCATTTCACAAAATAATATTTTTAGAAGAAATAGAAGAAAAAAGGGAAAATTCTTCAAGACGAAGGGAGTGAAAGGAAACACGGTCGGGCAACAGCGTCCGGCCCGTTGAAAAAAACAAAAAAACATGGTGGCAACAAGTTGACGAGCATTGCAAGAGTGCGGGCACGTAATGCACACGAAATTCTTTCATCGGCCGTCAGCAACGAAAAAATAAAATAAAATAAAACTCCACCGATCATTTTCTGGTCTACTAATGACGCGAAGAGGGAAAATCAACGAGAAGGAAATGAACGTGTGTTGGCCCATATCAGTCTCTTGATTAGTATCTAATGATGGCCGATATGGGCAACAACCATCAAAGAGCCTGGCAGCATTCCATCAAGTCTATTAAAGACGAAAAGAAAAGAAGAAAAAAAGGAAAGAATGAAGAAGAAGAAAAAAAGGAAATCAGAGCTCGTTATGTATATTATATTTATATATGTGGCGTGCGTTACAATAAGGAAAAACTTGGTGCGCTGTAGGCTCGACTCTTTTGCTCCGCAACAACAACAACAGCAGCATCAAGCCAAAAGGAAAATTCCAGACTCCTTTTTTTGTTTTTGTTTTTTCGTTCCACTTAAAAGAAAAGAAGTAAATATAAAGAGGTTGGTTTTCCTACACCCACTAAAGGATATATACACACGATACGATAGGATATATAATGGATGAGATCCCCCCCTCTCTCTCGCTCTCGAGTGGCCATCGCTGTAATACTCACAAACCCCTTTTGCGCGCTCCCTATTGTCCAAGGAGATAACACGCGCATTCCACAGGTACCAAACAAAACAACAGCAACAACAACAAAAAAACCCCAAAAGAGAGAGAGATACATATTATATTATAATATAATACATATATATATATGTATCTCTCTCGCCCGCTACAGAGTGTATTACAACAGCAGTCAAGAGTAGTAGACAATGGAAAGTTTGTCGAGACAACGCCGGCCGCCGTTCGCAATGGATCAAAAAAAGATTCGGTCGGGAATATAGGATACAAGAGAACCACTTTTTTTTCTTTCTCTCTCTCTCTCTTCTTGAAATAATAAAAACAAGAAAAACGGATCGATTCCCGGCGACGCATTTACAACGGAAATCTTTTGAAAATATTCCGTTAGCCCTTTTTTATTTTTAAATATTTGTGTGTGTGTGTGTGCTCTTTTGCTTTATTGTTTCGTTTTCTTATCGTTCCGAAGAAAAAACAACTCTTAACCGCGAGATTTTGAAGAAAAAAAAAATGTATTTGACGAGGTCATGAGCCATTTTTTCTTCTTCTTCTTCCCGGCCACAGCAATTAGTAAGGAAAAAGAGAGAGAAGAGAACCCTTTACGTGCGTGTGTGTGTTCCAGGGGGCCCTTTCTCTCAATTGTGGGTGAGTACTTGTCCTAATACGCGGTCGGTCGGTTGGTTGGTGGTTCGGTACTGCATAAAAAGACCTGGAATTCCAAGGTCGACCGTTCGTGATTTTTCTTCTTTTCGGGATAAAAAAGAAAAGAAAAAAAACGAAAATGCAGCCAACTCTCGGAGGGCCTTTAACCTTACGGGTGTGATTTTTTTTATTTCAAACCCAACGAAAAGAAAAAAAAAATCTTTCCTTTTGTGTCCCCCCATCATTTTCAGAAAATTCTTTTTTTCTTTTCCACGGTGGGAAGAAATGAATTTGTATAGGAAAAAGAAATTCTCCCCAGAAGGAAAAAAAGAAGGACAGATAATAAAGTGATTAATTGGCTATAAGTTGTGAGTGTACGGAGGAAATGGTGGGGACCCAATGTGACAATCCCCCCCAAAAGAAGAAGAAGAAGAGACATTTAAAAATTTGATGGCTTTTTGGGGGGACCAAGAAGAACTGACTACCACACGACCACCAGGGGGTAGTGTGGGGTTCCTTCATCATCTTTTGCTTCTTCCATGGAAAGAAAAAGTCTCCCGCTTCTTATTAGAAGCTACCTGGCTACCTGTGATCTGTGTGTTGCTTGCTCCTGCTCCTGCTGGCCTTCCCGGCTGTCAAAATGAGAGGGGGGGAAAGGAAAAAAGAAAAACTGAAAAATCCCCAAAAAGATTTTTCTCTTTTCTTCTACGAGCGACGGGGGGAAGAAAAGAAAGACCCCCATTTTCTTTAATAGGAGCCAGGAGCCATCACACAGCAGCCAGAAAACAGTCAACGAAAATCTTTGTGTCGAACACACACACATTTCCCAACGTAGTACAGGGAAGATCAACCCGTTTGGCTCGTTCTGCTGCTGCCCAACAACAAAAATGTCCAAACGGAAATAACAAAACAACAATAAAAAAAAAAATAATACAAAAATTTAAATACGAAAAATTCGAGGAGACTTTTTTTCTTCTCCTTCAAAGAGAAACGGACACCTGTGGAGAGTCGCCCCCACGTACGTTCCAAAGTCACAGTACAAACAGATATGCATCGATCTATCTGATTACCAAAAAGTTTCTTTCTCTCTCTCTCGATCTGATAGATAGACGCACTGGTCACACACAGTCACACAAAAAATAAAAGATGACGAAACAAAAGCCTTTTTGTGCGTTTGTCCTCCATTTTTTCGTTGCCTTGACAAGAGATGATGATAAATTTCGTTGCCATCATTTCAAATCAGGATCACTCAGAAGGCCCCGCCCCCGCAAGCCTCAAATAAAGAAGAAGAAGGACTGAAAAGAAAAAGACGTCATTTATTATGATTTCTGTCCTTGTTTCCTTGCTTCGATGCTCATTAGCATCAAAGTATAGACAGACAAAGAGATTCTTTCGCTCTCTTGCGTGCGCCCAATGGGCCAGCAGCAGCCCCATGTTTGGCCATCAAAAGGGCGCCATTGATTATTGAAACGCACAAACAATTAGCCAAAGATTTAGAGTGCCATTTATGCTCGACTCTTTTTTCGGGTCGTTCAAAATGTCGCATTTGGATCAGCTGAAATAAATGGCCGACGACGCAGGGGTTTTTCCCGACTCGGAAATTCGGCAAAGAAAATGGCCAGACAATTTTCTTACACAAAGAAAACTTTTCTAGAGTTTGCTGCTGGCGTTTTCTCGTCTTTTTGTTTTTTATTTCATTCCGTGGCCACGCCACAGTCAATCAAAAGACACAATAAAACGGGCCATAAAGAAACACCTCTGGAATGCAACGCATGCGTCTTTCTTCTGTCTGTCTGGCCGGCCGGACGGTCACCCAATCTTTAGGATGTAAACTATAGCAGAGAGAGAGAGAGAGCCGTTTATTTTTCTTCCAGTCTCCCCCCCTCGTTCGTCACGTACCAAAGAGTTCACGCACGAGTGATGACGTCTCAAGCAGAAACGACTGCGGGCGCACACACACAATTCCCCGGCGACGACGACGACGACGACGACGACGACGATATAATATTTATTTTTTGGTTTTGTTTTTTGGTTTTTTTCTGCGTCTGCATATAAAAAGGAAATCGTGATCCCAGCCCGAGAAAAAAATGCGAACAAGAAAGACAAGAAGAAGAAGATTTTCAAGTTCTGTTGTTGTTTCTTGTCGAGAGATTTCCATTTTCACAGCGGGCGAGTGGGCGCGCAAGAGTCCAACGTCGACACTGTTTCAAATGTCTCAAGCACTGGCAGTCATCAAGTCCCGAAAAGAAATAGAAGAAAAAACGAAGCAAAGAAGAGAGAAGGAATGATAGAAACAGATAGATACATCAAAGAAAGAAGGGGAAACAAAACAAAAAAGTCAAACGGGAAAAAAAAAGAGACAGAAGAAGGTCGACGAAAGACACACACACCAAAGTTATTTGGCGCTGCCGTGGAGAATTTCAGTTTTTCTTTTTCGGTTTTTTTTTCTTCTCCTTGGAGAAGAAATCACGACCCCGACTTGTGTTGATGTTTGAACTGCAAGGGAATTTTATATGTGTCTAAGGCTTATACACTCCCGACTTTTAAGTCTTAGAGTCAACAGCTCAACAACCAAGAAAATGGAAAATAAGAAACAAAAGAAAAAACCAAGGGAAATTGAAGCAACAGGCAGGTGAGGAATCTCTTGGCGATCCTCCGCTAGGAATGACAAGACCATGTCGCTTTCTTGGTTCGTCACCATCGTTTCTTTTCTTTTCTTTTACCTCCTTCTTATTGCAGGGACCTCTCTGACTCGAAGAAGAACAACTCACAAAACCCATTGTGTCAATAAGTCGTCCTCGGTGTCTTTGGACAAACAACCACCGAGTGCCAGTTCAAATAAGACGGAAGACTAAAAATTCTGCCCCCTGAGAAATTATTGTGTCAACAACTCGGGTCCGTTTTCCCAATTTCCCGCGATCAATCAAACAATTCGTCAAAAGTTTAAAAAAGGAAGGATCGTACACACAATAGGAACATTGAGGGGGGCAAGAAAAAAGTGCCGCATCATCCGGCCAAGTCCAGATGAAAATTCTATAATAACACGCATTTTCAAAAAGAAGAATGTCCTAGTTCCTCTTGGAAACATGAGAGACTCTTGCGGCCAGAAAATCAGGTCACAATGATGATGACAAAAGAGACCCAAAAAAACTGGAAATGATCATCCGAATCTGACAAAATAACTGGCCAAAGTTGTGGCAGGAAGAAGAAATCAATCAAACCAAAAAAAAGTTATCTCCCAGACAAAAAGTAGGGGCATAGAGAGATACAAGCTGGACAACCAAAACTGGTGGTCTTTCTTCTCTACTTAACACAACCCACACACACACACAAGAGTTGGAATGGTTGTATAATTTGACCATTTTTTGTTGTGTGTTTTCCCCCCCTTTTGTTTTTTGTGTCTGCTCCGGTTCTAATACTCGCCCACCATTACGATGATGTTGTTCTTGTTTTTCTTTATGCCCGTCTGTGTGTGTGAAGAGAAGGCGCTCGTTAGAGAGGAATGTCTGAGTTGCCTGCGACCGGTGCCCAACCGTGTTGTTTTCTATCAAGAGATGATGATGAGGGTATGTTACAACACACACACGAGATCAACATCTATCTTACACATGCTCCAAAAGAGCAAAAATTTCATTTAACAAAATCAAACGAAAAGAAATTTTACAAATCGTTTTGAAGTGTGTTTCTTTTTTTACTAAGGGGGGTCTTTTGACTCGTGTTTTTTCTTGTGGTACAACGACATGGTGGTTCCTCCTCCTTACCGCGTTATCTCGAGATATCAGTTTTCGTCAGGGGAATGTTTCGAATCACGCGTGCGTTCTCTCGTTGGCTTTTTATCTTATTTGGTGGGGACCAACCATCCATAATGATGATGGATTCACTTCCTCAAAGTCTCTTATTTCAAGTGCCCATTTCGAAAACAAAAGAAAAAAAAAAGATATTGACTTTGTCGTTACGCCGTGGCAGAGCACCAGAAAACAACGAAGTAAAATTTTTATCGCATGAAATAAGAGCGATTTTTCAAAAAGAAACGCAGACATCAAAGAGACTCGGGACAGATTACGAAAACTGGAAATGGAAATTCGGAGTCCACAATCAAACTATTCACGATACGAATATATATATGTAAATACAGAAACATGTATGCTCGAATATTATACAGTTGAACGGAAACAGCATATTTCTGCGGTCAACCAATCTCTCTCTCTCTCCTCTTACGACTTTTTCTTGTCTCCAAAAGTCTCAAATAAAAAGAATTCCGATCACGGTCGAGTGCACTGAGGACGGAGAATGGCATTTCTATACACATCATCTACTGGCTGGACTAGGCAGTCCATTCCGTGAGATGATCGAATGACGACAAACATTTCCAGAGTTGAAACAAGAAGAAGAAGAAGAAAAAAGCCCCAAATAATTGAAAACATTATTCCGTGGTTGTTTTTCCCCTCCAGAAAACCGCATTCAAAGACAGATTCGAAAAAAAGATATAAAAACTTGTACCGATTCTTATTCTGTTATGCCCAGTATCATCTTTGGCCTTTCACCACCGTCCTCCTTCCCCTCTCTCTCCCCCATTGAAACCGACACAAATCACAAAGAGGAGCCAAGGAGGAGCAGCCACTCTATTCTCGTCTTTATTTTTCCCATGACTGGTCAGAAAAAAGAGAAAAAAACTTTGTTGCAGCAACCCTCAATGTGTACACACAGATATTTACGTATTATATATTTATTTTCGGTGTACAACAGCAGCAGCGACAGACAAAAGAAGAAGAAAAAAAGGACGACATTCCATTGCCCAGTTGTTGTCAGATAGCAATCGGCGAAATCGAAACCCAACCGACCGACCAAACCCCCGATGGAAAAGAAGAAAGAAAAAGGCAGGGGAAAAGATGATGATGATGGCCATCAGTAGGTAGTCGAGTCGGTGGTGGTATGCTGCTGGTTGTTCTGCTGGTGGTCCGATCATCCGATTTGGCTCGTGTGTGTGCCTCAGTCTTTTTCCCTCTCTCCAAAGACAAAAACAGAAGAAGAAGAAAAAATCCTATCCACCAACCGACGTCTACGATGATAAAGTTGCCACTGACAGTTGACAACTTCTTCTTTAGTTGTCGTATTTTTACGATAATGACGTAAGAGGGTCTCTCCTGAAAGCTTTTTTCTTCAGGAAAAAGAGGAAGAAAAAATTTCTCTCTTGTCTTTTTTTCCCCCTTAATAATTATCTGTCGCCCTCATCTTTTCTCCACTATCCTCTTTCTTCTTCAATTTCGTCTTGTCGCGCTGGCGCTGTTACCGTGTCCGTGTACCTGTGTACCGCGTTCACACAGGTGAAGAACTTGGGTGAGAGTGAGAGGGGGAGGACAAACTGGAGAGCTCATTAAATACACAAAAAACCGTCTGACAGAATGTGATGTCATCATCTCTACTTTTTTTTCTTTCTTTCGCAGGGGGTTGGCCGGACAAAATGAAGAAGAAAAAAAGGAAAAAATAACCGAAAAGGTAAAATTGTGTGGTGGATTCGAAAAATGCCGCGCCGCATCCACTTGTCAGCGCCGTTTGTCACTAGACGACAATCGCCCCCCACCAAAAAAATAAAATACAAAAATCTTTTTCGTCTCCTATCGTTTTGGCATCGTGTCGGCTGGAAAAGAAAATCAAGCGCAGCAGTCTATCACGAGGACATTTCTCAAGACGATTAAGATCATCTCTAACTCCGGCGACAAGCTCCGATAATACAAGAGACACACATTTTCTTTTTGACTATCCAAAATCATCAAAAAAGGACAGACGCGACCGCAAAAGGATTTTCCGGCCATCTCTACCCAAGCAGTACATGACGAATAAATCATATTTTCATTGGATTATTATTGTTGGACTGTGTTCAAGGGAATACGGCTAGTTTGGCTATCTCTTTGAGTGTACTATGATATGTTGTTGTTGCTGTTGTAAGGTACACGGAGAGAAGAATCTCACGCAGAGATTGGACTTGTCTTGTTTCTAATCTGGACCGGCCATCGACCAAACAACAAACGGCTAGAAGAGAAGGACAACATTTTTATACGCATATCTCTCTCTACATGTAGTAGTATATTACATTTCCCTTTTCTTTCTTCTTCTTTTCGGATTATGTATGCAACATTTTTTGTTTTCAGAGCGACACCCCCAGAGACACACACAAAAAGGCGAGCACAAGCGCGGCTTGCGCATTGCTGTGTGCAACGACACAAACCCAAACGGAGGAGGCTCGAAAAAGAAACTGACAAGATGACAAAAGCAAGATCTTCTTCTTCTTCTTCTAGGAGCAAACAGGGAGAAGAAGAAAAAAGGGGAGAAAAGAATGAAAGAATAAGAAGATTTCAAGTCGGAGATAAAAGGAAAAAAAGAAGTGAGGCGCTTGCCTAGCTGGATTCTTCATCCATCATGAAAGCAAAGCAGTTGATATATTCGTATAGACTGGGGGGGAAATACGAAGAAGCTCTTGATAATGTACTACACTGCGGCCCTCCTCCCGTTTGTATACAACAATAACACAGAGAGCCCGGCCGAAAAAGGCAGATTATGTGTACCCGAGTTTCAATTGAAATGGACTGCTTGCTGCTGCTGCACTTTAAATGTTAATCAGGTGAGATGAAGAAGTAGATGAATTCCAAGAAAAAAGCCAACAGCCAGAAAAATCAAAAACAGTTTCAAGCCCTCGAGACTATTTTTTTTTTCAAAGAGATAAAGACAAAAACCCTAAAATTCTTTCGTGTAATCATTCCCAAACTGGGAAGTTAAAAAAAAAAGTTCACTCTACCACCCACACCTGTGTATAACAATAGCCAAAGGTAAATCGATCAAAATGAATTTATAGCGCCTCCAATAACTTAAAAACCACCACCACCACCACCTGGTTTTTCTGCTGCACCAAATCATGTGACAGACGGACAGCCAAGGAAAAAAAAGGGCTGTCCAAAACTGTTAATGGATGGTAAGGCCACCTAGAAATTAGCAACGGCCAGACAAGGAAAAGAAGCTCTACCTTATTTCTAGCCCTAGAAAAAATCACCTCACACCGAGTGTCAGTCTCTCCGAAAGTAGGAAAAAAACACAAGATCTTCCAGCTGTCATAGCTAGGAGGTCTAGTACTTATTCCTGAAGAAATCAAAAAAAAAAAAAAGAACAAAAGCCAAAGAAGGGGGGGGGGGGCGACCGATGGGTCACAAAAGTCACAGATGGAAAAAAGAAAAAAAAGTAGGAGGTGGCCCCGGAATAGTACACTTCCGTCTTTGACTACCCATCTTTTTCAGAAAGGGTTTTTCTTTCTTTTTTAGTGGGAAAAGGGGGGAAAGAAAAATCTGAAAGAATGATGGTCCAAGGGAGAAAATACCACAAGAAAAGAATCTTTTCTTTCCCCATTGCCCAACTTTGAATGTCAAACGTATTTTCGAACGGGCCATCAGAGAGAGACACGACAGACGAACGCAGATATGCTTTTATAAAAGATAAAAAATAAATACAAAGCAACCAGGAGCACAAAAGGAAAAACAACAAGTCTATATTATGACTATTGCCGTTGCTGACGAAGGTTTCCCATTTTGATAATATGTTGGGCAGCTTGGGCTGTTTATCAAAAAAGACCTTCTTCTTATTCTTTATCATCATTCTTCATTCCTTAACCTTTTAGTTTTCTTCTTTTTTCAAAATTTTTTAATATTACGTTATAATAATTTATTGTAAACGGGTTGAAGTGGTGGACGGTCCAGGGATTGTGGTGGCGGCCCAACGGGAGGGGGTCCCGCTGCTCCAATCGTTCGCTCTACACACACACAGACAACAAACTACACATCACCAAGTCTCACGCTGATTTTCGGTTCCCCCTCTATTCATCCTGCCCCCTCGTAACTTTTAAGGAGAGAAGAAAATCTCTCGTTTTCTTCTTTAACATCTTTCAAAGAGAATAAAAGAAGAAGATGCTGCTGCTGTTGGCCAGTGCTGGCCCGAGTGTCGGAATGCAAATGCAGGGGAGAGAAACGATATCCAAAGTTCTTTTTATAGTGGCATCTACTACCCCCCTTTAACTCTTATCCTTTATTTTTTCGTTTTCCCCCTTTGAGGAGAAATTGACCGTTTGTCTGTGGGTTTGCTGAAGAACTGCAGTTGGACCCCGCTGCGAAAATGGCGCGATGCAACCCCCCCGAAAAGAGAAATTTAAAAATCCCTGACCGTCCATTAATAATTGCATCTCCCAACCAAACCGCTCGGACCGTGATTAATTCCAAGGGGGGGGAGGGGGGGGGTTTACACGTGTAATGTACACACACGAGCAGCTTCTTCCGTGGAAAGTTTAGAAAAAAGGAAAAGAAAATTTCAAACAGCGGCAAAAAGGGAAGCGGCGGCGTCGGCGTTGTGAAGAGAGTAGCCGGCCCCTCCAGATGGAAAAAACAACAAAAAAGTTGGGAGCCCAGCCCTTGTTTGTTTCACCAGTGTCAAATAGCTAAACCAAGACGCTCGAGACCCTTTTCCCTTCTTCTTGCGTCAACACGGGCCAAGAGTAAACAAGAGACCCAGACTGAATGAAACACCGCCACTGCTGCTGCTGCTGCCGACAACTACGTGACGTCACACCAATTGGAATGAGAAGAGGAGAGAAAACAAAAAAGGCACTTTTTCTGTTGTTTGGGAGGGGAAATTCACACGGCCGGCACCAGAAGACTGTGAGTCTTCTTCCGTTTTGAATTTCGCGCCCCCACGTTTCTCTAACCAATGTTAAACATCCTCAATCCGAGGCATTTGACGAGACAACAAGAAGAAAAAGGAAAAAAAAAGAGTCGAGTGCCGGCTCAAAAGAAGAAGAAGAAGAAGAGTCGGGATTATTTGCTCTTTTGTTAACAGGTACATAAGGAACGCCCTTCTTCTTCATCTTCTATGGTAAGTCTCTTTCTTCATCATCCCTCGGTGTGTGTATACACATCTAAGTATATAAGAACCCCTGAAACCATTCACCACCGCGTCAGAGGATTTTGTGTCTGTGTGTGTGTGGATAGAAAAAGAAAAGAAAGAAAAAAAAAACCCGCACCGCCGACACCCTCCCTTTTACAGCCGGGGCATAATGTCCCGAGTATTATACTCCTAGATGTGTGTGTACTCTCTTTTTTCTTCGGTTCAATCCGCTTCTTTCTTTGACACGAAAGAAAAGAATGCGAGTGGCTTAAAAAGAAGAAAAAGGAAAAACGTTGATCTCTCACTCAGCCAACGACTTACACAAAAAAAGAGAAACGGTAGAGTACAAGAAGATTTTGACACGTGCATTTTAATCGGGATTAAGTACAGTTGCGTTTCTAATGGGTCGATTCATGCAAGAACGATCTCGACACGAATGCCCAATGGAAAAACACGAAATCGCACTCTTGAAATTCCAAAATCATATTCTCGTTTTGCTTGGTCGTTTCACATTTTTTCCTAGGGTGGTTTTTCTCATTCGAACTACCAACAACAACAACAACAACCAGGCACTAAAAAAAAACGCTCTTTTCTTCTCTCTCTCTCTCTCTTTTGTGTTCTCGGAATGAATTAATAATTTTTTATGATCGAGATGATAAAACACATGCGCACGCACAACGGAAAAAAGAGCCAGGTTACACGAGAAAGGGGGGAGAGAAAGAATGGAAGAAAGAAGGTGGTGGATTACTTTGACTACATCAGTGAGAGAGAGAGAGAGTTCTATACCGGTTACGTGGATTGTGTGAGTGGAGTTTCATTAGAGCGATCAGCGGGGTGTATAATACGATCGGTTCGTTTCGTTTTGGGGCGGCGACGGTTACTACTACTACCACTACTAGTAGCGGCAGCACAGCATAACATTTCGGGGATTCTTAGACGAAGAAGAGGCCGAGATGCCAGGGCGAAAATTTATCGCGCGCACATTGAAAATGTTTTTTTCCCCTCCATCTTTTTTCATTTCATTTTTTTCGACTGGGGGGGAACAAGATGGAACCATATTAATATTCGAGAAATATATCATAAAAGTTGCGCCCGCTTCAAGCTCTTTTTCTTTTTAAATAAATAAATTTCAGCCCCGAAGAAAAAATGAAGTCGGGACAAGACAAGAGTCAAGACTGAGTGGCACTTTCATTAGAGCGCAATTCTTATGGGGCTACTTCTTTCTTGAACCTCACACCTTTTCATCCCCACACACATATTCCCCACTCTCATTCATTCATTTTTCTCTAGCAAACAATTTTACATTTCTTTTTCGGATGCACCGGTGGTTTATAGAGTTCCACAGAGAGGGGAGAGAAGGCAACAACTCCCATGTATGGACACAGTCTGTGTGTTTGTGTGTTATTTTCCCTTTTATGATATGAGACAGAAAGAAAGGAGAAAAAACATTTTTTTACGATTCAAGTCAAGTTCAATCGACGAGAACTCAAAAAAGAAGAGACTTGAATGCGTTTTTACTTTCAATCAGCGGAGCCTTTCACGCTGGATATAGTCGCGCAAGGTCTATTCATCAGGTGTGCGCACGGCCTTCTTCTCTGGCGAGATATTTCTCACCTTCTTTTATTTTTTTAAAAGGAATCCCGACCGAAAAAAGGACCGTGAAAGAAAATGAAAAAAGAGAGAGAGAGAGAGAGAGGGATGTGTCCTACCATTCCAATAAATCATCGTTCATTGAGCTGTTAGAGGTCGCGATGCTAGTGGGCAATAATATTACATTACATACAATCAAGGGAGCTACTTGTCTGGCCCTTGGAGACATTACGACATTTATTTTCTCCTTCTTCTCGGACGAATGCCAAGACGAAAAATCGAAATCGACTGCGGTACGCGCGTTTCTTTTGCGGCACTTTTTTTCGGGGGGACAAGCAAACGGCGACCAAATGGTAAAAGAAGAAGAAAGAAAATAAAAAAGGTGATGGAGGGGGTACGAAGGGGCATAGCATAAGGACAAGGATGATGGAACTGCCTATTCAGGAATGTCGCCGAGCAGAAGAGATATAATAATAATAATCATAATAATATGTGGAACTTCTTCTAGACCTTCTTCTACCCTATGGTATCCGGTTGATGGTATGCAGCTCTTTTGGAGACACACGGGGACCATGGCGAAGAACGCGGGATGGAAGAAGAGAAGAAGAAGAAGAAGAAGAAGAGAAGGAGCGACGAAAAATGCCAGGCCTCCCATTGGGAAACGCCACAACAGACACACAAAACGACTCGCAGCGCTTCGTGTGTCGACTCTCTCGGGGTAGACAACGGGACGGACGGTCGCGGGAAACGGACGAAGATGATCTGTGTCTCTCTGATCTCTCTGTGATATACCTTTCTCTTTTTTTTTCTTCTTTATATTCTTTCTTTTCTACCAGATGATGACTATCTCTCTTCTTCTTCTCTCCAAAGGCGCTGGGGCTAACCGAAACAGCTCCTTACCTGGGCAACACATACGGCACAAGAAGAGAAAAAACTCTTTTTCCAACTGGTGGGGGGAAAAAGACGCAAAGCTCCAGCTGCGACAACCGGGCAAAAACCTACACCATCCCCCCACCACCACCAACCAAACTACCAAGACTTCTTCCCACCAAATATAGAAGAGACAGAGGGATGAAGGTGGAGGAAGTTTGAATTTATCGTAGCCAAAGGATCTCTCTCTCTCTCTCTCCAAAAACAAGAGAGAAACAAGTTTTCCTTTTCTTCTCCTATCGTCTCTCTCAATCGCAGAAGAAAGAAAAAGATTGTTGCTAAAATATATATCTAAAAATATACAGACAAACACAAAGAGATAACTGACTAGACCTTTTGTCTTTGTCTCCTTCTATAAAGTCCCTCGGCTCTCTTGATGCTGGGCCACTTTTGACAGTTTCTCCTGTGCGCCAGCAGCAGCTGTGGCCACATCATCGCCGCAAAAGAATGCGTCCGATATCAATCCCCTCACGTACATCATAATCAAACCGTCACATATAAAAAAAAATAACTCAAAGTACAACAAAAGATATCAAGTAGTTGATAGGGGGAGTTGCGACAGCTTTCAAGTAGGGGGCCCCCCGTTTTTTCTGTTTGAATGACCATTCGTGTAACAAAACCAAGTCCTGACACATCCAACAAAAGCCCATTTCTATTATATGTCCATCACGAATCGATAGACACCACATCTGTTGTGGTCTGAGAGAGAGAGAACAATAACAACAACATTTTCACGGTCTGGTAAATTTCCTTGTTGTTTGATTGCCACTTTTAATTCCACGTACGATCATTTCCTCAATTTTTTGGTTGTTGGGAGAGGGGGGATCCCGATTCGAGTGCCATCATCTCGAAATTCTTCGCAACGTAATAACAACAGACGGAGAATTGAAAACAGAAAAATGATGAAAAGATAACAGAGTAAAAAGAGAGAGAGATCTCGTTTGGGAGCAATTAAAATCACATTTTGTTGCGAGTCGAGTTGGAAAAATGGTGGTGGTGGGGGGAAAAAGAGAGAGAAGCTCACACGATCATCATCCAGTTTATGATTTGAGAGGGGGGCATTGTTTGATCTGGAACACGTATGTGTGTCTGCTGATGGAAAGAAATAGATCTACTACGGTACCACTGCACAGGTATAGACACAACTGCCACGCACCTCGGCACACCAACCGAAATGATGATTAATAATAAATAACCATGTGTGTAACTCTCTCCTTGATGGCGTAAAGATGATTTGACTGAACCCGAAAAAAAAAGAAATGAGAGAAACAACGCCGATAGCGCCTCATACGTGAACGCGTTTTTTTTTTCTTAAAAAAGATTTTGGTTTTCTTTTAATTTTGGGGAGAGAAAAAATCACACACACGTACTCTTGGTGATTGCTCGACCTGTGGCTAAAGGGAAGCCTCAAAGGGGGCGCCCGTATTTTACTTTGAAGGTTTTTCTTTTCTTGTTTCTTCTTTCTTGGCGTTTTTATTCGTTGGAGGCGATGAAAAACCCCCTCAAAAAATTTAAGTAGTCGAAGAAGAAAAAAGGAATCAAGTCACAAATCATATCCCGCCACTAGGTGTCGGGTTTTGAACGATCCGTTCCGGACGCGAAGGGGGTGGATGGTATAGGAATGTGTCGTGAAATACTGTCGCAAGACACGCCGAAAAAAAAACCTAAAACCTCGGCTCAACTTCTCACACACAAACACACACACACGACTTGGGGGTAATGACGCATCAGGCGACTTGGCGTGCCCGTAATGTCGTCCCCTTCCTTTTTCTTCTTCTTCTACCTTTTCGTGTTCCATCCGAGTTCTCGTCAATTATCATCCGCCTCTCTCTCTCTCTCGTCCCAAAAAAGTCACATGGTGCTATAGTAGTTCTCCATTCTATCCTATTCCTTCTTCCTCTTTCACCTTCCTTTCTTTTATAATGCTTAATGATATACAAGGTAAAGAAGAAGGAAGGGTCCCCCCTCCTCCTCTATCCATAGCGCTGTAGCAATCAGTGTGCCCAGCCAAGAAAGTTGGAAAGAGAATCTTTTAAAATAAAAATAAAAATCAGAAAATAAAAGAGACAAGAGACCAGCTCCTCCCCCACATGCAACTCACGGGGCGACCCTTGTTCAAATATTTGCCGCGCTCTGTCATTTGTCTTTTTCTTCTTCTTTCTTTCTTGGTACAAGAAGAAGAAACACCGGAGCAGGGGGCGCCCATACCTGGGCGACACAGGCGCAAGGGTCAGTGGTGTAAGGTTAGGTGTGTGTATTAGTTGCCCGTCATTGGCCCAGGTCCTATTACAGCGTGACGGTGTCATTTTCCCTCCCAAATGAAAAGAGACGCAGAGAGAGAGAGAGACAAAATCTTCCAACCTACTCATTCGTCCGTTTGAATCACTAACCGCTCGATTGATTTTTAAAAAAGAAAATTTTAGTTTTTTTTCAACTCAATTTCACCGGGAATTTCTGTTTCGTCTTATAAAGCGCGGCTGCTTCTTTTCGGAGGAAAAAACAAACCAGAAGAATACATAAAAAGACGATGATGATGATGATGATGGCGAGGGGGAAATAAGGAGGGCACAAAGAAAGACCATCTCTTCTCTACTAGGAGCGATATAGAAAAAATAAAGTCGGGGTTCAAAGGTTCATTATTATCAAAAAAATAACTTTTCTCTCTCCCGTGTGTGTATGTGTGGGTTTCCAGAGCTTTGAGGCTATGGAAGAAAAACAAGTTTTGTTGCTCCTCTTAATTGAGAGCAAAAAAAAAAGGGAAGGTAAAAAGTTCTTTTCATCTTTTTTTTATGACCAAAAACAAATGTGGTCAGAAGAAGAAAAAAAAATGAGTAGAAAAGATGTATACATGGATCCAGCGAGAGATAACACTCGATGATACACATCCATCCATCATGGGAGCAGTCTCTCTGCCTAGGTGAGCGACTAGAGAAAGAGTCTGGCGCACACCAAATTCTCATTACAATTAAAACAAACCGAAAACATTTCTGGAAGGAGAACAAAAAAAAAACATTTGTTAAAAGAAAAGATTTGAAAATTAACCCCTTTCTCTCGGATTGTTTTTTTTTTTTTTTTGCAAATTGGCTTTTATTTTTTGATGCAAAAGATTTACGGCATCTTTTGAAATGCTGCTGCTACCAGATGCCAAAGACTAATCACTAATTTGTGGAGAAGGAGGAGCAAAAGAGGCTCCTGAAACATCAAAGCTCGAAACAAAACAAAAAAGGAAAGGCAGCAGCTTTATATTTTTTGGTTTTTAAAATGGGTCCAGGTATATCTGTACTGTGCGTGTGCTATCGGTCAAAGTTATATACACGTCCAGCCAGCCAGCCCAAAACAAAAAGAAAAAGAGAGAATTTCTTCAACATGGAGGGTCTATTTTTTGTTCTTTTCTTTCTTGGCGAATATAATAATGACTTGTTAGAGGAGGACGACGACTCTCGGAAGCTTTTGGGAGAACTGGAAGCAATCAACTGGCACACACACACACACACACACACACACTCAGGTAGAGATGGAAGGCGACCGACAGGTAAAAAGAAAAAGAAAACGAAGATGAGAAAGACAGTTACTGTTTTTAGTTGCAAGTGGGAGGAGTTGGGAAACGCCAAAAAGAAGAGGAGCTTATTTAATGAGGTCCTCCAATCCATATCGAATGCATCAGTGAATGAGAAAACAGCTGACGCCAAAAAAGAAACACACAGAGAAAAAGATCAAAAGAGAGAAAAAAAGAAGTATTTTCGGTAAAAGGTTTTTACACAATTCTTTTATTTTATTTTTTTCCTCCCCAAGACACTTCTATCCGGACGCACTTTCAATGTGTCGCCGTATCTTCTCTAATGGCTCCTTTAAAGCCAAAAGGAAAAAAAGGGAAAGAAAAAAGAGCGGCGGAGGATATTACACCTCTTAACTTTCATTCTTCTTGTGTGGGGGGGAACCTCACTCTTTAATCTACTCTTTGTATACACACGGAGACTCGGATAAAGGCTACATTTGAATTTCCGCGCATTTTTACACACCCTATTATCCTCCTTACCGACTCCTCGAAGGTCTATTTAAAATAGATTGAACCGCTTCTTCTCCTTCTTCTTTCACGGCACTGATTATTAGACTCTTTTCTCTCGTTTTTTTTCCCCTCCGTAAAATAAATAAATAATCATCCCAGAAGAGATGAGCGGCATTCCACCCCACCATCTTCTTCTTTTTTCGTACGCACAAACAAACAGAAAAAAAGTCGAAAGAGAAATTGTTAAAGATTCCGACATGCAAACACGAACGAGAAATTCAAAACCAAATTATATGACGCAAAGGTAAAGAAAAATCCAATAAAGAAGCTCATTATCGTTTGAAATGAAACGAAGAAGAAGGTAAAACGAAAAAAAGGTAAAAAAGATAAATATCTCCCTCTAACCCATATGTTTTTTTGGGGCGTTTCCTCTCTACTACCAACCCCCTACCCCTGTCCATTATACCCACCAAAAAAACTCTTAGCGAACAACTCCCCCACATTTCCTCCCTCTCCCCGTGTGCTCTTGTGAAACTTGTATTTTTCCCTTTTACGTGGTTGATTGGGTTCGCCATTCACGGTTGAACGGGCGAAAATGAGGAACTCTTCCATCATCACTACAAAAAAAAGGGGGGGGGAGAGGTATTTTCCGCCGGAAACCACACAAATGTAATCAGCGTCTCTGCCCAACTGGAAAATGTGTTCATACCGACCCAAAAAACCGCCAAGTATTTTTCCTTGGATATTTTTAAATATCACGTGTTTTCTCTCCGCTAAAAAAGGGTTGCACGCTTCCGGACGCATCCGGAATTGCGTGCCATCTGCGTATAGGACTAGACTAAAAAAAAACCACAGCAGCAGCGACAAGAAACAACCAAAGAAAAGTGGTTGTAATCCAATCAAGTCTGGTCGATTGATTTATTTGCCTCGCCTTTTTGACGAGATAAGAAGTGAAAGATGAGGGGGGGGGGGGGGTTGAAAAATATAAGAAAAACCCAAGAAGACGCGATCAAATAAAAAGAAGTTTGGGGGTGGACTTTGAGGGGGGGATAAAAAGAGAGAAGAAACAATGATGACCGGTTATTACCTACTCGGCCACCTGTTCTTACCTTTTCTCCCCCCCCCTACTACCACCACCTCCGTTCGTGTGTATACACACCTTGATATATAGAGAGGCGCTCTGCTTCTGCTTTGGTGCTCCCCTTTTCTTTCAGTTTCCCCTTTTTGATGATAATAAGTCCCAAAAAAAAATAAAAATAATTTTTTTGTTATCCCAGGTAAAAGAGAGGACGTATAATATCCATCCACCACCCCCTCAGCCATCATTCCTACACCCATTTTTCCACCTTTTTCTTGAGGGAGTAGGGGGTTTTGCGTGGGAACCAGGTTATACCAGATACTCACTACCGTGCAAGAACAAAAAAAAAAGTGAGTCTATATGTACTTCACAATATTTTCGATCCACATTTTCTTTCCCTTTTTTTCTTCACCCCTGGCTGGTGTGACCCAACCTCAAACCCCCCCACTGACTTGAAATCTTCCTTACTACCACTCTCAAAGGTGCGCAGTCTCAACAACCAAATGGTGGCGTGTTGGTCAACTGAGAAAAGGATTGAGGGTGGATCCCCGACATTGATTTGGCACTCGAGTCTCAAAATAAAATCATTTCGATATGTGAAACGGATCTGTCAAAAAAGGTCCCAAAGGTCCAACAGGCGCCGAAAGTTTATCGGCCCCTCCCGGGATTGCAATTTTTTCTCACGCTCTTGACCGGTAAAATTAGAAAAGTCGGCCACACAGAGACAAGAGAGAAGACAAGTCACTCACTTTCTCTACTCGACTTATTATGGAGAGAGATGGAAAAAATCAAAGACAAACACACACACACAAAAAAGTGATAAGAAAATCATCAGACACCCTCTAATGTCTGTCAATATTTCAAGAGAGAGAGAGAGGAAAGAGATAAGGTAAGACCACTGGGTCCGGTAGCCAAACCGACAGGTGTGACAAAACCGTGGGAACCAGACCAACGAAAAATAATAAAGAAAGAAAAAAGACAGACACGCACATTTAACCCAGCACCCAACACCTTTTCGGATAGACTAAAAATAACCCTTTGCACATTTCCTTTTCACCTCTGCTTTTCTCTTATAAATTAAAATTCAAAAAATGAAATTTGTTGTGACTTACCGGCCAGCGGAAAGAGAAGGGGATGACGAGTCTGGCGTTGGATTTGTCCGGTTCGACAAACGTGAAGGAATTGCCGGCCAGGACGGGAGTTGATGCATTGCCGTAGGTGCACGGACTTGAGACGGTCACGTTACTTTGGTACTCCTTGAGGCACAGTCGGAAATGAGTGGCGCATTCACGTTGACAGGTGCTACTGGTCTCCTCACCGGCTACTAGTCCACAGCATTGGCCATTGGCCAGTCGACCCTGAGGATTCTGCAACGCTACCACTTCCAGTTCGAAGAAGCCCGACGCGCTTGCCAACTAAACACATTGGAAAAACATAGACCCAAACATCAATGAGATTAGTACACATGTATTTTTTTGGTGAAGCAAAAATAATATTATTTTATTAAAATTCCGCCATTGTTTTCAAATGGGGAAGAAGAAAAAAAAATCGGATCAGTGTCATTTTAAACCGATTTTCTCGTCAGGAGAGTAGAAAAAAAAAGTGAGTGGGAGGAGTTTTTGCGGGCGCATTCGCAGGTATATAATAAAGGGAAAATCTAAGAAGAAGAAAAAAAGAGACAAGTCCGTCCTCTTCTCGACTTCTTCTTTTTGTGCTAATCATTCACCTTGCCATGAAATATCTAAAGAAAGATGGGGGGGTACTAGTAGAGTAGTTGGTACACAATAGAACAAGAAGAAGAAGAACAACACAAGAGATTCCATTCTTCTTCTTCTTGTACACTCTCCCACAGCCATAAAAGAATCAGCACACCATTTTTTCGTCTTCTTCTTTTTACCTTTTCAACCGACACAAGGTCAAAAAAATTGGATGAAAAGAACCAGGGGGTGGATAGGTACAGAGAGGAAGAGACTTTTTTTCTATCTCTCTCTCTCTCTCTCTCTCACTTTTAGTACAACAGGTGTGACAGTGGCGGCCGCCATCATCATCATCATGGCCGTCGTCAGATTGGGAGAAGAAGAGGAAAAAACAGTTTCTCTCTTTTCCTATTATTATATTTACCTCCTCCCTTTTTGTTCTCTTTTGAAAAGAAAATGTTTTTTTAAAGCTCATTAATCACCAAACATTCCAACTCTCTCTCTACCCTTTACGAATCAAAATCGAAATTCCGATTGTCTTTTATAGCATTTTTCTGTTTGTTCACTTGACGATTGAATGTCTCCCAAGTTAAAATACGTTTTTTTTCTCTCATTTAAATTGCCTTTCATTTTGTGTTATCATGTTCCATTTAAAAAAAACCCCAAACAAAAAAACTAGAGGGTATTATAGAGTCTGGGCAAATCGACCGGTTTCTTTCTGTCCGCCTTGTGTGTCGGGGTGTTGCTGAAACGTGTGTGTATATTCATCGATCATTTCAAATCTGGTTATGGAGATCTATTATTCATATGGGCAGCCAAAGAAGAAGAAGAAAAAGCTACCTGTTGGCGTGTTGTATGCGTCTGTGTGGTGGTGGTGGGCATCTTCCCTCCAACTGATTGCCACCCATCAAAAACCCATACGTCTACTCTTCGATCCACGAGAAAAACATTTAGGAAACCCATCGAAAAAACAAGACCAATCCAATTTGACTACTAATGTCAATTTATTCATAGTCGGGGAATTGTTGCTGCTCTGATTGCTTTAACCAAAAAATAGATATGAACTCGCATCCCTTTCGATATCGATTTCCTCACCCCACCGCAAAAATCTCAACTGAGGGTAAGAGAAAGGAAAAACGAAACTAAACTAAAAAAGAAGCGGCGTGCTTCTTCATTTGCATGCCAATTGGCTTTTTTTTTTCTTTCGTCGGTTGTTTTGTTCGCCCTTCCTCATTAACCGGAGAGAATAAGATGAAACGGGGGGTTTCATCTGGAAAAGAAAACATATTTATATATCATAAAAATGAGAGGTAATGGCAAAGGGGGAGGGAGTCAAAAGTTCCTGTAGGATCGTAAACTCAACATATCCACGGCCTGCTATATAGTACATGTAATAGACTACTACTACTACTACAACTACCAGTGTTGCTCTTCATTTCTTCTGGATAATGAAATGACCTCATAGGCTAACGCAAAAAGCAATTAGAAACATACCGTCAGGTGAGCGGTGGATAAGAGTAGGGCTATCCAAATCACGGCGGATGATGTGAACGACATTGAACTCGACGGTAAACACGAACTGCTTTTCCTTCTTTGACTCTGATGACCGGCACAACAACTTTGGCAGAAATTCTTCTTCTTCATTGTCGTCGTCGTCGACTCGACTGTCGAGATCGTCCGACACGGTCGCCGAATCGCCTCCATTCAAAAAGGCGTTCGTTATGCAAATCGACACACACTCTCACACACACACAGCACAGCACAGCACACACGGGAAGACCTTCACAATTCGTTTTTCTGATTTTTTCCCACCTCGTAACAAAATTGTTGATGGCTGGATTTCACTTTTAATCCTCCGATCGCGCGCTCGCCCACACACACGTGTCCACAAGACGACGAATATTATTGGCGGTTTCGAAAATTGAAATTTCAGACACTCGGCGTCGTGGTAATCATCTCACGGGCCACTCAAACGATCACGTTGTCAAAAGTCGAAGCATCAACGTGGCGTGTGGGGAAACGAATTTCCAAGTTTTCCAACTGGCAACACTCACACAATTACAAGCACTACACGACACACTGCGAAAATCACGAACGAGTTGGTTCTGTTTTTGTTTTTTTAATTCTTTGATTTTATTATGGGGGTTGTTGTCGGTTGTTATATATTTTTGAATCGATGGTCGTTGGTGGGAAAAGCGGAAGAGCGTGGAGACGACACCTGTGAAGCGAACGACATTCAACTCGGAACTGAAGACCAAGGCGGCAAGGCCGGGACGGAGGAAAAGTTAAAGCGCCTTTTTTTTATTTTTCCTTACCCAACCCCCAGGACCACCCCCCCTGGAGGGGAGGAGTAGGAAGGGGGAGGAGCCGAGACTTTTTGGTGGCTTTTTCAAATGTTGCCCCAGTGCTGCTGCTGCAGTGCTGCTGCTGCTCCCCCCTTCACGTTTCTTGAAATGGAGAAGGGCGCCTTCCTTGGGTGGTGGTGGTGGGAGGCTCTGATTGAGAGAGAGGGTGGTGGAACAAACCAACTGAGAGAGTGGTAGGTAGGTGTAGGGCCAGCCACCACACGACCATGTGGTCCGCGCGCTCTTTTCCCACCGCTTGGTGGCGACGGTTTAGCAGCAGCAGCACCAGCTGTGGCCATCAACTTGTTCGTTTCCTCTTCTTGCCGCTCTTATTATGTCTGGGCTCTGGGCCTGTCTCGTCTGTTCAAACTCCTTTGATCTTGACCTCTCCGACCGACTGGGCAAAAACACAATAAGCCACTCCGTTTAATGTCGTTAATAATTGAATTGTTCCGCATTCGGCCGACCGAATCTCGTTCTAAAAAACAACGTGACGTTGACAGTTGACGTAATGCTCTGGCCAGTGCAAACAAGTTTGGACACATCCAATTCCAGATTGAACGGAATCGTTTCCTAGATGTGGAATCTCTGCCAACCCCCCCAGAGAGTCATTTGAAATGTCAAACGACACAAGTCGACCATTTAGGGCGAAACAGAAGACGATTGTTGTAATGTGTGTCGGACTGTATGATGTCCCCTGTGTGACTAGCGTGAGAAAGGCGACAACTTGTGTGAAACAAGTGAGTCAGAAAAAGAAAAAAAGGAAAACAAAAGGAGACCAAGTGATCCGTGTCGAACATGGGAAACGGGCGCTAATTTCCCAGCCATCGGACCAAGAGAAGAGCCTACTACACCCATTTGGTTATAGACACACAAGTTCGATGGGGGGGGGAAGAAGAAGAAGAAGGCGGAGAAACAAACGGCCGGACCTTGTAGTCTGAGCGAACATGTCGGGTCTGCTGCTGGACTAGGCCCTTATTTCCCATCCGCTCTTTTTGGCCCTCCCCCAATTGCGGATGAGAGACTCTTTCCTATATAGGAAACAAAATGTGACACCTAAGTCGGGTCGGGGTTCCACCGAGTCACAGGATTTTTCCTCTTTATCGTTTTGGCGCTGTCTGTGAGAGAGTTGCACACACATCAATATCTATATAGGAAAAACGACTACTGTACAAAGTGTCGGATGACCACCTTCTTCTTCCCAATGGCTATGTATAGCAGCAGCCATAGACATCTGTATCGTGTCGAAATAATCTTTGTTCGGGGGGTTATATATACATACGTAGATCGGATATCAATAAATATGGCCATTTAGAAATATGGGCCTACCGCAATATCATAAGCCTGAGCACCCCCTTCCTTGGTTGTAAGGGGGGAAAGAAAGAAGGAAAAGGCTAATAGGGTGGGGATTGATGACCCATCCGGTCTTGTTTATTATTATTATGATGATTTCGAGTTGTTCGTAAAGTCGAAAAACACTGGGATCCAGTCGCGCCCGATCGTCTGCGTTTGTTCGCCAAAAGATAACAATAACACACATGCTAGGGGCTAGGGGCTAGGGCTATATATATACACACACACACGCATAGTAAATTACCATAGGAGCACAGAGAGAGCTAGTCTATAATTGAGCCATTGACTTGGGTTTTTCATTCACACAGCCAACCGCACTACTAAGAATAGAGAGGCGACCCGACCTGCGCGACCCGACCCGAGACAGAAATGGGATCTATAATCATCAGTCGTCTATTTTTCTAAAATGTGCGCCCATGTCTATGGTGGGCGACATGTTGAAATGATTTTTATTTTATTTTTTTTTTTTTTTTGTTTCATTTCTTTGTATTTTTACGATCGACCCATTTATTATATTCCCCAAAATGAAATTTTCTTCCACCCCGAAAAACAAAATATCTTTTTTTTTATTGCCGGTCGTCTAATCAGTTCACATCATCGCCCGATGGACCCACACACAGGAAGTGTCGTAAAAAAAAAGTCGAAATAACTGAGACTTGTAAGTTATTTTCGATATCGAATGACACGGTGGAACTGTTACACATTTTTATTGTTATTTACTGGCCGTGGTGCGGCCCAAAGTATATCAACTCTATACTATGTGTATCATGTCGAGGGACGGTGAGAGTTTTGCGGTTGCATCGACAGACACAATAGGAGCAGCACATCATTAAAAATGGGGGGGGGGGGAGAAAAAAACTGGCGTGAGCGTGCCAGTGGATTTTTGACGTGCCCAACTCAATAATAAAATATAGAAAAAGACATGCAAGAAGCCATATAGTCTCACAAGTTTTTCTCTCTCTCTGCCATGATGGTAATATTACAAAAATCACGAGGAAACCTATACGCGCAATCATAAAAATTCCCTTCAATTTTTTGTTTCTTCCTAAAAAAACAAAAAAATATGACGTCAAAAAAGAAAAAGAAAGAAGATCCGAACCGGAATCATAAAAAGAAAAAGAAAAACTTTTTTTTTTTTTTAGGGGGGTATCATGTGAGGAAACCACCACAGTACATACATAGTGGGGTGGGTGGTGGGGTAAATCGTGTGACGGGAGAGAGCCAACGACACGCACCGCGAACGTTTGAATTATTTTTTTTTTCTCTCTTATTCTTTCTGTGTGTGTGTGTGTGTGTTGTATCATTTCTCCTTTTTTCTCTCTCTATCTCCCTTTATTATTATTACACGGCATCCCTGCGCTGGATCGTGACGTGCGCTGCTCGCGTTATTTTTTCTCACATGACCGTGTTGTTTTTTTTTTTTTTTAATTCTCTCCTTCTTTTTCTTCTTCTTCTTCTTCTTTATTCTTTATTCTTCTTTTAATTTTTCTTTTTTATTATTTTTTATTGTTATTATTATTATGACGTTATTTTCTTATCCTTAACTTTTTGGGGTTTTTATTTTATTTTATTTTTTGAGGGGGTTCGCAGTCCCATAATCATCCGCACGCAAAGGTCAATATCGCGGGAACGGTGGGGTTACAACATTTCGGGAGAAAGAGAGAGAAAAAAAAAAGGACAACACCCAACAATGTTTTCTTGTTTGTTAATTTTGAACTATTATTTAAGTGTTATTGATGTTGGTTTCGATCGAGATTAGATAAACGCGCTAGCGCCGCCATTTAAAAGAAATTTCTGATATTAATTATATATTTTTTTAAATTATTCCAAAGGGCATCTCTCTCTCCCTGTTGAATATTAATACGTTAAGAGCTGTCAACGCGCGAGCGCTTTCTGTCTATTTTTTTATTATTATTATTATTTTTTTTTTTTTAGTGTGTGTTCTGGTCGGCGGGAGACTTGAGCAGTTGATGATGAGCCCGCACGACGAAAATGTCAACTTTTGGGCTCGTTGAGTTTTGGGAGACGTTGATGAAATGAGACGAGCACGAGACGACGACGACGACGGAGATGATCGAAAAGAATCGAAGAAAAAATAAAAAATGAAAACTAAACTCGAAAACATCAGCGCAGAGTCAGGAAATCATTCCTCCTCATTTCTGCTAGTGTCATAACTGTTTTTGGTTTTCGGTGTAATGGCTCGGGTAATTAAGTCATTAACTGGGCAAAGTTAAGAAGACAAAAACAATAGAAAACACCAAAAAAAGCTTGGGGTTTTTCGGAAGAGAGAGGGGGAAAATATAATAATAATAAGCCCAACCATCCAGCCAACCAGAGAGAGAGGGCGATGTGCTTATCTCTAGAAAAACAGAAGAAGAAGAAGAAAAAGAAAAAACTATTCACGGCCGACGACCGGAGCGAAAACAGGAAAGCCACAGATGAACTTTTGAACCGTTGTTTTTATAAACACACGCCGAGTGGGAGCCAGCAGAGAGAGCTAGCTAGAGCTAGCTAAGGCGTCGGTTCAAATATTATTAGATATACTATTCCCGCCACCGCAAAAATGCACGAAATAGGAAAAGCTTTCAAACAACACACGGATAAGACTTTTTTTCTTTCTACACAAACGTTTCGTGAGCTGTTGGTGGAAACGGAAAAAATTCTTTCGACACGAACCCATCTCCAGCGTGTGTTTTTGTTTTTTGTCTTAATGAAAGAATCGAATTGGACAAGCGAACGAAATGAACCTCAGCAGCGAGTTCCACTTTTTAAAAATAAGAAAAGAAAAGAAAAAACAAAAATGAATGAAAACAACAAAATCTAAACGTGGAAAATTCACGATAATAATATTATTGCGATTGCCGGTGCAGTCACTCGATGCCTGGGCGTCGGAAACAATCGTGCCCGATGCCAGAAAGAAAATGAAAAACCCCGGTAAATTCGAATGTTACGTTGTGCGGAACGACGAGAAGTTTGCGGTAAAAATAAACAACAACAACAACCAAAATACACTCGACCGCTGCTCTGTGATGATGTAAGGAACTCGATGGTCTTTGTTGTGCTTTAATTGCCCTGTGTCCCGTGTGGCAGGCGCTGATGAATAATACATAACATGCGGTTTTCATTCTTCTTTCTTATTTTCAAAAGAAAAGCTCTGCAACAGGAAACCAGCCCTGCACGTTAGCCGAAAAGAATCTAATTATTTAAAGAGTCCGTCCGTCCGTCCGTCCGCGTGTGTGTGATGAAATGAAATTCGAGACCGCGCCACACAATGGGGATATTAAGGGGCCCGCGTTTCATCATCATCATCATCGTCGAATCTAAACGTCCACAGCCAAAAGGAAACTCAACTCTCAAAAAATGATCTCGTGACGTTGTTGCTGGATGTTGTTGCTGTTGGTTGTTGTGTTCTATCCACATTATTTCCTTTTGAGCTTTTTATTTAAAATGTTGAACAACCGCCGTCTCCGGAGAGAGAGAGAGAGAGAGAGCTCTGGAGATCAATTACGATAAGACTTGGCATGATGCAGAAGCAGGTAACAAAATAATATTTCACACAGATTTTTTTAGAAAGTCGACCGAACAACTATATAGAAACGGATAAAAGAGATAACAAATAAATACTCATCTTTCACCTCCTGGGTTTTTTTTTTCTTTTTGTTCTTGGTTCTGCCCAGCAGTTAAATGATTATTCATCGCAGACAATAACAAATTTAAACTATCACTGTGCCATTATTATATTTAAAAAAAAAAAAAAAAGATCCGCACGGCGGAGGCTGTGGCTATCGCCCATTTTATCTTTTGTGTCGTCTGTATTATGTAGAGGTGAAAGAAAAAGAGGAGTTATTTATTCTTGTCTTTTTTCGGCTAGGGAAAGAAGAACAAGTAAATAAAAAAAAAAAGGTTCTTGTCACCTGCCGCAGCTCTCGTTCCATCAAACGGCAACGGAATGCGTCACATCATAATGCCGAGGCTGCCAGCATCTCATTTCTTTTCTTCTTCGTCTGCACGTGATATTCGCTAATGTATAATTCCGACAGGAAACGAACCTGCCGTCGTACAAGTGCTGCTGAAAGGTTGAGATTGTTCTCTGATTTCCGATTCTCTATGAATGGGCCACCGAAGCAAAGTGAATTTATAAATGAGGTTCTATTATTTACTCGAGGGAAAGAAGAGAGCGGCGGCGCTGGTTTCAATGTGTCCGACTTATCTGGTATGATAATCGGAAAGGGGAGAATCAGTGAAGCGAGTCGTCGACTCTTTGATTTCAATGGAGAACAATGAAAAGAAAAAAAAAAGACTCTCCGAGAAAAATATCCAAACGGATCATCAGTTTGTAATCCACGGGTAATAATAACCGTCCCGTTTTCCCTGGGCGACCAATTTCTTTGATGAAATAGTCTGGACAAAAAAGGCGCAAACCGGAATCATCGTTTCCTTCTAATTCAGAAATAATAATAAGACCAATCTATTTATTAGGTCGGAATAATGTCGTCAGAACAAGAAGAAGCCAAAGAGGCGATGACAAAATGTTTGTCCAGGGGAATTCTCAAAATGGTTGGCATTTTCCCGCGTCGTCATCGCTGCTGGAATCAGAGCGGACGACGATGGCGACTTATTATTCAATGCGCGGAATTAACCGTTTATCTACTCGGACAATCTAGAATCAAAAAGAAAACTGGCTTTTTCATTCTCAAAGGAAATTGAAAGAAAACAACGGAAATTCTGAAGGCATTCACAACATTTAATGATGGAATAGCTTCGCTTCGCCGTATACGTGAATATATCGATCACTAGAGAGACCAACCTGATGGATGCCACTATATTTCGGGTTGGTTTCGACTAGTGTCGTACAATTTTTTCTCTTTTAGTTGGGGGGGGGGGGGATGTTCAACCTCATTTCGTAACTGTTGGAAACGTTCGGAGGGGAAGAAGAAGGAGGAGGAGGAAATGAGAGGGAGAGACGACGATTTCCTTCACGACTCTTGCGGTTCCATCACGACGGAAAGCGACGTCAACTCGGATGAGACCCCGCGCCCGACCAGAGTTTTTCAATACACATTCGACAATCCATCCATCTTTTTCTTGTTTCTTTCTGGTCCCCCCCCCCCTCCTTTCTCTCCAGTTCCACACGACGGACTTTCTCTCCTCTTGTGCTTATATAGGCTCGAGTTGCAGGTGACATTGTACATATCATTCCACAAGTCTCAGACGTGCACGAGCGCAGGGGAAGAAGAAGAAAAACGCATTTTCTTTCGAGTTGATTCAATCGATGGAGGGTCTGCTGCTGCTGTCTCCTTCTCCCGCGCCATGTAGGCCTCTGCACGACGACGACGACGACGTACATACACACACACGCATATACAATCATCTTGTGCAAGCGCACATGGTGACCCCCAAGGTTTTTTTTTTCTTTTAGTGGCCGTGACCTGGAAGAACTCAAAATCTCCCCCCTCTCGTTGCTTCCCATTTTTGTTAGGGGGGGGAAGTAAATAACTTTGCGCAACGAAATGTTAAAAAATGGGAAACCAAGTCAACAAAAGATGAGTTCACTCGGGGCATTGCGCAACGCCACCAGCGATATGTGACTCACACCCAATGTAAAACAAAACTGGCCAAACAAAAGAAAGAAGAATTCAAGTCCTCCTTGTGTAATAATTTAGTCAAAACTTTTTCTTTTTTTAATTCTTTTAGACGGGAGAAATTGCTCAACCGGGAGAAACATGTCACTGCTGTGTATAGAAGTGTTGACGAATTCATGCGAGCCAGCAGGAACCAGGCGGGTGCGACTCCTGTCGTAAATACACCGCGCGCGCAGTTCAAAAGGGGTTTTCTTTTTTGGGTGAGCGCGGTCGTGCAGACGGGGCACGAGTTAAATGTGCGGCTGAGGGGTAAAAGCTCTAGCTTTGATTTAATGAATAATAAATTTTTAAAAAATAGTTGAACTGCTGTGCAGGAGCGTGTATAGGCTGTATAGGCCTGTGTGCAGTAAACACTTGACACGAGATTATGTTTAACCACTGGTATCGTGCGGGAAAATAAAAAAAAAGCCGCCGGAAGTGGTACATAAGGAAGTCTAGGAACCGAAATTGAAATTTCTGTTGGCACGAGCGCCGGCCGACGGGCCGATTTTTCGGGGTTTTTTTAAAATGGAAATCATCTGCTTCCTTCTGTCTAACCAACAACTGACTCTACTAACTAATAATGATGATGTAGTATCGGAAATACATAACAGCGGCTCCCTCCCACTTTCCCTTCAAAAATGGAAATCCCCTTTAAATGAAATCGATAATAATAAATCTGGGAATAGAAATCCCCCCTCCCTATAGTCATATTTTGGGTCCGGTAACGAGAGACATCCTAAACATGGGTCTGTGAAGGAAGTCTAGTTTTGAGTATATATACGGTCCCACAGCGTCTCCAACTAAATATGTAAGACATAACAAGACATTTTGGGAGAAAAAAAAAACTGAATAATGAGAAACAGTTGACAAGTTTTGGCACCCGGGAAATGTCAAACCCCCAAAAAGTGGCATCAAGAATTTCTTGACGTTTGAAATCTAATTGCCCAGCAGCAGAGAGCCGTGACAGCTGAGTGAACTGGGCAGAAACGATATGAGGCCTACAGACGTTGCGAATCGTATATACACAGCCTTCAAAGTGCCACTTCTCGCTCGAGTAATGTCGTTCTTAAGAAGCCCAAAAACCAACAAGCGAAGAAATATTATAAGCCACAGCAGCAGCGTGTCCCAGGGAATAAATAAACGCCGTGATTATACGATCGTGATTATTGTCATTCGAGAGTTTGTGTTTGTTTGTCAAAGGTCGACTCGGAGGGCCACCTCCTATTTGAAACTTGTTGGAGGCAAATGTTATTCAAAACGGGACCATACAAGACCCTCCGACAGGGTCCCTTATAGCAAGGGGATAATAAGACGTATATATTGGTTCAAGTTTATGATGTAAGGCTGGCGCCTTCCATACAGAACCACACACACAAGAAAAAGCAAAACATTTCCCCTATTCGAAACAATGGATGTGTTTTTGTTTGTTTAAAATTCAGTCAAACGGGAAGAAAAAGAAAATATTATTATCGATTTCAAAATTCAACCCTGTGCCGCCTTTTATTTTTCAAAAAAAAGGCGGCCGGCAACAGTCGCTGATAACAAGCGCATTATTGGATAATGGCGAAGGAACACTCGCCCCCACTTAGTGCGACACACTCCAGAAGGCCAGACAGAAGAAGAATAGCTGATGTGTACGTTTAATAATACTAAATACTATTTCGACCACTTGAAAGTGTTCCAGAGACGTATCATTTTCTTCTTTTGTCTGTCTGTCGGTTTTATTTTTGTTTGTTTTTTTAAAAAACCGCCGCCGCCGCAAATGTTTGGCCACATGTGCGGCGGCCTCTTCAATTTCCCAGAAAATCAAATGATTTGAAGAAATAACTCAATAACAAACATATTCAATATCAACGAAAATAGTCAGAGAATTTTTTTTCGGAAAAAATCCTTTTCAATTTATTTTCAGAGATTTCCTTATCGGGATATAGAAACGAGAAAGAATGAAGTCATCGACTGCGATTAAGATTTTGGCCAGATTTTCGAAATAGCAATCACCGATTTAATTGCGTATGAACAAAAATATTTCCGAAAAGAACTTTTTGATTTTTGATTTTTTTAAGAAATAAAAAAGTTTTCTAAAAAAATCTTTTTTTAAAAAAGGAAATAAATGAACCCACGGAAACCAAAAGTGCCCGCATGTTGCAGGGCAGATGAGAGAATATTATTAGTCATATCCTATCCAGATGCCGACGGTCTACTATCCGGAACCAGAAACCAAAAACCGGGAGGGGGGGGGGGAAGAAAAGAAGCTCATAAGAGTCTAGATAATTGCTCTTCAGATAATTGACTCGATTTCAAGAAACAACGACGACGACGATGATGACCCTTTCAAACAGAGTGACTTGGTTTTTGATATGTTACATAGATATATGCTCAACATTAAGTCGCCCGAAATTCTTTTCCATTTTGGCCAGGATTGGTTTGAGGAGGGACGATTATGTAATAATAATATTATGCGCGGAGGAGAAAAGGTCGTGCTGCGCCAATCAGAGCTGCTCAGTTATGCAGACGTTGGGGCGACGCTGTCGGCTATTCGATTCCCAATCAATTTATATCATTTTGTTGGTTGTGACTACATTAAAAAAACGACAAGCGACAGGAAAGGGATGATGGTCAAAAAAAAAATAAAGGAAGGAGGCGGGATACAAATCTAGCGTCATCCAAAACATTTGCCAACTTAGAAATATATGTATATTGGACAAACGAGTTTATATTACCAACCTTCTTCACGATCGAAATCCCGCCCACCACCCACTCCCCAAACGGTTCGAATTATGTTAATGATGTCCGTCAATCAATTCCACCCCGAAATGAAAAATCTTTACCGTTGCTTTTTGTGTTTTCCCGGGAAATCACGCTGCCCCATCTGGGCTGGATATCAAATCTCTATAGTCAAATGAACCCAAGCACCAACCGAATAAAAATTAAAAAAAAAACCAACTGACTGACTGGTACACGCCCGTTGGCGCATGATATCGGCGCGTGAGTCGTCTTGTAAAATCGCCAACGGCATCAGGTTCCTCTCCAAAGCTGAGGAGGATTGATGGCATCTCATTAGTCTTTTGTTTTGAAAGAGGATGAAATTGATTTCGTGATATTTTTTATATTGTTTACGTTCGCCTCTATCAATAATCTCTTTTTTTGGCGAGCGATTGATCGGGCCAATTACTTCGGCCCTTATTGCTCCTCCCACCCGATCAGAGCCTATCAGCGCATCAGTCACAGATAAAAACTATACGACAACAACGCCATATACTGCCGAGGTCGAACGGGTTTGCCGATGCAACGACGACGATCAAAACTGAAATGGGGATCACTCGAGGTCCGAGTTACTTTTTGGTTTCCTCCAATTTGACTATCTCACACATTCGAAAATGGAGAAAGGTGGTGGTGGTGGTGGTGGGGATAGAAACCAAAGCCAAAGAAAATAAAAAGCAGAGTCTCTCGCGGTCCCTAAAAGGAATTGATTGGCTGGCTTTTACTAATGTCTACATCAGGCAACTGTCAAAGACTTTTCTTCTTCTTCTTCTTCTTCTTCTTCTTCTTAACAAAGAATTTAAAAGAGAAGCGGGTTTGGATGACTTTTTTTTCCCTTCCAAAAAGATATCGCCATCATCAGGGGCCTCTCTTTTCTACTACCGATCCTGATGGCCTATAGGGTAGGAAACGAAATAGAAAATAAAAGAACCTGGCGCTATATGACAAAAAGAAGTAGAAGAACTCCGGTGACGTTTTTTTTTTTCAAATCATTTTTAAGGGTCTCTAAAAGAACAAAAGGCCGTCAGTCGAGCAATCAATCGTGGAGCGACGATGATGGCGGCGGTAGCTCTGATCAGGATATATGTACGTATACTGTTGGGCTGTTGATGGATCTTCAGCTCATCTTGATCATCATGGGTTTGGTTCTTTTATCGTCCTGTCTTTTTCCGTCGCCCCTATTTTTCTAATCCGAAATTGTAGACCATCAATGAAGACATTATTCTTGAGCTCGGTGGACATTTGTCAGTGACACAACATTTCGCAATCTACGGATAGACAAAAAAAGAGAGAAAAATCAAAATCCCAAGAAAAATTGGAGTGAATGCGCCACACACAGACATCACGCCCCGTCTGCGAGCGATATAGGCCGGCGTGCTGTCTCTTTTTCTTCCTCGGCTTTGAGACGCTTGTTGCTGGGGATCTATAGAGTCGGTAATCAGATGGATCAGAGCCACTCACTCGGCGGCATTCTCTTTCACTATATTCACATGAATAACTTTTCCATCTCCAGGCGCAGACCCACACACACAGATCACCAAGACACCACCGAATCGCAGCCGGGCCAAACTCATTCGTCAAGTCGTTCCCAACGCGGGTTGACAGGAGTGAAAAAGTCAAGACGGAAAAATAATAAAATAAAAAAAATGCTCTACGATTTTCTTTTCTAAGATACTACAAAAGAAAAACCTTCAAAATGTAATTGTCATATTCTTTCATTCGCTTAGTTTGTTTGCGTTTAAAATTTTGGCTACAATATCCGACGCTCTAAAGGAGCCGAGTTGGCAACGAAAATTTTTAAACACAAGAGAGTGGCGACAGAGGAGTAGTCCGTTAATGGATGTAATACATGGGTTCCCAATTCCAGGAAATTCCCTCGAAAGAATCGACGAGGGAATTTAAGAGAAAAAATTATAATAATTCCATAATTTTTGTTCGAGAGCGACGATATGAATAATAATAATAATAATAATAATCTAAGAAAAAAAGAGGCCATCACGGTTTGATGCGCAACGCGTTTGATGTGTACAGAAGAGAGGGAGAGAAAAAAAAGGGCCAAGGCAATGTGATCTCTTCGTCACACTCGGGTTGAACGTGCTGTGCACTCCCCTCCCTTATTTTTCTTTTTAAATATAAAGCTCTTCTTCCATTTTCCGTTCTTCGGCGTGAATGACAACACGACGACACGTCAGCACATCTCGAGAGGCGGAACGCTTCTTTTTCCACAAAAAAGTTAAGAAAAGAAATAAAAAAACTCAACTAAAAGAAGAGAGTAACTTGCTGGCCAAAAACGAAAAGAATTAGTGATGGGAAAAAATGAAATGGTGAAGTCTGACTGGTTTGTGTGTAATGTTTGAATTAAGGAGAAAGAAGAAGAAGAAGAAGAAGAGGTTTCTCAGGTGTGCACTTTAAAGAATTGGTGGCAGAAGAAAAATGTCCCTTTTTTGTGTGTGTGTGAGCCTTTTCTGATTGTGTTTGAATGTGTAATTCGTGCACGTATGAGAGAGAGAGAGCGTGCCGGCACTTCTTTTCACATCTTGAATTCATTGACTCGTCAACTGCGCGTGAACAGAGTTGGAAACTATTTCAATTTAGATCCATCCATATAATACCGACTGGAACTGAATCATCTGTCAAGGGCCAACAGGAAGAACAACTTCATTTCAAGTGACGTCTGCCTTGATTGTAGGACTAGAAATTGTATATAAAAACGGCTCGAGAATCTTTTTGTTAAAGCATCGCGTATAATGGGGGTCGGTGAGTCCACCAGCAAACAAGACAACACACACACGAAAAAAAATGTTGTCCGTAATTCTTTCCCGTTCGCAACTCACGACGGAGCGGGTAATGCAGTAAGATAAATTTGTTTGGCGCAAAAGTGTCGCCAAAAAAAGGATTAAAAAATGTGAGGAACTTGGACAAAACAAAAGAAAAAGAGTTGTTTTGTTTTTCGAAAAAAAGAAATAACTGGATTTTGCCAAGTGTGTCTGGATTAATGCGACGTCTATGTGACACAGCTCGTGCTTTTTGACGTAACAACAAACCAGATTCCGAAAACGGTAAAAACCCAAACAAAAAAAAAACTAAAAACTAAAAACAATCCTCGTGATTTCTTAATTGAAATTCGAGGTGAGTTGGTTAGGAAATTCCAAAGAGAAATTTTCGTCGATTCAATTCATAAATAATGAAACGCAGCAGCGTCCGATAGACTTTTCTTTGTAGTCTAAACAATCTGGTGGCAAAAAAAAAAAAATAAAAAAAAAAATATAAAAAAAAAAATCAAATAAAACAACAATAAGCAAAAAAGCGTGAAAGTGTTGAAAATAATATCGGCGCCCTACCGCAAACGCAAGCGACCGACACACATCAGTTTAATTACAGGCGATAAAAACTTGACGGGGAGGCGAAAAAAAACACTAAAAAGAAAAACCACGAAATCAACTGAATTTTCCCGAAGAGGGATAAAACGATTACCACACACATTATAAAAAAAAAAAAACGGTGGCGATATAGAGAGCTGAGATTATTATTATTGTATCCATCGATGTCCGCGGAACATCCGGCAAAAATGCAACCGAGTGGAAATGTTTCGAAAATAAAAATAAATCCGTGTGAGAGAATTTTTATAGACTCGAACGATTTTTACGAGCGTGTTTGTATGCACGTATAAAACTTTTGTATTTATACACACACACATTTCCACGGGATTATATTCAGAGTATAGAAAATGAATTTTCTTTCGTCTTCCGTTTCTCTCAACACTTACCGAACAAATCGGTCACGATTCACGCTCCAACCGGCCCCCCAAAAAAACACACGTCAAGTAAAATCACCTCCCCCCCCCTTTACTGTTCTTAATGCAGTTATATAATGATATTATGTCGTGGTTTTTCCCTTTTATTTCTGTTTGCATTTTTTTCTGGAGAAGTTGGTCTTATCTGAGCCCTGCATCCTCCGCCTCCATTAAACAAACCTGCTCATTTGAGAAATTAACCTCGAGATGATGACGGGGTTCAACGAGGGAATGCGCTCCTTATTATGTTCTCCATCTTATTCTCCTATAGCTGGCCAAAGAAATGTATAGAAGAACAAGACGTTGCTGGCTCCTCTCGCTGTGTTGTCTGCGTGGGTATATACAACATGTGTGCATCACCTTCGAAACGTTGGTATAACCTACTGCTACCTTTTATCCGAGCCTTTGATCTGTTTCCTTTCACCCGCTCTTGTATACGCCACGATGGCGAGTACTTGTTCGCTCGTTTCCCACGATTCACAGTTGTCCGCTCAGATTAAAACTCCCGGATCAATCTCTATCTGTTCTCTATCTAGCTTACGCTGCGCTACACTGGCAACCGGTTTCGTCTATTTCTGTTTTTTTTTTTCTCTTTTCTTTTCTTTCTATATAGTTCTCGACGGTGGGTGTATGATTACCATTATTATTATGCCGTTTAAATAATTTCGATTTAGTTTTTGTTCGTTACAGTTCCAGGAGAAAATGTGTTACCTGTTTTTCCAGTGTAACGAGAAGAAAAAGATTTTTTTTTTTTATTATTTAAATTTAAAAAATAAAAAATTTACATTTTTCAAAAGACTTTCCGAACGAAAATGGAATGACGCGGAGATCCAACATCTGAAGTGTTCGAGTCCACCGATTAATTGGTGGTGACCAAGTGAATTATTACCGACCGTTAAGCGAGAGAAAAACCCGGTCCTCAAGTTCCCAATCAACCGTTAGATAATCAGTCAAAGTGACACTTGAAAAACAAAGCGCTCGCCCCGTTAGTCTGTAAAAGTGAAAGACCAAATCTCAAAGAGAAACTGTAGAACATGGAGGGGCGAGAAGAAGAAATGGAAAGAAAAAATACAAAAAACGATCCCAGGTGGACGAAGGCTCATTAAACGCACCAAGTCCACCCGGCCAGATCAGTCAAGCTCAAGAATGGAAAGTTTCTTCGATCAATGTTTCATATAATAGAACCCACACACACACAAAAAATGAAATAGGAAACTGGCTCTCTCTTTCAACAATTGCGGTACATTTTGTCACGTCTCGGCATATTTTTTGTTCCCTCCCGATCCTAACTCTCTCCAAATATAAAAAATAGAGCCGATGACGTTCTTGCAAAATATCTCGGCTCATTATTTGTTATCACACACGGGCCCTTCGCTCACAAATATAGACAGACACACAGACACACACATAATACTTAAGCCGTAAATGGAATAAAAAACCGGCCACCTTTGGCGCAAGTCTAATTATGCGTTCAAAAAAAAAAAAAAAAGGAAAAAAGAACTCGAGGCTCATTCCTCAGTTTTTTCTTACCTGCACGAGAGTAACTGGATCCGCGTATCGAATATACACAGAGAGATACTGCGTCTATGTTGATCGAATCTTCCTGATAAGACCGGCACGTCCGGGATTCTTCATTCGCTTTGTCACGCTGCAACGGGCCAGTCTTTTTTTTCCCCCTCCCGACAAGATTTCTGGAACACACACAACACACGCAATGCACTTTACTTTAACCCTGGTTGCGGACGACGACCGAAACACCCAAACTATTTTTCCGTTTGGCTTTTGTTTTTGGTTTATCTCTCTCTACCTTCTGGAATTTCTATGTATTTTTTATTTTGTTTCTGACGAAAACCAAAACCCAAAAAATGGATAAAGATATTCAGTTTTTTTTTGTTTCTTCTCCTCTTCTCCCGATCTCATCCGCATTCATTTTTTCCTTTTTTTCCTTTTTTTCCTTTTTTTTGTTTCTGTTTGTAACGTAATGGACAAATAAATCGATGCCATTGGCCCGGAACGAGTCGCCCGTCTGGAGTAGAAGGAGGAGGAGGAGGAGAAATCGGTGACGCGTTCAGCCAAAATTCCTCCGAATCATTCCATTCTGTTGATGGTTTGGAACGGTCACAAAAGTTTATGAAAAGAGAGAGAAGTTGCTCCTTTGAATAAAAGGCTCGACAGACAAGCGTCCGAGGAATAAACTATCATTTCTCCTCTCGCCCAAAAGTCTCTTCTCGTCACAAACAAAAAGAAGAAGAAGAGAGAGAAAAAAAAAAGATGTTTGTGAGGTCCGTTGGGTCCGGCCGACACTTTGGAGGGATTTTCGAAACGGCGCGCGTACCAAATATCATCCGAAACGGAATATAAAAGCTGCTCCTTTGGATAGTTATTATCAATATTTTCCTTTTGATTTCTCTCTCTACTTTTGGACGATGATGATGATGTTGTTGTTGTTGTGTTCCCCCGACCCGAGTATATATACAGTCACACACAAAAAGAAATCCATTCAACTTGCTCAGTGGCGCTTGCCCTGCCTGCCGTTTGTTGCTTCTGCGCTGACGATGCGCGATCGCCTTTTTAAGGAAAACACTTTTTGGTATGTGTGTGTGCAGTTGCTGGGTTACATGCACCAACCAAACGCGCTGAGACCTGTGTATGATATTCATCCACCGTCATCCTCCTCTGCGCACGACTCGTTTCTTTCACCTTTTTTTTTTCTTGAAGTAGCGACCAGATGTGAATTATGGACCGGGGCTCGTCAAGTTGAAAAAACCCCTACCGAGACTAGACCCATCATATCTTCCCCCCTCTTTATTTCTTCTTCTATCTGAAAAAATAAAATAAAAAAGCAGGGAAATAAATAAATAAATAAGAAAACGTTTTCCTTGGCGCACTGTCGTGTTTGGTGGTACGTACTGTTTTGTTTCGAATCATTTCCATATCCGGATCAGTCCAGTAAAGAGTCGCTTTTGTGTGTCCAATCTCTTGGATTCCATCGGCGCCCATTCATCAAAATAATGGCTCCGGTTGGTAACAAACAAACAAACCCTGCTCAAAAGGGAGGAAAAACAAGAAGAAGAAGACCCGTTGGCACACATTTTTGCAGTATGGCTCGTCTTAAAGTCGCGACAGTCGATGTAATTCATTTCTACACAGCCTCTGTTTGTTTTTGTCTCCTATCTCTTCTTTGTCCTTCCCTTCAATTTACGGCGCATTTAAATTCTGCGCGTGCTACAAACACAACGTCGCCTCTCTCTCCTCGCATGTGGTAGACCCCCCCGACCACATCTTACCAGTGGCCAGTGTCTCAGACCAATAAACCAGACGTTCTCGCCAAGTTCATCAATGACAAAACGTCAAAGGCAATCCATTTTTCCCGATATTCACAGTTGCGGGGGGGAAAAAAAGAATGAATGTATTGATCGTTTATTCCTTCCATTTTTACTCTCGCCCCTCCTCTTCAAAGTCATTTCCTTAAAGAGTCTTGACCCTCCTACGTGGATGCCACCGCTGCCGTCTCTTCTTTTTCTTCTTCTTCTTTTTTTTCGACTTCTTCGTCCTTCTTCGTCTTTTTGACAGATTCCTGTCGCATTTCTTGCCCAGGGGCTTCTTCTTCTTCGATTTCATTGATGATCCTGACCTCTTCCACTTCCGCTTCCGACGAGTCGGAATCCGATTCCTCCGCTGCCGGCTGCTTCACATCCTCCTGCATGGGCTCGATCGGCTTAGCCCAGGGCTTCTCCGCCTTTATGTGCATTCAAGTTCATTTTTATTACAAGGTTTTACCACGAGATAAATAGATAATAAAAAAAAAGGAGCACAGATATTAAAATATCAATAGAAAAATAGACGCGAGTGCCATCTAGCGGCGAGAAAAATGTAAGAAATTCGACTCACGTTTGGATCTTTGGCGATGGCCTCGACTTTTTTGCGGTACAAGTCGTAGACAAACGTTGCCATCTGCGGCATATCGTTGATCACCAGGGTAGCATCCGCATCTGGCTCCTGAGTGGAGAGCCGCTCTGTCCGGTAGGTCTCTACGGGCAGAAGTCTCAGGTCAGTGGGTCGTTGCAAGAGCGACCGGAAGGTTGGCGTCAGTTCGAAACAGTTGGCGAACAATGACGTTCTGGCGAAGACGTAGAGACCAAGACGGGCACGGGATGTGGCCACAACCAAACGGCGGACGTCACGTAAATGACCGACCGCTCGGGTTCTCACAAGCGACAGGAGAATGTAATCGTTTTGTTGACCCTAAAGTCGACATGGGTTGACCGAAGAGATAACGAAAAGAAAAAGACACGTGTGAGTTTGTAACACAAAACTTTGTTGATCGAAGATGACGGACGGAAGTTGATGGATGACTGAATAATAATCTCATACCTGATACTTGTCGACCGTGTCGATCTTGCTGGGCCGGCCTATGAGCGGGTTGTTGGCGCAGCGAGTGTTGACGACGTCGCGGATCAGATGTTTCTGTCCATTGTAAGTTGTCAGGATAGAGATCTTTTCGGCCGGGTAGCCCAAGAGCCGCATGTACATGAAAACGGCCACGACATATTCGGCCTCGGCCAAGTTCTGGAAAAAGTAGGGATTCGGTTCCGATTCTCCAATGCCCTGGAAATCTTCAACGTTGATCAGCTGGAAATCGTAGACAAATCCGGCGTTAGCCACCCGGTGCTCGGGTCCACTGATGACGTGTTCCAGGTTGCCTAGCTTCTTGTAGCGCCACTGGTACAGGGAGCATAGGCTCGGTCTAGCACGTCCCTGTGCGTCCAGATCGACAGTGGGCACTCCCAAGCGAACAACGCGGGTAAAGAGCGACTGTTCCATATTGGAATACTTTTGGAAGGCCATATTTTTAATGACGGGTGGGAGCTGATGGTGGTCACCAATCATGATCCAGCGCTTGAGACGGTTGAAGCCGTCCTGTGGCGTCTGCAGCAACAATGGAATGAAAGTCTCAATCTCCAGGATCTGGGCCGCTTCTTCCATCAAGATGTTATCGTACTGCATGATGGATTAGAGATTAACCAACAAAACAAAACAAAACAAGAAAAAAATAAAATAGGAAATTGTTCAAACATTTCCAAAAATGAACACATCCGCAAAGAATAGTTTGACGTTGCTCACCTTGAAGCCGAGCTCCACCAGCTCCCTGCGCTTGAGGGCCGCGTGCGTACAGGTCATGGCTATAATCTTGGCCTCACGGACCAGCAGGTATCGCGATCGATCAAGTCCGCTTCGCAATAGCTCGAAAGCACGGAACTCTTCCAGTTGACTGAAAATCTTCCGAATGTAGCGCCAGCAGCCATCGGCGATTTCCATGTCCTCGACGTAGCTGCGACCCTTGAAAATGGGTTGAGGTGCATCTTCAAAGAATTTGGCGAACGGGAAAAGGCGACCGACATCTTCGATTGTGACTCCGCTGCTCTTGTCGCTCCGAACTCGGGCCAGGTATTCTTCCCAGCGAGCTAAAATGTGGAGGCGGAAGAAGTGGCCAGCTGTTTCGCATGTGTAGGCCACGTCACCGGCCACTCCGAGGGATTGCTGCAATCGCTGAACATGATCCAACAGCTCCAAGCGCTTGCCCAACACGTAATTCACTCGACCGTATCGGCTAAAGTCCTTTTCCGTTTCGAGCTCCTCTTCACCGTGACCCATACGGAGCAAATGACGCTCGTCGATGTCTAGAGCCATGATCTTTTCGAACAATTGATTGAGAGCCATATTCGAGTGAGTGACGATAAGGGTCCGCTGTTCGGGAAAGTTGTGATAAATGTTGGAGATAATTTGGACTGCAACGTCCGTTTTACCCGTACCAGGCGGACCGACCACCATTGTCAAACCGGGCTGCATACCAGAACGGATGGCTTCGATTTGGGTCGGCGTGAAACGCACGGCATTCTTCTTGGGCTCATTAAACGGGTAAGGGCCGCGGCTGGGCATAACATGAGGTTCAACTAAAATATCTTTTCCTTGTAGATTGAAAGTTAACCGGAACGGTGGGGCCAATTTCGTCGAACCGTCTCGCCCTTCTTTCTCTTTTCCGTCCTCTTCATTAGTGCGGATTTCGTGTTCTGGAAAGCTTTCCTTCAGATGGGCATAGTCCAAGAATGTGTCGTTGAAATCCAATGCTGGAATTTGATTGGGCATTTTGGAGTAGTGAGCCGCTCCTGGGTCGCCGTAGCCGAGAATGATGTCGTGAAGCCATTCGGGGACAACGCAATCCGTGTTCATCAAGTCTCGGATTGTTTCCAGCACTGCTTTGAAGTTATTCTCCTTTGGTTTACGTCGCATCAAGATGTTGAATGAATCGTAAACGTCCTCCCCGTTTTGCGAGACGCGATCCATGTCCATCTTGTATTGATTGCAGTCCAACCTTAACAAAAGAAATTGATGCATAAAGAAGTCTGATTGAAAACACCAACAATCTCATTTGAAACATACCAAACGCGGAAGGTTCTCTGTCCTCCTGGAATTTTCGGTCTGGGATCTGGTCCTTCTTCAATAATTCTTCCAAGGTGATCCAACATACCTTCGATCTCACAGCCTCGGACGTAGACTAATCCAACTTGCGGAACGAATGGTTCTCTGAATTCATTAAAAAACGTTAGTTTCATCTAGAACAAGAACCAAAACTTGTTTAACAAAATACCTGAAGTTAAAGTGTGTTCCGGGTGGGCCAGGTGGCCGGACAGTGAGAAGAAAGCACGCATCATGTTTGCGCAAGTTCTCCCATTCGGACTTGACATCGTTACGGACGTCGAGGATGACCGAGACATCGGCGCGAACGCGTGAAGGCTGTTTTTCACCGATATTCGGTTTCCCTACTTCGACCACGGAGAAGGCAGTGATGGGCTGAGCCATCCTGGCCCATCCGCCAAACACCACGTTTCCGTCCTCACCTTTCCACGGCTTCATGCGGAAAACAGAGTCCTCGATGTCTTGTCGGATTTCATAGGTCGACTCCAGTCGAAACAGGTTGAAGTTACGCAGCAGGTAATCGTGTAGCGTCAAGAATTGCAAGTTGAGTTTGGGCAAAGCGAGACAGCCCTCGCCGGAAAAGTATTCAGTCGGCACGATGTTTTCGTTCCAGATGATATCCTCAGTAGGGTACAACGGCATTTCATTGAGTGCCTCCAGTTGGGAAGCGCGCCTTTCATGACGGGATATCTGTAATAAAAAGAATTCCAAGGGTGTATATAAAAAACAACACAACAGCCTGTACTTTCTCCTGAATTACGCTCGTATGTTTTAAACTATTTTTTACTCACCAAGAGCTCCATAAGGAAATGTTTGTTTTTCTCATCATTATCCGAATTGTCTGGGGGTGGCAATAGCTTGAGGTAAGCCGCGATATCTTGCAATACCGTCGTACTGGAAAATTACAAAGTAAAATGTAATTTTCACGCCACAAGTTTTTGAAGAGTAAAAACTAATCAAATTCCACATACCTAAGGCTTTCGAAATGCTTGGTGAGCGCTTCACGGGTATTGATGCTGGCCACGTTGGTCAGCGCAAACCGCCTCAATTCAGAGTATTTGACAAACACGGCCTTCTGGAGTGCTGTGATGCGATCATAGTGGAGTTGCATCATGTCGTGGTCCGTCAACGGATCGCCGGTTTGATCATTGATTTCAAAACGGGCGTAGAATTTGAGCATGTCCAACAACTGAAACAAAAAGAATAGTGAGGAAACAAATAAATAAAGTGTAAACAGGATATGAATAATGCATAGCGGCGAGCTCATGGGAAAAGAAACTTTTAAATTATTGATCAAATGTTTGAAAATTGCATGAACCTGCGTATAAAATCTAGACAATGCCAGCAGGATAAAACAAAAAAATTTCCACCCTTCAGGAAACTAACCGGAATATATATCAGTCCGGATTATAAGCCATCCTTCCTCTATTTCGAAATTGGAGAATAGAAGAACAACACAGAAAAAAGTGAGAGAAAAAAAGAGGGGGAACGTGCCCTTCCATTTGAATTTAAGTGAAGCCTTGAAAAGGGATTGGGAGCGATAAGCGAAAAGAGAAGCGGCTGGAACACGGCACACCTGGGCGTGTTTTTCCCAAAGAGAACAAAAGCCCGTCACTTTCTACCTATTCTTATTTCCGCCGCAGGCTACAAGGTTGCTTGGTCGACCACATTTTCGATTCTGCTGTGTACCGACTATAGGCTACGCTCATTTTCATCTCCCCTGTCGTTCCGTCGTCTGTTGTTCCCTTGGACAGCGAGGGAGAGAAAAAGACAGAAAGCTTCGACACTTTGTTCAATTCACTTCTGGAAACGGCCACAAATTACAACTCGGTGCTCAAAAGTGTTACATTTCCACGTAGCCAGACAGGAGGATGTCATGAGGCTGTGAAGATCTTCGAGATTGTAACGGGCTTCAAAAAGAGGAGCGGTCGCGTCGTCCTTGCGTCATCATGTCCGAGTGGACAGCTACACTGTTGCTTTTGCTGATCCATCAGTTGGCGTCATCGACAGGCTTAGAGAATCTGGAAAGTGAAGGGCCAGTCGTGGGTCACTGGATTCACGTTCAGAAATGCTGTCCAGAAGCTCACATGATGGTGGAAGTAGCCAGCAGAACCACGGCCACCACCCACAGCACTGGCTCCAAGTTTGAATGTCAATTGCAAAACGATACATCTTTCCGGTGGGCACCCGATTTCCTAGACAACCATAACAACCTCCTGTCTTTTGAGGGAAGCTTGGACAAAGACAGTGCCGATTCGGATTTTAACATCACCAAATTCTGCATTCCAAACGGGCCTTGCATCTCATCCATCGTGGGTAAACCACAATGTGGACCGGTAAAGAAAAATCTAAACTAATTCATTCAACATTTTCCTGAAAATGACATGTGTTTTCCATATACGCAAAAATTAGTTTCGAGCCTGGCCCATCTTTACATACGCCGGATTTCAGGAAGATTTACAACTAAGACCTTTCGGTGTCCTGCGTCATGTGGTGGACAAGTTGGCTGAGGTTCCTCGTCACCACGAATATCCACTTGATCAGTATTGCGTGGACGGTGTTAGACTTTTGGGATCCGTGTCACATTTCGGACACGGATTACCAAACGGTGCCGAAAACACAAGTTCAGCACCGTTGTCGCCTCCGTCAGACGGCCCGGTCTACTACGCTCTCATCTGCGAGCCGGACCCGTTGGATGAGAGCGACTTTTTCGAAATGTTTGTGCGAGTTTTCTACCCCATCGGCTTAGGTGTCGGCCTGTTGGTATTGCTCACGCTCACAGGAATTCATCTCGTTCTCAAAGAATTAAGGGATTTGAGTGGTTGCATGCTCATTAGCCTCGTCGTTTCAATGATCGTCACCATGATTAGCAACCTGATTCTCTCATCAGCCGATTCTCGACCTAGCCAATACCTCAATTTACTTTTCTTGGAGTCGGTGGTTCATGGCTCAGACGTTGCCGTTCATTTTTGGCTCAGTGCCATCGGACACCGAGCATGGACGGCCGTCAGGTAATCTAAATGAAATTGATATCACTAATACTTCAATGAAACCAACGACTTTTTCCTTTTACAATTTGATAGATACCCACGGAAAGAAGCCATGCGACCGGAAGGAAAGCGCTACGTTTTTTATTCACTGTATTCGTGGGGTTCAGCGGTTTGTGTGACAGGTCTAGCGGTTATGGTGCACTTTTTCATTGAAGACCAGTCACACGGGACCACTTCACCTCACAGTTTCTTCACTTGGTACAGAATTGGTAAGTAGAATCGCGAAACAAGTTTTAAGCGAATCTCACATTGCTAAAAGGAAATCATTTTCTACAGGGTGGTTGGGATTAGCCTTATTCTGCTCGACTTGCGTCTTCCTTTTCCTGGTCAATATTTACGTGTACTTTGCCACTCGCTCTACTCTTAGTAATCAGACGGCCTACGGACGGACATTTCACCGCACCAAGGGATAGTAAGAAAAACCTGATCTCCTTTGAGTTAAAGAAATGTAATTAAAACATTCATTTGCATTAGCTTTCAGGCTTACACCCGTCTCTTCCTCATCATCGAAACCGTATGGATAATCCAAACATTTTCTTGGTTACAATATCCTATTTTAGTCGGCCTACGGATCTTGGCTGACATTGTCCTGCCTTTTCTCATTTTTTGGGCCGCCCTCAAAGTAAAAAGAATGGATGATAAGCACGTTAATTGGAGGCGAATCTAAATTATTTTTGATTTTGCAGGGACGCCGCGTCATGCACCTTTTGAAAATACGCCTGCAAATGTCGCAATGTTGGCTTTGTCGCCGCTGCTTCCCACCGAAAACAAGAGATCGGGGACACTACTACGGCGAAGAAATGATGGCCCTCGGAACTCCGATCTAGCCTTGTTGTTTAACACTGCGTGGACGATGCTTATTGTTTCTTTTGTACGTTTACATAACTCGAGGCGTATTTTAAAAAATCGCAAATGAAATACACTGAAAGTGAAAACACTGACCTGCGAGAAAAGTTTCCCTTCAGTTCGTTGATTCAACATTGACAGGTGGCAACGCGTGACCAGATGGCAATCGTCCATGACGACATTGAAGAAGCGGCGAGTGGGCAGTAAAGCCTCTAAGTCAATCAGTAACTCCAAAAAACGTTCGCAATAGTGAACTGCTTCTACGTCGATGTCTCCTATACGTATCATTTTGGAATAACGCTTTAATTACAATTCTCAAAATCGTATACAATAAAAATCTTTACCTTCTAACGGAATAGTAGCTAAAAGGGAGAGAAATTTGTGCATCAAACGCTGAAGGAATCTTCGCTCAAAATCAGCTTTAGCTTTGGAATCCTCATTCTCTTTGGAGTCTTTTTTCTGAATAACTTTCCAAAACTTTCTGAGTTTAGGAAAAGCATTGAGTTCTTGTTCTCTTCTTCCCTAAAATGTATTCAAGATATTTTTTAGTAATCTCTTGAATTGTCTGAAAAAGATGTTTTTACTGGAATCTTACTGACCTCTGGTAAACAAGTCCAAATAGACAATGAGACCAATTTCTGAACTTGATCACGGATCAGATCAATTTCAAGGCTATTGAAACAATGGTTAAAAAAGATGAGGATCATGGTTCGTTCCTTAAAACTAAGTCCCCATTTTTCATCAAGGGACATTTCCATCAGTTGTTTAAAAAGGCTCGGAAAATTTTCTGGAAGTTTTTGGAAAATCTAAAACAAAAACAACATGATAAATAATGTGAATTAACATATTATCTGAATAACAGAACTAACACACACCTGCCATGCTGATACACGTTCTCTGAATTTTTCATTAACCATGATTACTATTGATAACACATGTGACGCAGAGGAATTATCGGGTTTGTAGTTTGGCCACAAGTAATTTTCCAGATACTGGCTAAACTCAAGCATCATGATCCGGCGAATCATGAATTTTGCACCCTGAACTTCTTGGTGATAAATTTGGTCAACTATGCTGGCGTCAAAATCCATGTGATTTCCACATGTTTGTGGTGCCCAGTATTTTGATGCAACCTGAAGAAAATGTGTTAGGTTGTGAAGGTTTTGATGCAACAGATTTGATACCTGTGTGATTCGATCAGAATTAATTTGATCGACTGTTAAAGGTGTTTTATTCTCATTGTTCTTGTTACTCGAACCATCGTTTCGATCTTTATTCTCCATTTTGTAACAATATACGTTTTAAAAATGCCTGAAACGTCAAGCAAGTTATCAGCTTGAAAAGTTGAAAACTCGGATGGCGCCTAGTTGCCACAGAAACCGGCAGCAGACGATGAAAGCCAAGCGGCGGCTGTGGACACTAAACAAAGCGGTCGATTTGTTTTTTTGTTTTTTTTTCGTTATTTAGTTGGGATGGTTTTCACTTTTCAGAACAAGTTTTGGAATCTGTTTTTAATGTAAAACATGTATTGCATATCTCATATCTTCTATACATCAATATATAGTCAAATATTAAACCAAAAAAATCACAAATAACTCCTTCTGAACTATTAACTTAAGCATCAGGTTGCTGTAAAGGATGTCTATCACAAAGGTTGTAACCCGTTCAACCTTGGTGACTCTGCTAGTTAGTCTCACGCTCCGAAGTAGTGTCTTTCAGACGTACGATTAACCCCTGATTGAGTATCGTGGCCCGTTACCGTTCACTTGGTAACGCACAGTGGCTCAATTAAGTTCCATTATGCAGTTCAATGGAGTACGAGCGTGCACCAAATTTCAACCTAATGAGGAAGCCAAACCACCTTCCCCTTTGACTTTATATTTCAATATATTTTCTTATTTAACACTAAAATTTGAATTTATTAAATTTAAGTGTAAATACGACGTTGCCATCCGCCATTATCTGCTGCTCTCCGCCTCTCCTTATTAAAAAAAAATAATTCTGACCATGATTCTGACTTTTTTTGAGTATTTGTAATTGGGAAAGTGGAAAATAAATCTTTTTTTCAAAGAGGTGCCCAAAAGATTAAATCCTTGAATAATTATGATTCAGTAATTAAAACTTCAAAACAAAATGTATGGCCCCCGGCCCCCGCTACCTGTGTTGCCACAGAAACATTATTAGCAGACGAAATCAAGAACGTCAACGATTCAAAAATTTGTAAATAGTTCCGGACTTCCGGGTGACTTTGATCAGTACTCCATTGGCCACTGTACATTTTTTTTAAAATCAAGAACAGTAAATGAGTTTGATAAGCAAACAGAAAAATGGAATGTACCCCAACTCTATCGTGGACGAAGAATGGGAATATTTGGATCCCACCCCCGATATTCATAGTCTGTTTATTCAATTTGACGATCGCTTCTTTAGTGGCGAGCTAAAGAGCGTTGTGGTGAAATGGAGCCCGAGAATGACTGTGTATAGTTTGAATCAGTTCAACAACCATAGAAGTGTATTCTAATGAATTTGTTTGTAGGTGTGCTGGTTTGTGTAGGTATGAAGGAAGGAGATCTGGGCATTGCTCCATCAGCCTTAGTGTACCACTTTTGAAATTGAGACCAAGAAAGGATCTTGTTGAAACTCTTCTGGTAAACAAATAATTTCCTTAGAATTCAAATTTTGATACTAATACTATTATTTCTAATAGCATGAAATGATCCACGCCTTCCTGTTCCTGACGAACAACAACAGGGACAGGGATGGCCATGGTCCAGAATTTCAATTTCATATGCACAGAATCAACCAAGAAAGTGGAACTAAAATCACAGTTAGTCCTGTATTTTCTTTTAGACTTTTTTATTGGTTAAAATTAAAATATTTATTCTCTCTCAGATTTATCACAGCTTCCACGATGAAGTAAAACTGTACAAACAGCATTGGTGGAAATGTACAGGCCCTTGCCAACATAGGCAACCTTTCTATGGACTAGTAAAGCGCTCAATGAATAGAGCTCCTGGACCTCATGATAACTGGTGGGCTGCTCATCAAGCAAGTTGTGGTGGTTCCTATGTAAAAATAAAAGAACCTGAAGGATATGGTGTTAAAAAGAAAAAAGAAGGTAATGAAAATAAGGGAGGGCCAGGTATTTGTTTAGAAATGAAGATCTCCTGTTTTCTATTCATTATTTACCGTGTATGTCGTCTATTTTTCAGACCCCAAGAAGCAAAAGATTGAAATTCCATCAGGTGCACGCGATATTCGGGGGTTTCTCAACTCTCCTACTGCTGGACCATCAAACAAAGCAGTAACTGCTACTGGGAATCTATCTACTTCTCAACCGAAACTGCCAACCAATAATCCCGTGAAAGGGAAAGCTTGGACAGGATTTTCGGGCAAGAACGTTAGTCCTCCCAAAGGGAAAGCTATATCCGGATATTTTACTACTTCCACCACTTCGGGCAAAGGAAAAACTGTCACCGGCTTTGCAGGATCGGTGAAGAACAAAGGGAGTTCGACAATAACGGTTACATCACCATCTTCTGGATCAACAGAAACAAGTGAACCAAATGATGCAAGACCGACTCAAGGAGGCATTGTGTCCAAGCCTCCATCTATGACGTCATTTATCCCTTTTACTGGACAAGGCCGACTCCTGGGTGGAGGCCCACCAAAAGTCAACACTCCTTGGGCCAATCCTTCAACATCATCCATCAAAAAGGAAACTCCAAAGGTCGTTGAAATAGTTTCTTTGGACGCCGATGACAGCCCCGAAGATGAAAAAAAAGTGCCCTGCCCAATTTGCCAGTCGCTTATCAGCCTCAGTCAGATCAACGCACATTTGGATTCCTGTTTGTCTTGAAGTGAACAACTCTGTCAGTATTCGTCTTCATATTTCTATCGAAATTCTGTGATGCTCAAAAGTGTATTTAACAAAGAAAAACTCAAATGTTTTAATATTACAAAGATGGTCCCGTTTTATTTATTGCCAGTCAATACTCCCTCCAAAAGTTCCTGGAACGTTAGAAATTAAAGAAATAACGAGTTAACCTAATTATTTCATCTTATTCTTCCAACAATAGGTCATCATTAAGGTTTACCTTGAGCTGTTTGTTGGATTGCTGTAAGGATTCCACCTCTTGTGCGTGCTGCTCTTTCAGAGAATCCATGTCCTCTTGAGCTCTTTTTGCATTCCGTTCCAGCTCAACCTTCAGCTCCGTCTTTTGACATTCGAGATTCTGCTCAACGTGCTTTAACTGCTCAATCTGGTCCTCCATTTCTCCCCGTCCTATCTCGGCTTGCAGAGCTTTCCGTACGCCGAACGCCAAGCTGCTCTCGTACAGGGTCTGATATGAAAGCAGTGTCAAATTGAGTTCGTCGCGAACTCGAGCCAAGAGGAAGCCTCTCTCGGAACAGCTGACGGTCACTTGTCGGATCAGTTCATCTGAAACCAGTAATTTCGTCTCTTTAATACCTACTACATCGTCTATTTATTTTATTATTTTATTTTTTTATCGATCGTAGAAAAATAAGTTGCCATGCGAGTACCAAAGCACTGCGAGTAGAGCTCCCTCCTGATTGGACAGATTCCAATTTCTCGAGCTTGTCTCTGCTTGAGTCTGGAATCCAACTGCTCTTGCAAAGCGAGGACGTCCAATCTCGTCGCCGGCGTAGACGAGACCTTATCACAAACAGAAAGACCGACGATGCAAGAATACAAACATAACGAAAATGCGCTTTGACTCTTTCCCGGAATGAAGACTATATTGAATTTGATTTTTTCAATTGTATGTGTACCAACTGCCGCCATATCTGGTCGTCTTCGGTCCATTCCTTGGGAGGCAGAATTGCGTTGATTGCATCTTGGGCTTCACGTCGAATTGCGTCACGACTTTTGTTTCCCCCAGGAGGAGAGGGCGGATCTGGGACAGGACCGGGAGTGGTTGCTATGATGGATCGACTTGTATTCCCGCCGGTTAGCCCAGTGGAGGCTGGTTGCAATTGCGGCAACTCGTCTACCTGTAAACGAAAGTTACTCAACCGAATTAAAACGATGGCCAACGAAACAAAGGATTCCTTATTATGACACAGTACAAAGTTCCTTACTCTTCTCTTGTTGCCGTCACTCGGCTCACGCACCAGAACGGGATTGTCATATTTCAACAGCGAAAACGAAGTGCCCGCCAAACGTTCTGACATTTTCGCTTCACTTGGCAGTTTCCCTTTGGACGTCGTTTCAGATTAAAGCAGCGACTGTGAAACGTGACAGCTTCTACTTCACAGCGCTTTGATGCAAGTTTTATGAGGTGTTTATAAAGGAATTCGATATGGATCAAACATCCAAGCCGACGACTGCGCAATCGCAGTTCCCATTTCTTATTTACTTGTGTAAAGTGGATGAAATATTTGGTCGGGTTACTTCTTTTATAGACGTAGAAAGCAAGCAGCTGCATTGCCCAATAAACTGATGTGTATTGATTTCTTCATTGTCGCGTTTTACATAATTTCGTCATCACATGAAAATTTTTGTCAACAATTTCTGTTTTCGGAACCAGACAAAAACGGGGGAAACAAAGGAGCCGATGAAAACGTTTTCTTCTTCGTAGCAGCACAGGAGGAAAGATGCCGTCAATCTCTCCTTGTATTTATAGAAATAATTCTTCGTCATTTCGTCCAGGCAACGAAAATAAATAATGTGGCCGCCGGTTCTTCCGATTGATATAGTTCAGTGGATGGAAAAGTGTGTATAGCTTTTAGGAGCGAATTGAATTGTGATAAAGAGGCGTGTGGACAGCAAGGAGGAAACATTTCGGGGTGGATTGTTCACGTATAAAAAGCTTTCCAGTCTACAGCGAGCAGCAATAGAATCCGTGACACAATAGCAAACATAGATCGAATCGTGTAAGAAGTAAATATGTATATATTTTAAATAGATAATAACGTTCGAGGGGAGGAAATAATATGTTCCAATGGGAGGGAAAAGGTTGGAGTTGACGCGATGGTTTCACCTTTTGATGGGTGATCAATGCGGCCGGATTCAATCCTTCAGTTTGTGCCATTCGGCGATTTGACGACGTGGAGAATTCAAGACCTCGTTCCAGTGATGCAAGGCCGTTCCAATCGTCTTGGCTCCGCCCAATTCCAAACGTCCAATCACCTGTTTTAAATCCAAAGGCTCAAGATTACGTTCGAAATATTATTCCGACCCCACTCTAATAAGGCACTCGTCAAAAATTACCTCATTTTTGGTGACGCGATCCCAGTCGAGGACGAGAAATTCGAGACTGATATTGTCCAGTGAAGTGGCGCTGGCCGGCAAGTCGAAAACAAACGACTCGTTAAAAACGGGATTCAGCGTGCGCTTCTTGACGTGCGTCTTCTTCTTGGCCACTCGTTGTCCATTGTGCACAAGATAAATCTTGACGTAAGGATCTTGAGTAAATATAAATAATAATAATAATAATAATAAGACTCTGATGACAAGAGGATGACGTAACGGAAAAAATGAGGGAGGGCAACGTACCAGCAAGGCCGGTCATGTCCATGCGGGGAATGTTGCGAGCTTTCAGGACGACGGCTGTTAGTCGAGAAGCTTGCGGTTGATAACAAAGCGACACCAGAAGCTCGCCTCTTCCGTGAGTTCTCATCTATTTTGATGGTTTTCAAAAAAAGAAAAAGGTCTATAACTTTAACGAAAGCAGCTGGATTATTTGCGTGTCTCCCTAACAACCACACGCCCCTTTGCGACCTGGGCATTTCGTGGTTTCTCATTTTTCTCTCTCGTTTCCAACACGATGGGGCTCACCTTATGACTGCGTGGCGCAATATCTCGGAATAGTAGAGCACCAGAGTGGTTTCCGTTGTCTGCAGTATTGTTGGAATCGACTGAATCTGTCATTTCCTCCAGAGCTTCGTTAACTGGCAGCAACACTTCGCCAATGACGTCATCTCTCGAGTATCGATCGAAACATAAAACGACGAAATGGAGCGTCAAGCTCTGAAAATAGAGAGAGAAAGAGAAAAATACCGGTAATGACGGTCGTATAACAAGTCCACTTCCCGCGTGTCGTTCGACCGTTGCCCATCGTGCGTGAAAGACAAATGGATTGGTCTACCTGAAGTTGGTTTTCTCCGATTCCGTAAAAAGTAAAGTCTTCGTCGTAGACGGGATTGAGAGTGCGACGAAGGACGCGGGTCTTGACCTTGTGGTGTTTGTCGGGCAGCAATTGGAGTTTGACGTAAGGATCGCTGGAACCGATGTTGGAATCACGAGCCGGCAGACCTTGGCATCTGACCACGGTGATGTTGAGCGTACTCTTTTCAACATTGTGCCTTATTATGCGAAAAGAAATCGGCTTTGATTATTTTGGCAGACACAAAAAGAAGAAAAAGAAGAAAAGAAACCAATTCCGGAACATGAGAAGCATTGGAACGTGAGTCAATATCAAAGAACCGGAAAGAGACGGACCTGTCTCTTCTATACTCGCATGATTGGATAGGATCAAGTTACCATCACAATAACCCCATGCCAGTTCCCTCCCCACTGCCCCGACGAATACAGTCGCCCCTTCTGTTGCCCAATCGCTCGAGGGGAATCTCTTTTGGCGAAAAAAGCGGAAGGATGCAAAGGGGGACACAATAAAACATATAATAATGTTGCTGCAACAAATCAAACCACGCTAAACGAGTTATCGATCGACTTTGTCATCATAAAGAATCTCATTTCGCCCACTATACGCTCGACTGCTCTTTTTTTATTCTTTTGTTACATTCAATTTGCTCCTCTTACTTATACTGAACGTTGTGTGTGTGCGTAAGGAGCACTCGGAACTGGAGAGTGGGCGGACCGTTTTGTCAAAATCTGTTCACTCATCATTCAGCTTCCTCCTCCCACACCGCCTCCCACGTAATAAATAAAGACCCACAACATGTAATTGATATAGTACCTGACTTTAAAGTAGAGTTGTCCCAGTTTGTTGGATCCGCCTCCGCATTCCATCTTGACCAAGTCGATTTCTCCGCCGGGGAGGTTTGCGGAAGCGGATGCCACCAAGTCACTTTTCATCAATTCCGCTGGATGAGTGACCTCGTTCTCCAATTGAAAGCGGATGACAGACTCGCGCTGCTGCCCTTCCTCTTGGAGGGCGTTGATGACGGAACGAGAACATCCCGAGATCAGAGAGTTTTTCCGGCTCACCTGCGGGCTGCTCGTTTCATAAGTTGGGGTCAGCGTCGAAGGCGTCGTCGCTGAAATGACATTGGCAATTAGAAACCATGTATACTATTAGAAACTGTTTTGGTCCTTCATTACCGGAAAGTGGACTAGGAGATTTGCCGATGGGACAGGAGCCGGGAGGAGTTTTGGCTCCTGTCGGACTTGGCGATTTCTTGAGGTGGTGGCTGATGGCAACCGATGATCCTCCGCTGACGGGATACGAGTGAGTCAATTGCTGCGGGTTGTTGGGGCTTTTGACCGCCACCGGCTTACGGAAAGCCAACGGTCTGTTCTCTGATCCAATGTGACTGCCGGGCGACCGCGCTTTCTTAGTGCTCCTTGTTTGCTGGTGATGTCCGCGATAACAAAAACAACTGACGGCGGCGACGGAGATCAGGAGCACAACACCTCCGAGACAGATTCCCACGACCGCCGGAGTGCTCACTGCGGGAGAAAAATAAAATACAAAAAAGATTTAAAAACAAAATTAGAATTCTGTTATTTATCGACAGGTACATTTTTTGATAATTATTCGACGGTAGCATAGATATTTCGGCTGCTGGGAAACTAAAATCAAAAAAGGGGATCGAGCGGATGCTGTTCAAAGGAGCTCGTTTACGCTCGACTTGTTTTTTTCTTCCGCCTCATCAACATAATTGCATCACAATTACAAGTAAAAAAAAAAGAAGGTAGCGCATCAAAACATTCGAACGAACGAGTCTACACGAAATAAAATGTTTGTATGATAAAAAAAAAAGGGAGCGTGTGTGTGTTATATGTTTTTTATTGGATCGATAGATCTGCAGAGCACATTATCTACTTCGTTCATCAAAACGTAAGAAAAACGTTGGTCGGGAAAAGAAGTTTCCGTTTGGTAGACGAGCGAGTGCGCTAGTACCAAGTCGGGGTTGATGGAAAACTCGATATCCATCAACTCCGACATGTATGCGATGAAGCGGATGGGAAATGGAGTGAAAGGAGGACGCGCACTGCATTCATACAAAAGAAAAAGAGAACTACATGTCGCCATTGATTGGATCAGTTGAAGAGGCGTCCCTAGTCCAATTAGCAGGGTACTAGGAAAAATATTTTCAGAGGATCAACAATGAGTTCCTTTTATTCCCATCAGTTGGGTTAGGAAAGAAATAGCCATTTGATTCCATCAAGTCCTTCAACGAGTCAGAAAATAGAGGAAATGGGAGGGAAAATTAATTTTTAGAAAATAGCAGCGATTCGATCAATGATTACATGTCTCATACACATAAACCTATGCTGCAGACAACTGTTCCCGTTGGTTCGTGATGTTATTACAAACTTGAATAATAACTCTGGTCGAGGGGGGAAAAGTTATCGAAGCAACTTACCGGCGAACTTGGTAATATCCACAAGAACTGTGATAACCATGTTGTTGCACCTATGGTATATATGAAATAGTCTGGAGAAAACCCAAACTGGGAGTCGCGTGCAATTTATAAGTTGTCCCGCGCTGGCAAAATGATGAAGACGAAAAACACACACAGGGAAAAAAAATGGAAGACGTTCTCTCATCAACACTCACAAACTTATCCCAACTGTGCAAGATCGACTGAACGGGAGCGGGAGCAAGACGGGGAGCTTAACGGAAGAGGAGAGAGGAGGAGCGTGTAGAGCGCGCGCTCCTGCCGCTCTAATCTCGTAGGACTCGTAGTGTGCGTCCTCACCGTCGAGGATTGGTCGATGTTTTCTAGGCGTGTGCACTAGGACCAAGAAAAAAAAAAAAAAAAAAAAATACGGGAGGCACAAGGAGCCGCCAAAGACATGCTCACGTTATCGCCCGACGGCTGATTGACCATTTGCGCAGACTTGACTCTAGGCAGAGATCTGCGCTCCTCCTTGAAAAATGTTGCCTTTTTTCTCTCTCCCGCCCCATGTTTGATTTTTCTCGAGGGTTGGTTGTCGAGGTCGGCATGGGCTGCAATCTTCAAAGAAGATGAGATGTATCTTCTCTATTTCCCCCGAAGGAAGTTGCCCATCAACAAAGAGTCTGAGAACATTTCGCTCAATTTTATACTGCGACGGCTGATAGCCGTCAGGCAGCTACTGTGCACTAGAAAGACTTTGGTGAGTTGTACAACATAAATCTAAATACATATAACATCACGAATGAAAAGCTCTTCTTCCTTTGTAGTCGGCCCTTTTCTATCCCAAGTCTCTTGATGAAAATGTGATGCGATGAGATGGAAAAACTGCAACATTCAAAGTTTAACTTGCCTGATGGATGTCAGCCTGGGTATAAGTCTACACGGACCGGAATATAAATAACGGCCGACTGAAAGGAGGTCAATAACGTCGATAAAGTACCGCATTGATCGTAAACAATGCATTTGGTGACACGAATTCGCTCCCGCTGCGGACCGGTCGCTCTGTATTATCATGGCGTTTTGGATAGAGGGCAAAGTTAAGCTCAACTACGGACTACACAACGGCCAATCGGATCGCCCGGAATGAATTCCAGTTGGCAAGAAAATAAACGATCCTGGTCGTGTTCCGCTTTTTGTCCTGTTTAACAAAGACGATGCGGTGTGCGGCCCGGCAGCTTACGAGGTTTTGTGTGATCCTGCACGTGTCCGAGTCTCACGCACGCTCCTCTCGGGTCTTTGAGTGAAGTGGCCGACTCACACACAATACCGATTGTGCAATAACGAGCGTGTCATTTCATCCGGGTGTATATTTCTTACACACGCTGAAACATGAGCCGTTTCTCTTTCCCGCGAAACCCATTATCGGCATTTATTAGACGGCAATTTACATATCTACACGATAAATCATCAGAGTGGATATGTCAATTGGCTGAGATGTTTTATTCAAACGGGGCAGAATATCTGGCTCGCCCTTTGTTCCGCGTAACCAAGGTGATGGCACACGGTTCCCTGATCTTGGTCGATAAGACACGCGGAGAAAGAAGAGGCCATCCATTCAGGACCTTAGAGGAATCCAATCTTATTTGGAATAAGATCTTTTTCTTTTCTTACAAATCCTATAAACTTGAAAGATTCTTCCCATTCTCTGTCACGGGAGAGACGGCGGGTCTGTTTCGGGATTTGTCATTTACGTCACACATGTCCCCCCCCCCCCCACCCCTTAATCGCGAACTAGTAAAAATTCAGAAACACGGTAGAGGGGGCGGATCGGTTGACGTCACTCCGGGGGGTGGTGGTGGAGAAGGAAATATGAAGGTCTGGTCAATAACAGCAGTTCTCTTTCTCTGCCGAACACGCAGCTGGGAGTCAGAAGGGAGCGTATCGGGCAAGCGCCGGGAAAACAAGGCACGCAAAAGAGAGAAGAAAAAAGAAATCAATAAAGAGCTTCCTGTCTATACTATATCGTGAGAGACTTAGCTGGTGGGCCTATAACGCTCTAAGCATAAAATAACAGTCGGTTGATTTTCGGAATTCTTCCGTTGTCACATCAATATTACGCGAGCTTCTTTCCTCGTTAACTATAAGAAATGCAACACTTTTTCCTTGTTATTATTCGTCTCGAAAAGACCAGCGGGAATATCGATTGTCGGAACCCAATAAGTCGATTCCGTAATCAAATCATCCACAGACGAAGGGCTTACACAAATAATAAAAAAGGCTACTTGCCCGGCAGACGAGTAGATCTACTTACAATGGTTCAATGGTTCAACATCGGGCCCGTCTCCTTCCTTCATTTCCTCTCCGAAGGGTGTCAGTCCTTGATGATTGTAGTGGTGGTGATGATTGCTCTTCCAACTCGTTGGTCTTTCTATGAATCCGACAACAACACAGCCCAGGGGCTATTGTGACTCTATATGGACGGAATTCAAAGTCGGCGGGCTCAAACTTTTTTTTCTGACAGTGTCAAATATCTTGTGTGTGAATAATTGAAATGATTCTCTAGGAAAATGAGGGTTTTTTTTCCTACAAAAGGGGACACACACAACGCACGCACACTTACTTCCTGGTGTTGAACTTTGTTCACTGCGTTCTATACCCGATTCACGTCTGTCTCGTCACCGGAACGACGCGCCGCTCCACCGCGCAACCCCGCCAACTCCTACAATATACTACCCCCACCATCTCTTCTTCTTCTTATTCTCGCTGAAGCTTAACTACAGCCCCGAGAGACATGGCACTTTCTCCCGTCTACTCGCATCAATTAAAGCCGTTGTCAACGTCCTACAGGCAGGGGCTTCTGACTCTCTGACGTCAACCGAAGAAAGGGGGAAAAAAAATGTGTGGATGAATCATGCAACATGAATTAGTTACCGTTCTCCTTTTTCCACTTTTCTGTCTCTGCTGGGTTTGGTACCACAATCATTGATTGCCGGAAATATCCCGCTAATCTGATGGCTAGTTCCTGCCGTTAACCTCGGAATTCTACTTCCTAGATGGCACAGCTGACTTTACCGGAAGTTAAATGACAAAGTTTTCAACCATTCAACCCATGTCCTTCTGGCTGGCGCTATCCGAAAACCCAGAGGCGTTGCAAAACTGAGTTTTGAAAAACTACAAATCCAATCACGAACCGGGAACTAGAAATAAGCCGAACTAAACCCGGAATTCTAAATAGAAAAAGAAAAATAGCATGTATAGACGAAACAGAAAGCCAACAAAGTGCATAGAGTTGGAAAGAGTTTTATGTCGCCTTTTCGTCTTGTTTATGTTTTATTTTAAAGTTTAAACTGAGAACCAGTGCTGCGTTTGTTTTTCAGATTGGTTTTCTGCTTGCCCTGTCTAACCGCGTCCACGCTGGCCGACACATCTTCTTGCAATTGTTTGAAGAAGGCCGTCGAAGATTTAGTAGCTTTAGTTCTATTGTCTTTGATCTATGATAAACGACATAGAATTGCAATTCATTAATATTTCAAATACGCCCAAAAAAGAATTTGTCAATAATACAAAACGATAACTTACCAATGAAACGGTACCCTCCTTCTCCGCCTTCTGTAAATTGTGCAAAACACGGGCTTTTGCGTGCTTGTTACCCAGCCCCGGATTAGCCTTGTCGACGGCCTTCTCGGTACGCTCTCGTTCTTTATGCCGCACTCGCTGGGCACTTTTCTTCTTCCGCCGCTCTCGCAATCGGTCCGTTTTCGCTTTTTCCGTCGTGCCCTTCAACACGCCTCTCGTGGGATCTGTTCAACCATGGAGATTAGACTATTTTGAGACGATAAAATGGGCAGCAGGTTATCAAATATTGACCTTGAACTTCTTGTGGTGCCAACAAATTGGCATCGCTGACTGTGACGGGAGCAATTTCTTCCATAACGATCGAAGGCATATTGCTGACAATTTTGACATCAGGTTCAGGCTATACAGGAGCAAGTTTGAAAATGAAAATAATCATTCGGAAAGCCAACCAAGAATATACGTACTGCTCGTGGGGTGTAGCTAAAGTTGCAGAGTGCATCTAGTTTGGCAAATACAGTGGCCATTCTCTTGCGAAGTGCTGCACGGTTTTGGTCTTCGGACGCTTCATCGTTGGGCACGTCGGCAAGACTACTTGATTTAGCCTCTGCCTTTTGAGTTTCTTGCTGCTTCAAGAATTCCTGGAAATTAAACAGTACAAAGTTAGGAGTTTCTATCGAGTTATTAATAATGGATTAAATCAAACCTGTTCGTAAATTTCAGCCAAGCTAAACTTGCTCTTTTCTTGGTCCAGCACCAACTTCTTTTTGAATTCAGTAGGGTCGTAGACAGGTTTGATTTTGCGCTCCACGTCATCAAAAGCTTGGTCTTTGATGCGTTGGCGGATAATTTCCTCCAAGGTCTTGGTGGTCTCTTCTGTGATGACAGGCGCTTGTCTTGTTGTGTGATCGAAGAAAAGATCTTCCTCTAAAAGTGCATTATCAGGTCTGAGTTCGGCTTTGGTTTCACCCATCAGCTGCCAGGGTTTCGGCGCTACAGCTTCGTCTTCCAATTCTTGGATTTTAGCTTTCAACCGTTCTTGTCTTAGCTCATAGCTAGATTTTCCTTCCGATTTCGTGAGATTATCGTTGGATGTGTCTGACTCGTCTTCGTCGCTTGAATCGGAGCCATTCAAGTCGAATCTAGATAAAACGAATTACTTAAGAATTCAACATTCAGGTTATTTAAAAAATTACTTGACACGTTTCTCTCTTGGTTCATCGTCGTCGTCTAGCTCTTCTTCATCTTCCATTTCTTCATCACCCTCTTCCAGATCTTCATCTTCCTCATCCATTTCCTGTTGTTGGTCGTCTGCAGGAATGGATCCTCGGAAAAAATCTTTGTACTTGGCTTTGACAGCGGCTTCCTTTAAAGGAAAAAAGAAGGAAATGAGCAATCTTATGCCGAAAAAAGGAATAAAAATGTGTTTACGTTTTCATCGTCGTCGGAAAGGACGTCCTCAAAATAATCGATAGAATCTTCGTCGTCGTCCTTAACTGGTTTTTCAGTTTCTTCCTTTTCAAGAAACTTTTCCATTTCACCAACTTTAAAAAACTCGTCGTCGACCTCAGTTTTTCGAATTTTCCCCATTGACTGTTCTCTATTCTTTTTTGGCCTTTCTTCGCGTTCTTCATCGAGCATTTTGTACTCGTCGAATTTCAATGCGTCAGTTTCGTCTAGGTCCGAGTCGTCTCCATCCTCGTTTTCATTATCACTATCAGAAGGAAGTTGGAAAGACAAGTCACTTGCAACACTGTCTTTATCCTCCTCGTTTTCCAAACCATTTTCTTCTTGCTCTTCATCGTCAGTTTGTACTTCAACTTTGTAAAATGAAAGTTTCTTGTCTTTTCCTGTAAGAAGTTTGGCTACATTTTTCATTAATATCTTGAAGGAAGGTTCATTGTGAAGTTCTAGTTGCTGCCAAATCTGTTCTTCATCGAATCCCTCTGTATAAAGCTCTGGCAGACTTCCAGTAAGCCCTTGCAGTGTGAAATTTTGATTAACAGAATCATAGAGATCTTTTGTAATTGCTTTGAATTTTGTGTTGGCAGCAGCCTGTACACTGAAAATATAATTTTAAAAAATAAATATATAGAGAACAATATAATAGATGCGAAAAGGTGCAGTGTAAGTATGAGTAGAGTACATCAACACGAGGTTCAAACCAGAGGAACTTGTAAAAGCAACGATGACGACAAGAAATGGAATTCTATTTACAATGTTTTAGGTAACGAAAATTAAATATAACTATTTATTACCTTAGAAAGCTTTCTGGTTTCGTTGTGACAGTGATAAATTCATTCAAAACCTTATCCACGAGGGATTCGCTGCATGTCGCCATTTTTGCCTAATGTTTTGACGTCTGTTTGCGTGGGAACAACGACGCCAATTCTCCATAAAAGAATCCATCAATTTCTTTTTCTTTTTTTTTTTAAATCGATCTTATCGATGACTTTTGTAAATCGGTAATGTAATCCTCCTTCAGGTCTCACGTAAAAAGGAAGAAAATGCCAAAATAATTAAATACGACTAATGTGAGCTTATTTTCTCAGAATAATAAGCATTCTTTTAGAATAAAATTGGAACAATTAGTTTCCACTGAGATGCTGTCCAAAGAAAATGACTGTTAATCGTCTCCACACTCAATAGAAAGAGGTCTAGGACTCTAAGGTAAATAAATTCCTATCTTTTATCATGCTTAACTAATGGATTACTGGGAAATGTGGCTTCAGTGTCACGGACCTGTGGGTGATATGCATGTCGATCCATTTTCCCATCTGCGTCCTTTACACATAAGACAATGAGGTTCTTTCTTCTTTTTAAATAAAAAAGAGAATAACATAGATATGTAGTGCTGCTGGTAGGCGACGTGGTGTGCAAGTTGCACCTTTCTATTTTTTGGTGTCCGGGACTGCTTGACTTTGTGCCCATAGCCTTCAGGTGTATTTTTTTTTTATATATTCCGCTCTAAAACTTGACCCAATTGCAGTTGTTGGTTCCCTAAGCCAAAAAAAGGAAGAAAAAAAAATAATAGCACACTTGGCTAGCATAGTAGTACATTCGGCCGTCTATACAGCGTTCATACTTTCACTGCGTCAGCAGCTTAAAGACGGTGTTTACAAGTTTGGAATTTAGAAATGAAAAAAAGGCTGGATTCAGCAGCAGTACAAAAGCTGCTTTCCAAATCCCGTCAATGAATCTAAGAGTTTTCCTCTCGGTGCAGCAAACATAATATAATGCAACTTTTTTTGAAAACGCCAAAAGAAGGAGTCTTGTTTACGTTAATAGGCTCTATTGCTTCATATTGGAAATCACTGGTTATTTAGTTATGCGTATTTGTAATTCCCCTTTTTTTCTGCCGATACGATATACTCATTGCGTCATAAGCACTCTGGCGGCCAGGAGTTTAAGTACGTTGGATTTTCCCGGTCTTTCCCGAAACGACGGCTTTGAAACAAGGGCCGGGGAATAAAAAGAAAAAAAAACGGGAGGAATGGAAGTATCCCCGATGCACGACAGACTTGGATCCACATGGACAGACTTGTCGTTGTCGACGATTGATTCTCGATTCGTGTGTAAGCTGTGTAAGTGTTGAATGAAATTCGATTAGCATCATCACACCAACCCAAATAAAATGGAGAAGAGATGCTGAAAGATGTAATGTGATCTGTTTACCAGAAAACCGGTGCGTATCGATCCCCAGTCTGAAGTTACATCCGCTGTATCCCCTATGGTGCCGTCTGACTGTGCAGTGAGCGAAAGAGAAATGGAGGAGTGGAACACAGACACACAGAGAGAATAGGATAGGCGATACACACACACGCCATAGTGGCCGGGAGAGCTTGGAGCTTCGGCAGCACTGTCGTCTGGCAAAGTTCTTTTAGTTCAGGAATGGCTGCCTTTGAGGAAGGAGTTCAATACGGCCTCTCTGCGCACGGCCACTCCAGCGAGAACAAATCGCTGGTTTTCGTGAAGCTCACCGATTCGTCGTTCAAAGCCATTGAGGAATATCTGAGGATTAAGGTGAGACAGAATTGTTTGACAAAAAAAGGACACACAAATATGAAAAAGAAAATAAATTATAAAAAAAAAGAGTTAAAACACAGCAGCTCCGGATGTTTCGCGACGTGGAAAAAACGTCGAACCAAAAGTCGTGTGTGTGTGTGTGTGTGTGTCTGTGTGTGTGTGTGCTCCCCTTAAGCGCCCGCAAAGGAATCTCCCAGCTCTCTCTCTTTCTGTCTCTCGCACACCAATATGGCCAAAAAAGGCAATGTTCATAATTAGATAATTTCAGTCTCCTCTCTTGCGTTTAAACAAAATCGACACAATCGGTGTGTAACTGTGTGTGTGTGATGTGTGCGCCAGCATTTTGCCCGAGATTGGCGTACGTTGTCAGCACAACTATGGCGGCCGACATGTTTCTTTATTTTTCCATTCTTTTATCGTTGATGGTGTGTGTGTGTGTGTGTGCGAGAGTGTATATATATGTGCTGGTTGAAAGAAAGAAAAAAAAAGAGATTTTTCTTTTTTCTTCAAAAACTCGGGTGTGTGTGTGAGTGTGTCGCTCTGGGCGATTTTCCGTGGCAGCTGCCGCTAGTGGCCCCTCTCTTTCTCTTCGAGTGAAAACGTCGAGCATAAAAGAAATTACAATCCCCCCCCCCTTCTTCTTCTTCTTTCCCCCCCTTCTCTTTTTTGTACGTCCATGATGGTTGCACCAAAAGAAACAAGTCAGGAGCGTGCGGATTTTTATTTGTAATTTTGCTGCTTTATTTTTTGATTTCGTGATCGAAAAGGCCACATGGCGATCGACATACCCCACCGTTAGAATCCTCAATGTGAATTCACACACAACACCGATAAAAAGAAATTTGATAAGAATTTTTGTTAAGTTGTTGTTGGAAAAAAAGAGAGCTGGTGAATCCTTTTTTAATGCGGTGGCGCTACAAGTGTGTGTTGTGTGTTGTGCTCCCCCCCCCAAAAAGTGACGGTAACTAAACTGTTTTCGTGTTGTTTGTCTTTTCTATTTCAGTTGAAGACGTCACAACATCCCAGTGTACAATTCCTTGGCAATGAAGGGGTAAGTTCTACTATTTTATTCCTTATTTGACCTATTGGTGGGTGGGTAGAACCCACGCGAAAAAAACAAAAGAAACCGGTCGTGTCGTGACGCAACAGGTTGACGTAGGTTTCCGGATCGTCGTTCGTGTTGGCCTCTTTCAGTCGACAAAAATTCCTCGTCTCGAAAAACATTCTCCCGTTAGATCAACAGGAACAATCGAAAGCCGCATTCTCTCACCCTAACTATTATAACCATAATAATTTGATATTTCAGGGGAGGAAGTTTCAAGTTTTCAAATGGGTTGGATTTGTTTTTCTTTTATTTTTTAAGTCTTTTTTTTTTCTTATCAGAGAGCTCCTTACTTTTTTTCTATTTTATCGTTAGTTGCCCTTTTGGCTCTTTTTGGTCGACAGAGGGACTTGGCAATATGTCGGACGGCCAAGGTCGGATGAACTTTGGCGTCGTCAACATCCACCACAGTCTCCCCGAGAGAGAGCCCCGAGTCCATTGGCCTCTTCCATCACTCACTCACCACCCACTGGATAGGAAAAAAATATAAAATAAAGAATAGATATGTGTCTAGCTTTGTTAACTGCTAGTAGGGACAGCAGCAGCTTTTTTTGTTCCCCCAAACTCACCTTGTAGTAAGTGGTGCCAGTCTGGAATCCCGAGAGCCGAGACTCAAATCTAATTCTCCTGTTTGTTTTTTTTAAATGAAGAGAAAATGAATTCACGAACTTGACGAAATCTTATTGGCCTTGCTTATCGAGGTCAGCACACAGTCCTCTCTCTCTCTCTTGGGCCAAAATCCGGTTCTTGGAAGCAAAGAAAATAGCAGCGGTTACCATTTTCTCTTCTCCTGTTCTCTTTTGCTCGTTATATTATGCACGTGGCGGAACGGAAAACGGTCCCCCTTTTTGTTCGAGCTGGGGGGGTTTTTAAAATTGTTGTTACAGAACAGAACTTTATTGTAGGATTCCATTTCGATGACAATACCCCACCCAGGAGGAGTTGCATGGGAGGGTGCCCTTCTCCTCAGTCCCGGTATACGTGTGTGTGCAGTCACAGGCAGACGACTTCCTTATCTCGAACGAATGTACAGCGCCTTTTTTTTCCTTCTGCCATCTATCGACCGCGCTCATACGAAGGCGGACGCGTAATAATCCAATTGACTTGGGATGGAGTGACGCAATAACCGAAACCCCCTCTCTATCTATCTCTCCCGTTCCAAAGTTATCACGTGAACAGCGGCGCACACACCACGGGCTAAAAGAGAGGCATTCAGGCAAGCACAGCAAACTCTTTTACTCCAAAAGTCCTTGATTGTTGCTCTGAATGACCTCGCCAATAGGGGGGTTGGAGATCCTTGCAAGATGGAAAACCAATCTCTTATTTATTCCACACGAGTCGACTTGACCGCTCGATAGGCAGAAATATCATCCGCTCCTTCGTTCTGCTGCTATAGTCGTATTAGCCAATATTCTACGGACACTCCGATGCAAGGTTAGAAAGTGAAGTAACAGCGGACAGGAACAAAATTGAATCGGCCTTTCTCTCAGAACCAAACCAAACGCAATCGCCTTTCGATGATTTGTGTTTCTGTTGAATGGAGAGAAAGTTGTGCTCTCTTCTCTCAGTCACACACCAACATCATTAGGGGTATTTGTGGGATTCCATTACAATCCCAAAAACGAGTTCCCCTTTTTTGATCAAGGGTGTGGCCATTGCGGACCCGAGGCAATTTGAATTGTATTTCATCTTTTATCTTCCACCTTGATCTTTTAGGCTTCTTAGTGGGAGAAGAAAAAATTTGTGAAGGTCTACCGACATCTGGTTGTAGAGAAGCAGGAAAGAATCTAACGCTATAGCTCTAGGTTAATTAACACCCATGTCAATGGCCTCTCTTTTTCCAGTTGTCTCTTTCTCTCTCTGCGGACCGAAACCAACCAAAATTCTACCTCCGTAGAAAAAGAAAAATGGGGGAAGGCGGAAGTTAAGGGGGGAGATAAAGGAGCTTTACCTGAAATTTTATGATGGCACTTTGATGACATGATGTGTGACGTGGCGCACAGACAAGTGTGGAAAAGAAAAAAAGAGAGACTGGAAAAATGTCAAATTTTCAAAGATTGTCAAGGTGAACTTGGGTGCGGTTTCCACGTACTCGCCAACAGAATTTCCCTTCTCGTTCTTGATTTATATATTTATTTTTCTACTTGGCTCTACTGGGCTTCTTGTTTTGGGTTTTTTTCAAAATTTCAATTGGCCTTGATCTTATCGAGGATTGAAATCTTTTCTCACAGTTGAGAGGCGAACCTCTTTACCTTCACTTACTCCCCTTAACAACAACAATTGTTAAAAAAAGAACCCGACTTTGTTTTTATCTTTTGTCGTTTTAATCATCTCTCTAAGCTGAGTGATGAATTTTTCCCCCAAAAAAATAAGAATACAGAAAATGGCTTCGTGATTGTGTCTGGGGAGGATTCCAAACTCTCCTTTTAATAAGAAAGAAAAAAAAAGGTCTGCGAGAAAAGAGAGGTGGTTATTTTGCTGGCGTGAACGACTGTCTTTATTGATTTTGGGTTCCTTTCACTTTTGACCCGCATGGGGTATTGCAATACTACGCTCAGCGTCCATCTTTGAGCCAGGATAATTCTCTCCTCTTTTTTTTCCCAACGACTATAGGGATTGAGGTACCGAGTGAAAGAGAGAATAAAGGTCTGGGGATCTGTCAAAAAGTCTGCTGGCTATACTTATATAATCCCCTTTTTTCTCTCGTAAAAAGAAAAGAATTGATTTTTTGGTTGTCATTTCCGCTTGGCGTCACACTTGAAAACGAGGAAGTTGTGATGGCGATTTTTGCGCAGTGTGCGACTTCTCCCATTTTTATTTCTTACCTCAGAAGGGAAAGTGGTTTATGTCCGTCGACTTTCCAAAATTAGATCACGCAGGCAGCCGCGTTTGGTGCATAGCAATAGTCGATGTAATTGTTGTTGTCCTTATTCAACCCGAGCGACTATCTAGCCTCGTTTAGCATTTTAATGGCCACCTGTCATCGTTTAATCATCATATAGGACGACGCACTCACACACGCAAGCAGATGTTCACGAAACTGTCGAATGAAAAAAAGGGGGGGGGGAATAAAATAAAATAAAAATTGTACATTGAACAAATATAATGGGGAGAAAAAGAGCAAAGGCACAGGGACGTTGGGAGGAGGCGGCCGGGTGGGTGACAAAATCCCCGATTTGCTCCGCGCTCTAGTGACCCGCTACATGTACGAATGTCTGCCTAGCTGTGTGTGTGTGGCGGCGCTACATTTTCAAATTTGGAGCGTGACTGAAGCCGACTAAAGTCACGACACACACGTGTGTGTTTCACGAACATCCTGGATATACCCCGGAGCTCTCTTCTTCACGACTTCTTTCTTCTTCTTTTCATTTCTCCACTTGTTTCTTTTCGGTGATACCGTTGGCGACGAGGCCGACTGCTGCTGCTGCTGCTGCCAGTTCTTCTTCGCTAAGCATTTGCCATTTCCTTTTTTATATTTTATATATTTTTTCGCTGGTAGAAAGATGTTGTCTTGTGTCTAGCTGACTGACCGGGAATGACCCATTTGGACATGCGGCAGCAGACGACTCGGGGGTGGTGGTGGTAATAAGCGAGAAAAAGAAGCAGCAATGCGTAGGTGGCGGCGGTGGTGGTGGTGAAGTGTGACGTCACACATAAAACGAAGCGAAAAGTAGCATAGAGCTCTCCTCGAGCATTTAAGCTCGAAGCTCGGCCGTCCCATTTTTCCGGCTGGCCAACAACCACCACCACCAACTTACCACGACCGAGCGGCCGACCGTCGTCTCTTTTTTAAAAAGACATTCCGAGTGTCTCGTTCTTCTTCTCAGTCGCCGCCTCGGACTAACGGATCATTCCCTCTCTCTTTTCTCTCTCTGAACACACACACCCAAAACCGGGCAAGGACGTATACCGTTCTCTCTCTTTCTCTTTGCCTGGGATATTTGTGTTTTTTCTTTTTCTTTCTTTCGTCGTCGTCTTCTTCTTCTTCTTCTTCATTCTCCCTTCGTGTGTGCGCCCCTTCAACGATTGACCTACTTGTCAATAATTCTCCTTCTCTTTTCGTTTCTTTTCTTCCAACACTTTGATGATATTCCCCTCATTCGGTTTTTTCGCCCAATGCCCAAATATTTCCCCCCCCCCCTCCTGCCCGGTGAGGAGGATAAAGTCGCGAGAAAAGTGCGAACACGAATTGAGAGACTCCAGGAAGATGTCGGTGGGTTGCCCGTCGTGACACATTTGGAATCAAGTCCTTATCCCACACAGCTTAATCTATTTATAAGAGAAAAAGAAAACGGGGGATATGGGGCTAAAGGTATATAAAGGGGAGCGGGATCTTTTGTTCAACATTTCCCATAAATTCTCGACAATTTATTCGTCTTTTATTTTCCGGGGTTATTCCAGAAGGGAAAGGGCCTTTTCTTTGTGTTATTTATTTCAAATTGGAAAAAATAAAAAAAAAAAAAACTTTCTATGTTGCCTAAAAAAAGAGATGGAGGAGACAGTCTCTTCCTGTATTCATTGGCGCACCTGAGAGAGAAGGGAAAAACAAAAAGAAAGAGACCTGGGCAACGGTTATCGAGTCTGGAGTATTTGACTCTGGTCCACCAGCCTCTCTCTTTCTTTCTATTTCTCTTGTGTCTTGGATTTTTGGTTCTGGATTGTTTCCCTTTTAGCTCCGAGCTTTCTTTCTAACCTTCTCTGCGAGTAGCCCACTGCAGCAGCGGCGGCGGCCTGATTTTTCTCGTCGAGAGAGAGTCTGGCAAGGGGTTTGAAAAGGATCTGCAGAAAAAAAAAAAAAAAAGGAGAATCAACATGGCAACGAGGCTGGCGGCCATGAGAAGAAACAACACATCAAATGTAGATCGACTGTTAGTACATACATGCTGCTGCTGTATGAGCCGCCACGTCATGTGGAAGATGATGTTAACAGATGGCGTCGATCGAACTAGGAAATTGGAATAGTGTTCCAACGTAATGATCGTCGCCGGGCAGCGTTCGCTCGGTCTCAATTCCCCGTTTCGAGTTTTTCATGTCATTTTATGAGCGACTTTTCATTTCTTCTCTTTTGTTTTGTGTGTTATTATTGTGTAACTCAACTCCGATAAGAAAAAAAAAACTAACTTGTTTCTTTTTTTTTCTCTCCATTTTCATTATTTTTAGCGGCTGTGGTTTCCTAGCGCGGAGGAGGGTCGCGGCTCGGCGTTCAGTTTCAACCTGTCGTCGTCGTCCGTGGCGGGCGGTCCCCAAGGCAGTTTCGAGTGCGTCCAACAATGCGGCTACCAGTCGCTGGAATCGCTCGGCGTCATGGGTCTCAAGATGAACATCAAAGCCAAAGATGACGTCTATGAAGCCACGCGACAACGAATGGCTGTCGCCGAGGAAGAGAGCAAGAAAAACTGGTACGTTACACACATTTCATTAGACACTTTGACGCCTCCTTTTGAACCCCTTTTACCTTTTACCCGAGGTAACCTGCATTAAATATCAAAAACGAAACTACAAATCATTACACCGAATGAAAGAAAGAAAGAAACACGAACGGCGTCTATGACGGGCTCGAGGCGGTGGGTGACGTCATCCGTTCTCATTCAAAGAGTCTCGTGGAAGTGAAAGGCTTTTGGGCTGCCGACCGAAATCTTGCGACATTGTTTTTCCGTTCGGTTTTTTCTTCCACTCGAGTGAGGAATTTGGACCCTCCCCCCCCACCAACCAAAAGGGGCCCTACCATGACCAATAATGCGTCTCGTGTATTGGTGGCTGCTTTTCTTTTATTTCTTTAATTATGTCAATGTTTCCAAGTAGCGAGTCGTTCTAAACACAGAGACTCGAATAGATAGATGGATGGGATACACACAAACACACGTACGTGTGCAACAAACCTTCGAAGAGCTCCCAAACGAACTTCAAGGTTCTTGTCAGCTTGAGGGGGCTCTCTCTCTTCTCTCTAGACAAATAATTCCAACCCTGTGGATCCGAGTAGCAGAGAAATGAGAACCAGAATTGGATACTTCCAACTCGTTTTATTTGCGTGTTTGCTCTTGTCCCTCTAGTCACTCTACGCACATATTTTCAGATGATCTGATGGCGTCTCCATGGCCTTGCCCAATGGGCTTCGCATCCAATTTATTTTTTCACTATTGTTATTAAAAAAAGAACTAGCCAAAAGCTAAAGAAAATGAATTTGAGAGTTTGTGAGTGGCAAGTTGATTCGCTTTTGCTACAGCGCTAGGCTTGTTAATTCCAAATTTTTATTTCCTTCTCGTCCAGTAGAGTTTTTCTATGACTTGGCTTGTTTGTTTAGTTGCTTAGGCATCTCTGTGCGCGTCGCAAATACTTTGGTGGGCAACGCCTCCTGGTGGTTGTAGCGTCACAATCTGGAAATGCGTCACCGCCTCTCTTTTTTTGTTTTTTTTGTTCATGTGTTATCTCTTTAGTTATTTTCTTTTTGTCTCGCTCTTTCTTTTCCATTCTCGCACCTATCAGCCGAGAGTATTATGATGACGTTTAAATATTTTGGGCCGTGGGTATTGCGACCTACGTGACTCGGGTCTGGTTATTATTTTCTGTGTGTTTTGTTTTTGTTGTTGCCTGGCGGACTTTCTTTATCTCGATTGAACAAGACGCACAATCGAATTTGTTTTATTAAAAGACGGAGAAAAAAAAGTTGGGAGCCGACACTGTCGGCTGCCAATGATTGCCGAAGATGACGTTGGACAAGTTGCAATTATGTAACAATAATTTACTCATTTTCTTTTTTCTCTTTTTTTTCTCCCATTTCTTTCGGGTTTGTTTGGGGTCGATGTCTATAGCACTCGTGTGATAAAACTCGCCTGTGGCCCTGATATTGGTCGCGTAGTCAAAATCAGGAAGCAAGCCGCTGCCGTCTTTCCGCCTCGGAGGGATCGAGGCGACACGTCGCCGCCCACCTCCGGAGGAGGAGTCCATCCGACGTCACAGCATCATCACCACCACCGGGGCGGCTCGTCTTCATTGTCGTCGACGACCTCTTCCTTATCCTCGTCCTCATCTTCGTTATCTTCCCTCTATCCGTCGTCCACGTATCACAACAGCAGTAGCCATGTACAGCAGCAACAAAACGGAAGTGGTGGTGGTGGGGGAGGTCTCGGACGGAGTAGCACGTCTTCGCCGTCGCTGGGCGGACAACGGACAACCAGCAATGCCATTAGTCCCCTGCCGAGATCCGCCGCCTCGCCATCCTACCCCACTGCCTCCTCCATTTCGTCCAACTCGTCAATGACATCATCTTCCAGTAAACTTTCTATTTTTCTTTTCCTTATTTAACTATGGCTGCTGGGCTGGGAAAGAAGACGGGCGTACGAGAGAATTGGAATGGTTTCCAATCCAATTCGCTCCGCCACTTGTTGCCCAGTTAGCCACTACCCCTCGTCCAGTGACATTTACCAATTCCTTGTATTGTCTGTGTGTGCAATTGCAGCATTGAAAGATGGATACGCCAATGGTTCGGGTTCTATGGTGGAAGCCAATCCGGATTTGATGAAGCGGCCGCTTCGCGAGAGACTCATTCACATGTTGGCCATTCGATCTTACAAGAAACCCGAACTCGTTTCTCGATTACACAAAGGTAAAGTTTTTTCTGCTTCTAATTTGATCGTTTGATTGACGTGAAACATGACGTTAGTGTCTCTACTTTGTGTTACATCATCCCCCCTCATTTTCATTTCTGTCTTCTTCTTCGTTGATTCAGAGGGTCTCAAGGAAAAGGACAAGAAACTGATTATGAACGTCTTGTCTGCCATCGGCTTGATGAAGGATCAAGCGTACCACCTGGCGCGGCATATCTGGAACGACGTGCACGACGACTGGCCATTTTACACGGACCAGGAGAAGCAGATTCTCAAAAGGTATGGCGTGCAATCAAAGTGAAAGTCTTTTTTTTACTAACTCTCTGCGCTGCACGCCCTTTTATTTATTGAGGGGCGAACGAATGAACGAAAAAAACCTGTTCTCTCTCTCTCTGTCTCTGTCTGTTTGCCATGGCTGCCATTCTCTCTCTGTGTGCGTGGGGAGTGGGAGTGGGGACTGGTCTGACTGCTGCTGCAATCTGGGCCAGTTTGGCACGTCCTGCCTTTGTGTGCTACGCCATGAGGGCGAGGGGAATTGATGCTTATGTGTCTTTTTTTTTTATATTATTTATTTTTCAACTAAAAATTCGAACCGGATTATCTGGTTTGGCCATCGTCGGATGTCGATTCAGCTATTTGTGTGTAATCTGATCGAATAAGCTGACTGAATCGGCGACGACTCAATGGACGGGAACAGAATGCATTGAAAGAGAATTGAGGACGGCCGTTTTGTAAAGAAGAAGAAGATTTCATTTTTTCATTCGTTGAAATGAAATTCTAGTGACCGATTTCTCTCCTTTTTTTCTTTGGAAAGTCGATCGATCGATGGCTCATTTCACTTTTTCTTTTTGGGAGCACGTTAATTGAGATTTTGATTCAAAAGGGCAGAGAATTAATGAAAGAAAGAAACAGTCAGTCAAAGGGAATGATTGATTGCATTACATGGGTGTTGTTTTGTTTGTCGTTGCAGACGGAAGCCGCAGAACTTGACGCCGCCGGTGAGTGATTCGAGTAGCGGAAGTGGGCATTCGCCACCGTCTAGTAGCTTGCATTCGAACGGCTCTCCGGTCGGTTCGTCGTCATCGTCGCTGTCCTCGTTGTCCGCCATTCATAACAATAAAACAAGTGCCAGTCCCAACGGTGGTCTAGCGAGTGGCGGCCTGGCCACTGGTGCCGCGCCAGAGAAGCGGGAGAGGGGCGAGAAACGGCCGAGTCAGCAAGTCTTGGCCGGACTCGATGCTCTGGACGCGGCCGCTGTTGAAGCGGCCGCCAAGGCAGCCAAGAAGCAGAGGATCTCGCTCTACAAGAAACCCGATTCGAGTCAATCGACGCATCATCACTCGTCCGTGTCCGATTCTCGCAACGCTCAACAACAGCAGATGGCACCCGCTAGTAGGTCTAGTTCGTCTCTTAAAGTGCGTCCCTCTCCGCCCAGCCATCACCAACAACAACTGCAGCAGCAGCAACAACAACAACACTACCACAACAACAACAAGGACAACCACCATCACCAGCAACAACACAACCAAGTGCAGCAGCAGCAGCAACAGCCACCGCAGCTGCCCCCAGCTCATCAGCAACACAACAACAACAACCATCACCACAACCACCACCGATCGGAGAATCACAATTATTACAGACCTGGAAGTCTGGCGCTGTCGACTTCGTCATCGACTCAAGCGACGGCCGTGGTGTCGACGCGGGTCACGTCGTCGACGGATGGGCCCGACACGCCCAACTCGAGTCCCGACAGCATGTCGGCCGATCACATGATGGACACGACGGACGTGAGCGTCGGCCTGTCAGCCTCGACGACGCCAACGGAAACGGATTCCGAGCCGTACACTCTGCAGTACCGAACGATCGTCTCTGGCGAGCAGCGCAGCCGCTACAAGGAGGATTTCAACTCGCAGTACAACGAGTACCGCAACCTGCACAAGGCCATCGACAAAGTTTCCAAGCGTTTCTCTCACCTGGAAGAGGAGCTGCGACAGCAGGACGAGGGCACCTCGGCTTGGCAGGTAAAGACAAAGACAACGACGTAATTTGTGTGTGTTTTCTAATTCATGGCTAATGAACTCGGGTTGTTTTGAATCGCGCAGCGCATCAAAAGTCAAATCGTCCGCGAGTACAAGGAGAATTTGCGGGACGACAAGTACCGGGAGGCGAAGCGACGGTTCCATCACCTTCACGAAAAGTTGGCCCACATTAAGCGGCTCGTGCTGGAATGGGACACGACCCAGACCTGCCGTTCTTGACCCCCCTAGTTTGTTTGTTTCGATCGTCCCCCTATCTCTTTTGATGATGGCGATTTAGTCAATCCCTCTCTCTCTCTCCAGCTCCCCTGTCCTCTCTTTGATAATGATTCCAATCGAAATTATTCTCTTTTTCTTTTCCTCCTTTTTTCTTTCTCTCTCTCGCCCAGATTCTTTATGAAAGAATCACCTCCCCCCTCTCTCTCTCTCTTACACAATCTCTCTCAAAGGCCGTGGCTCAACAGATTGTCGGTAAAGAAGAAGTTTGTTCATATTTAATTCAAAACAGACAACAAGCAAACACACACACATCATCAACACAAAAAAGAAGAAAATCGAAAAAAAAGACAAAATTTAGTTGAAATTTTTTTTTTTTAGGTTTGCTCATTAATCATTGGGGGCCCTTAATATTATTTTTCCCCCTGTGTGATGTGGTTTTGGCAAACGGGGTGGGGACGAGGTGTGTAGCGGTGCACTCTGTCGCAATTGTTTTTTTTAGAAGGGAGCACGACGAAATCACGACAATAGGAAAAAAAAACGACTCTAATCATCACGTCATTTCAACCGCGAATATCGATAATACCGTAAAACCCATGGTGGATTTAAAGATTGTGTGTGTGTGTGTTTGTTTGTTTGTTCATTTTTCTTTTTCCTTTTGTTTATTTGCCTGCGAAAGATCGAACGAGCGAACGTTTGTTTGTGCGTGTGTGTGTAGCTTAGATTTCGAGAACCCATTAAAATTGTTGGCTGCATATTGTTGATATCATCTCCCCAAATCCCATATAATAGCTTGATTTTTTTCCCCCTCCCCGTTTTTCTCATTTTTTCTCTCCTTGATATTCTTCTGATTCATTTCTAGGGGGAGGTTGTTGTCGGGGTAGTACGTACAGTACCTTATTATCATTATTATTTTCCAAACGAAATCAAGAAAATTCCTCGCATTGGGATGGAATTTTTTCTTTTTTGAATTAAAGCTTTTTCTTTCTCTATTTGCTCGCTGTGTCCAAAAGTCGATATAGATGAGGCGGTCGCCATTTTTTTCCCTTTTTTTTCCTCCTATTCTTCGCCGACAGGAAAAACAGAAGAAGTGAGGGAAATATAACTGTCATTCCCTCCTCCTATACCCCACCATTGAACAGCATTTTCTCTTTTGTCCACACACACAGACAGACACACACAACACCTTTGAAAACAAAAAAAAAATGAACTTAATTTTTTTCTTTCTTATTTGGGTTGTTTTCTACGTTTTTGGCTTTCACGTCGTGTACACTTTTGTCTTTCATTCGCGCACCATCCACCAAAATTGTTTTTTGGTCAAATCGCTCCCCTTTTCTTATTTTTCCCTTCATTCTTCTCATTTCCTGCCCTCCCAAGCCCTTCCCCCCAAGGTTTAGCCATATATAATTCCAATTTTCGACGTGCCCTCTCCCCCCTCCCCCCCACTTTTCTTGCCAGGTGATATATAGACATACCCCCCGTTGATTTTCGTTCAAGAGAGACTTACTTGTAACACAACTACACTACCCTTCCCTCCTCCACTACCAACCGCCACCACCAAATGATTCCGACATCATCCACTTTTGGATGGCTATTTAAACAAATGCGGGAATTTCGAAAATTTTTTCTATTTTTGGAGGGAGATTTAAAATCCAAAAATAAAAAAATAAAAAAAATATTCAATAAATTAACAAAAAAATACAACAAATAGTGTGGGGGAAGAATAAAGAGAGAAAAGTCCATATTTTTGGGAGGGGGGAATTAGTTTAAAATGCAAAAAAAAAAATACTTATTATTATTATTATTATACAGATTATCTGGGTACTCTCTCATCTTTCTTTCTGGGACGTTTTTTTTTAAAAATAAGATTTCGTCGTTTTCAGTTGTTGAATTTGTTTTCGTCTTAACGGAGTCGATGTGATTAGGTCACAGCCGGAAGATGCAAAAAAAAAATTGAATTTGTAAGGGAGGCAATTAGTCTTTTCGAATCCGGGCAAAAAATTTCTGTGAGATGAAAAAATTACTGCATGCCTAAAAAAACCAATCTTATCACTTTTTATCCGCTGGATGTTAAATGATGTGGCCTTGTTCGATCGGATTTATATTCGCGCCCTTATTTTTCTTCAATTACAATTACTACGAGAAAGTTTTTTCCAGACAATAATGGAGGCCGGTGTGTGACGAATTCTTTCCAACAACAAAAAATCGGGTGGATGAGGAGGAAAAAAATGTTATGTACGAAGAAAAACCCAAAAACACTTGTTTTCTCCTCTCTTTCTCTCTGCGCTATTGTCTTTTTTGGGGGGCTGCTAAATGAGCAGAGAGAAAGGAAGAAATGCAACGTTTTTTTAAAGAAAGACCAAATGTTGTTTTCTCTCTCGTCGGCTGACGTTCAACTTCTGTCATTTTCTCTCTCCGCCATTCTCTTTCGACTGACTACTACTACTACACAACAACAACAATTTTTCTCTATCTATCTCTCTGTCTGTCTGTCTCCTCCCGGAAGCCTGTTATCTATATCATTGAATGTATACATTTTTACACAAAAAAACTGTGGTGGTGAATTGATTGCTGAGATTTTTGTTCCACTTGTGTGTGTGCGTATAATAATGGTTCAGAAAGCCAAAAAAAAAAATACAAGAGCATCTAAAAATGTCCTTCGACTTCTGGTTCTTTTACTTTTTCATTTTCGAAACTTGTGTGTGTGTGTGTGTGTGTGTGTGTGTGTCTGTAGGTTCGCGTGCTAGTTTTATTTATTCAGGCTAGTGCAGGTGGCCAACACCTGTCCTAGAAAATGGTTAAAAAATTTACATGATTTCGTACCTTGTTGACATTGAAAACCTGGCAACGTTGTGAAGCAAACTCGTGAAGCAAGAGAAAATAACAACATCTTAGAATTTCACAATACTTGATTAATTTCTGACTATGGGATTATTATTATTGAGAAATCTGGATTGCTAATGGGCCAAGAGATTATTCCTGTTTGCCACATTTGATTTCATTAATGGGAGACAGTTAAGAAATGGATCAAGCGGAGAACAAAATGGAGAAACTTGAATTTGGAGAATGGAAACTCGAACGCCTCCTGGGCTCTGGTGCTTTTGGTAAAGTACTCTTGCTGATAAATAGACAAACAGGAGAAAAAATTGCTGTCAAAAAGATCCATCGAGATTCTCCCTTTGTCGCCGATAACAATTGGGACAAAGAACTGGACATTCTCCATCATTTAAAACATCCAGGTATAAAACTTGCTGCTTTGATTTGACATTCCGCTGTTGAACTTATGTAATACCCAACAAAATTTATGAAATGCAGGAATAGTTGCTTCTCTACCAGTTCCTCCAGATCTTGGATCTTTAAGTTGTGATGCACCCATTCTCTGTATGGAATACTGCAATGGAGGGGATCTTCGTCAAGTACTCAACAAGCCAGCCAATTGTTGTGGAATTCCTGAAAAGGATGTTCTAGACATCTTACGTGATATTTCCAGTGCTGTTGTATACCTTCATTCAGTCAAGGTAGTACATAGGGATATAAAACCAGAGAATGTGGTCATTCAACAGACAGAGGAAAAGGTTCGATTAAATTTAGGCATTGATAATTTCTTCCCAAGATTTTTACCTTTTCGATTATCCCTCTTTCTTTTAATAGAAATTTTACAAACTGATTGATTTGGGCATGGCAAAAAATTTGAACAAACAAAGTCTTTGCCATACGCTAGTCGGAACGTTGCAGTATTTGGCTCCCGAGCTTTTTAGCTGCGAGAAGTACAACAATACCGGTATGTCCTGAGACAAAAAGGAATTTAAAAATTCCAGTTGCGTGCAACGTTATTCATTTGTGTTTGATTTAAGTTGATTATTGGAGTTTGGGAGTCGTCATCCACGAGTGTATTACAGGAGTTCGACCATTTCTCCCTGGCCAGCCCCCTGTTGTTTGGTATTCCGCCTGAATAAATAATACAGTCACAGACTACCAATGTTTGGTTCTTTGGCGGTTGTAGGATGCAGCACGCGGAACGGAAAACGCACAGTGATATTTGCATTTATTCACACCCAAGTGGTGAAATTGTTTTCTCCCCAAAGTTATTTAAGGAAAATCATTTGAGCAGGTAATTACATGATTGTTCTATTTCAAAAAAATATGTGTTAGTATTGCAACTAAATGAACATTTTTTTGTAGTGTCGTGCAGGCGCAAATGGAAGAGTGGTTGAAATTGATGTTGGAGTGGAACCCTGCGATGCGAGGTCGTCATTGGGTACCTGATGCTAGTCGTCCACCAGGACCTATCGTGGCTTTCGGCTTATTAGAAAAGGTTCTAACTACTGAGGTTGTATCCATTTTCTGGGTCGAGGGCCTTGCTCTTTTATCCTACACTGTCAGCGACGACGTTACCATGGAGACATTCACGGAGTGGATCGAACGTGACACCGGTATCAGCCCCCGATATCAATTGTTGGTTCTCCCAAGAGGATATGCGTCGGATTCAGGGAAAAGCGCTAGGCAATTTTTCGGCAGTGAGGAGCTCGGGAATGTTTGCCTATTCTCCAAGTTTAACGACGGATCGGAATGCAAGTTGACGCAAGTATATCCGGAATTCCTGGAGACTATGCTAGCGAATCCAAGAGAGGAATTCGAGTACCGAATTCAGAAACGAATGTGGGCTCAGTCTGTCTTCTTTATCAATCATCAGGCGACACTTTACCGAAAGCTGAATCACGCTCTGAAAATTCATTCGTACGTTTATTTGCTAGCCTTTTTTCAGTTGCCTAAATTGCTGCCCGCCAGCTTACCGTATTCACTTAACATTTTTGATTCATAATTGATAGAACGTACATGACGGTGAGAGCGTCACTGTTGAAACAACAAACTGATTTTATCAATGGGGCCCTTCGTCACGCCGTTTCACGTCACGATCTTTTCACCAGCAGCTTGAAACAAGACCAGTATAATTACAAGTTGCAAGCTCAAAGAGGAGGACTGCGTAATGATTTATATCGATCCAGAAACCACTTATTAGTTTGTTTTTTAACTTTGTTTATTACTTTTTACAGCCTCTTGTACTTTGCTTGAAAAGTGGAACAAAGAAGAAGTTACTTTGAGCAACAAGTTGGCTGAATTGCAATCGAGATGCACCACGTTGGAACAAGTGGTTCAGCGCACGGTATCTGGCGTAGCCGAAGCTGCTAAATTGGCTGGGGTTTTCCTAGCCAAACCCTCCGTCGCCTTGGATAACTGTAGCCAATTAGCTCTTGAACTTTATAGTAACCTCCAGAAACGTTCGGCAGAGCAGAAACAGCAAATGGAGAATAACGTGGCCATGACTAAAGTCGTGGTAAAGGCATTTAAAAACCGTAGCCAACTCTTCACCGATTGTTTCACTCAAATCAGGTTTGTTCGAATGGTTTTTCTTTGGTCCTGGTGTTTGTTGAAATTAAAAATTCTTTTATTTAGAGTGGTGGAGAAGGCTTCGGCCGACGTGGACAGCTTTTTACCGCAGCTAATTGTTCTGAAGAATGAAATAGATCAGTTTCAGGATCAAATTTTCGTGTTTCAAACCTCACGGCAGAACGATGTTTGGACCCTGCTCGAACGCGCTGTAATTTCTTGTGATTATAGTCTTTTGCCCTGGCATCTCATAATTTATTTTGCAGGTTACGCTGTGGCAGCGCACGTCCATGATAAATCAACCGCATGCCGCTAGCGAGCCCAGCCTTCTCAATATCCCAAGCTTAAGTCTGAGAGAGGATGAAGCTCGTGAATCAATGGTCGTCATTCAAGAAAACCAAAGTTTGCGCTACCAGTAAGTTTAACCGTGTTAATGCAATAAGTAGGACCACCAACCGTACAGTTCCATCTAAACACGAATCTTTTCATTTCTTTTCCCCCCGCTTCTTTCATTAGAATTCAGGACACACTCAGCCGAGGATTGAGCGCAACTTGTAACACGACACCGCATAGAATTGATTGGAATTTTTTGAATGACTAGCACAGCGTAATTGCTGTATTTTTCATATTGTTATTTGATTTCATTTTACAGACTCTAGTTGTTACTTCTTTGCAATAACTGTAGGTGCCTTTTTTGTGTGTGTTGGCAACCAAAGGATGTTGGGTTTGTTCTGATATAAACTTCTTGTTTTATCTTCGCCATGTTCAAATTTAGTAACGGAAATTAACCCCTTTAATTCTATTCGTAACGGTCGATTGTTGAGTTTTGGGCTGACTACAGTTTCAATGCAGCCACCGTAGTAGGCCATGCAGTTCGCCGAGGCCAGCCGGCACATTGCGCTCCGACAACCAAAAGCTATTGTCTCAATAACTGTGTCTATGTGCACCGAGCAATTATTTCGTGTTCTAATTACTTTCCTGAGGTCGTCACATTTACCTCCGCCAGTCTATTAATACGTTTTTACGAACGCAAAGTACTGTGGCCTCATCTCATTTCCAAGCTAGGCTGCTAGCTGGTTATTTCTGAAACGGGGAATAACAAAATAACTATTATGAGGTTATATTTTTTGTTTCAAGATCACAATTTCATGACCGCAAATATCCTTTAAGACTCTTCCTGATGTTAGATAATGGATCTGGTTCCTTAGCGTTTTATTTGATGATAGAGTGGGCTATGCCATCTGTTATCCAACTGACTGAGTAGATTACACAATATTTAAAGGAGGCACAAAAAAATGACGGTGAAGTGTGAAAAGACTTTAAGGGCCTCCCCGGAGGATGAAAAGTTTTGTTTCCAGCTCTTGAATGTTCTCTTGTAAACTACTCGCTTTCTATTGTAATTATAGTGAAAAATAGCTTTTTGGTAAATGTACGCGAAACGGCAGTGAACATTTATACTCACCAACTTGCAATTGTTGTGGTGGACAGTCTCTTTCTCTTGTTCCATTTCCATGGCTATGTTGGTCTTTAAACATTCCAACTCCTCGTCGTGCTTGGTAGAAGAAATAAATAATATCAATGTAGACTTACTCTATGGTTTTGCTATGTCGAATGGAATTGTCGTAATACATTACCTTCCGCTTTTGCTCCACTAATATCCCGTCATCGTCGTGAGCAGCTAAATCAGAACGAAGGGACGACAGTTCACGCTCCAGTTGCTGCCGTTTCTCTTCCACTGACAATAGGAAGTAATAGACGGGTAAATATTTCCTAAGGGGATATCCAATTTTAGGTTGTGGACTATTTGGCCTTACCCTTTCTTGCATATTCCGTTGTTGTCTCATTTCGCTGTCTGGCAAATTCTGCCTCGAGGTTCTCCAACTGGCTCTCGCTTTCCTTTTTTGGTTAAAGTCGTGTAAATTATGGTCAGCATGTAGCGAATGCAAAAACTCTATCACATGTACCTGGTTCTTGGCATGGAGATTTGCGGTCAATTCTCTATAACGGGATTGCAGACGCGAGATTTCCACTGTGGGGGAATCAACAATCAAGACGGAATTTCGGTAATTTTACATGATGATCGCCGTTATGGAATCTAGAATTAACTGTATACTCACGCTGATAACCAGAGAGTTGAAGCAGTCTTGTACGAAGTCGGTCGCAGTGGGAAGCGAATTCTTCGTAACGAGTTCGACCTTCTTGAAGCTCATTTTGGAGTCGAAACGAACGCTGCTGAGCCACCTTGATTTTTATTCGAATGGCTCTAATGTCCTCGAGCATCTTGAACTTTGCCTGTGGGTGGGAATCATGAGGGTCATTTCACTTATCTGTCACGTTATCAAAAACTAATTTCACCTCGCTGAATTCTTTCAAAGAAGATTTTATGCTTAGAAACTCGTCGTCCTTCATTGGTTCAGCCTCCATTTTTGTTTTGCAAATGGCTAGATTCACGTAACTAAACTATTTCAGAGTGAATGAAAATTGTGTATCTATTAACATCTAGCCAAAATCTGGATTAATCTTGCTTCACAAGACACAAAATTAATGTCATGAAAGAAACTGCCTTACCAGCAATTCAACAAGGGTGACTGGCGAATTGACGTTGTTGAACTAAACTATTAATGGAAAATTTCAAAAATGCAACGCTGTTTGAAAAACCTTCAAATCAAAATTCACAGTTCACACACACCATAGGTCCGTTGCAGACTTTCATGAGAACAAAAGTTCTTTGTGAGTTATGAGTTCGCCAGTCAGCTAATAAGAAGTCTCACAATAGAATGACAATAGCAACCTCGTGTATAATGTATGTGATTTTGAAGTAAAAGTATGGTAAATATTCACGAATTTCGAAAGGCATTACTAGGTATTGTTTAGTTTAATTTCTATCTACTATTTTTTTACTTGACCTTGACACATCTAATCACCACGAGGTCGTTTCTATTGTTCACTTTATTGGCATTAAGTTTTATCTCATTTGATTTGCATTTCCTTCCTGTTTTAATATAGCAGATGGGCAATTTTACATAAACCTTTGTCTTGAGAGGCCTCAATTTATGTTTAAACTAAAAGACATTAATTTTGATTTTTTTCCATGATCGGTGTTACAGGACATAAGATGACCACTTGCAGTAAACCTAAATCAATAATAGGCACAGCACATTTTATCAGCACACATCGGGCCTTTCACACCAATTAAAAGGTAGGAAATACATCCATAATATTCTTTTTTCCGTCATGCGCGTATGTGTAAAGTTAAATTCTTGTTCGTAATAGCCACAGGCTACTATGTAGCATTTACACGAGTCCGATTTAACTAAAGCGAGCTACGTGAATCTTTAAATGAACGAGCTGGAGGTCGTTAGTCGTAACAAATTTTATTACATCTTCGTCTCCCACTGCTTCGAGTCCTTTAAGTGCGTAGGTAATCTAATGCAACGTGCTACGCTGCATAGTTACACATTGAGCCCCTTAACGTCAGTTTATTTCTCCGCCTAGTAAAGGACTTTTCAGAAATGTAGAAACTATTTTTATTGCTCTGCTTCTTTAAGCTGTAGCAATTTAATGCTAATAAAGTTTAAAATTTGCCAAAGTAATTTCATCTATATATTCTGTAGTCCACAAAGCATAGAAAAGAAACAAATCATAATTTTGAAAGAATAAACTACAATGAGTTATTTCAATTCACTATACAAATCTTTTTTCTATTTCAACATTTCTGAACAAACATTTCTGTTTGTAGTCAAGAGCATTATTGCTAGCACTATGGCATCTCGTGATCGTATGAACAATTTGTATACAAGTTAAAACAGTCTTGTCATTTTTATCAAATTTGTCTGCTTAACCCTTTAAAAAAATATTTCAAATTTTGTTTACGTTCTAAGCTTGACAAACAAGGACTGAACCATGGATGGCAACAAATATCACTCTATCTTAATACCCGTATCAAGTTTGAGCATCTGTTTCATGAGCTCATATGTTGTGAATGAAACAGCTACCATGGGGATAGCTCGTAAATAATTGATAGACATTCCTCGGTATAGTCCGTAAACTATACCTTCCCGCTTGTAGATTTGTACCAAAGTAGCAACCATTCCCAAACGGCTGTAAAAATTTAAAAAATTTATACTTTTTATCAAATTCTGAGAACTATAAGTATTAGGTAAATTGCATACCCCCAGTGGTGCTTGTCAGGAGTCACTTGTGCTAATTGCATTCTCCTCCTTGTGACGTCAAATGGATCTATGTGGTGAACGTCAAACATTCTTAAATCCATTCAATTAGTTTCGTTTTTTCTAACAAAGAAATTCTTACATGCAAAGCTTTGAGCAATGGCACCAGCGAATCCTCCACACAGCAATTTAGCAGACAGTTTTAAAACCAGGCCACCTTTTAGATTGAGAAATGTGTTGTTATTAAACAAAAAGAACTGTTTTTTTGTGTGTTAGTACCAGAGTTGATGGGACAAGGCTCACATGTCCATTGAGGCAGGTGTTTCATGCAGCAATATTTGAGGCCCTCAAAACAGTAAAATGACAGTCCTGCATAAGGTATCATGCCTATAACAGTAGGTGTGAAGCCACGATATAGAGCCCTGCCTCCACCTTCCTGTTAACAAGCACACAACATTAAAAATTACTCTGATGTAAGGGACTTATTTTCAAATACCTCTTTAAACATGGTGATTGCGGTGTGTGTTATTCCAGAGTATTTGTGTTCACCTGTAATTTGGAAGGCTAGCCTTGCTCTAATGGTATCAAGTGGGTAAGTAAGCAACACAGCAGTAATTCCAGCTGCAGAGCCAGATAAAAATTTGGAAAAGTGATGTTGACTCATCAAATTCCCAAATATAGGTTTATAAACCTCGTAAGAGGTAAACTGTGTAGCAGCATAGGGGAAAATCCTGACCATCTGGGCCCCATTTCCTTTGTACAGCGCCCACAAATTTTCAAACTTGACAATTTTGACCAGCCCCGAGAACACTCCTGTTTTTTTTTTATTGTAAACACATTATTTGATGAAATGATGAGTCAGCTTATTAGAAATACCGTGCTGCTTGTAGTGTTTGTTGTGGGCCTGCAGAAGAATTTTTACTCGATCAAGAGGGGCAACTGTTGTTTTAGAAAACATTCCTGCCACACCTGATCAAAGTTTAGACATTAGAATTTAACAAAGATTTAAAGAATTATTGTGTTATATACCTCCTGCTAAAAGTGACTTTGTTAAGAATTCTCTGCTTCTGGTACTGTGCTGTGTATTAGCTTTGGCAGACTCCATTATAAAGAATTGTTATTGACTTTTAGAATTCTGAAATAACAACCCAGCACCATGGAAGTAAACTTTTTAACTGGAAATTTACAAAAAGAAAAACGGGCGTTAAGCCCTTAAATATCACAAACAAAAACAGGTTTTTAGAAAAATGTTTTGTTTGGTAACGGAGAAAACACCGTGTTTCGATTTCAGTGTTGCCAGACTGGTTTAACACGTATGGAGAAAGCGACCCAGCTGGTCCTAGTCGCCAAAACCCCATGAACCATGATCCATGAATAATTTACTACCAGCTATGAGCTCTAAAAAAAAGAAATCCTGTGCACAAGTTTTAATCAAACAGCTTATCATATAAGAACGCATGCCTAATCATGATTTTTTTACTATGTATAAGTTTCTCCTATGTTTGTTTAGGGGATTTCCCATTAGAAGATGACGATCCATACCCCTTAGAGATTAAATGGAATGCGTTTGCCGCTTGTGTGAGCCACCAAAGCTCTTTTATTCGTCCCGCATCTGTTGTGGGGATTTTCACGACCCCCTTTTTAGACAGTCCTGACGCTTCTGATCGATATTACTCCTGATCCATCAACATAGATAACCCTCGGTTGAGGGCGCATTAGCACCCACGAGAAAATCCCAAGCCCCGGATGTGAATGTTGTGGACTGGGCTCCCCTTCACGAGTTAATAGCGCTCACGCCTACCATTACAGACAAATAGATGCTAACCTTGGCAACCACGAAAAAATGTCTATCCCGATGCTAAAGCTAATCCTCGACATCAATCTTTTCGATCCGACACCCGGCTCAATACAACTGTTGTATAGGTTTGAGTGATCTGTATTGGTGCAGGTGTGTTATCGAGCCAATGCCACGACCTACTGTTGTAAACGTACGTCAGTAGCGAGTGCTAGAAGCGATTTGCGCAGTACAGTAGTATACTGCTAGGGATATTCGGGGAACAAGTTGTGGCTAAATGCAAAACTAGCGATGCTGATGTCTAACGGGGATGCAACTTGAGTAATTGACTTTCAGCGTTCATTTAAAAGAGAACTGGTTTCTGGCGTCAAAGTAGCACACCCACGTACACCATAAGCCTGTTGTTAAAAAAAAAAAGAACGCCGGAACGGAAGTCGAGTTGATGATGGCTGTAGAACACGCGATGACGTCTGAAATAATCTTTGCATCGGGATTCGGGTATAACGCTTTGATGATGAAGGGATGTTATTTACGCATTGAACGTGACTTAGTGAAAGATCAATCTCCCGAACCCAAATTCTTTTCGTGAACCTAAAGAGGAGCCCTTTTATTCCACCAGCTCCTTGGCCTTTTATTGTGTTCATTCCTCCCCCCCCCCTCTTTTTTTATCTCCCTAGCCAACGTGATTTAGCCCCTAATACTTTCTCCAGTGAGGGACCTGGCTCGATGGGAAGCTTTTATTTTTCTTCTTCAACCTCTTGTGATACTTAGCATCGATTCTGTCATCATTGAAAACATGAGAGAACTGACATTTCCACATAACCATCCAGTCATGCACCAGTTTCATTTCTCTTGCATAAGCTGACAATTACGATTGATGACTTCTACTGGAGCGAATGAAATAATTGCAATTAAATCACTAGGGAAATCACTAGACTGTAATAGAAAACCAATCAAGACCATATGCGGTGATGGTGTACAATAGGTCAATATCGCATAGCCAACCACGGAACGATACAACTTTTTGTGATTCAGTAATCACCGCGAGTGTTGTGCCTTTGATCCCATTACTAGGAAGATGGCAACATCCAACACGGTAACATCTGGATACCTTGACTCGTCTTCATTTGTAAATATTAATCAATATTTGGTTGGGAAAAGGTACGTACGAATTGTCGGAATACGTTCATATCTTACGATTCGATCGACTGCTTCCGACAACTCAATCAAACGAGTGGCTTCGATGAAGAAGAAGCAGCGCGTATCGATCGAGACAAAAAAAAAAGGTACAGGGAAAAAAAGAGGTCCAACAGAGCGCGTCTCTTTATTCTGCCGTCGAAGATCGTAATGCACGCTGACAGTTGTCTCAGAGCCAGTCAACGTGTGCCTCATTCATAAATCAACTAATCTCATTGCCGTTGAGTTCTCCGGCGCCTCTTGACGGCAACTCACGAGATCTTAATGCTCTTAGCGTCCTACTAACTCGAACCGCAGGCCAGGATTTTTTTATGTATTTAGCAACAAGCGTTTAGAGACATTTTCTTCTTCTTGGTTTTCTAACAGCAATTATTTTTGAATAGATTCTTCCAACTTCGAGGTGGATGCCAGCTGGATCATGCGCGCCACCACGCTGGAAGAGCCCAGCCCTCAACACCAGGAGCGAGATATGCGGCCAAGTGCTGCGGGTGGAGGCGGGTACTACGACCGACGAGTTGTCGTGAGTTTCCTCGAATCTCTTCACTTTTACTCTTCCACTGCATCGACGACGGTCACGAGCAGACCGGGCAGCAGCAGTCAGTCTAATCATGACTTCCAAACTAAATGGCGGCCTGGAATCGAAAGATGGGCATCAGCAGGTGCAAATGCATCCACCGCCGCCGTCACGCAACAAACCAATCCGCCTCAAAAATCATTCCGCTGTCATCGAGTCGTACGACAGTCTCTACCGCACAGCCAATCCGGTACGTAAATCAAATGACTAATCAGGACTCAATTAATCCGGCTCCTTTTTTGTTTGTTGTTTTCGATGGGTCTAATCCGTTAAAAAGAAAATGGTTAAACGAAGCTCATGTTATTGAGAATATGATCTTCAGGTGATTTGTAACAAGCTTGTCGAAATCGTATCAGGTCCGTGCAGCAGGCTTTCATTTAAAGCATGAGGGCTAGTAAAAATTTGAGATGCGCAGCATCGTCCTTCGTGAAGGGAGCAAAAGGATCAGGCCGGCTGCTGCTACAATTAACATAATCGAATTGGGAAAACCTGGTGACTTACTTGTACAGATCATCGAACCATGATTAAGATACTATACTTTTTGGTTTAACATTGCCTCTTTTCTCATCTTCATTGACATTCGACTGCTAATAGCGCCGAGTGCTGTTACATTTCCGCCCGCTTTAAGTGAGTCATCTTTAATTCAACACCCCACGAGCCAAAGTGATGAGAGTGGATAGGTACGCATCGTTGGGGAGGTCTCGCGGACCATTATATTCCCACGAGCGTGACGGCTGCGTCATGGAAAAAAAAGAAACGTTTAGCTATTCGTGTCGGGCAAATATATCAAAAGCGAAGAAGATAGAAATAAAACAAATGTGTGTGTTGGGGGAGGGTTGCGTTTGACGCCGTTTCACTCCCCATTCCTTGCTGTATTGTCACGTTCTCTTCAGTGAATTTTGTTTTACATTTCCTGATTTATCACGAGAACTTCCATGATCCATTTTCCCGTGAAATGACATTTTTCACGTTGGCTTGGAGTCAGCGGCACGGGAGCTTTTTCGATTCGCGTAATTTTGTCCCGTCGAGCAATTAGTTAATTGGGATAGCTAAAAGCCCCATGTGTCTCGGGGGGGGGGGGAGTTAAAGAAGTCTTCCTTTCCATGTCTTTAGTGGCTGACGACAACTCAAACTCGAGGACAACTCCCTGTCTTGCATGTGTATTCAACTTGATCAAACAAGACTTTGTGAACTTCTCTAGTTTCCTCCCCCTCTTGAATCCAACACTTGATCTGACCATCGATTCAAAATGACGTCAGACATAAACGGCTTGCTATATTGACCGATCAAAAGCATGTTATAAGCCGCCATCACGTGCGCTCCCTTGCATCTTTGATGACCTCGTTGTTGACTGATTCACCCAATGCCACAGCGCGGTGTGTTGCATGGGTTCCCTCCTCCTGCCGCTGATGACGCTCGACATATCGAATTTGAGTCACTCGTCGTCGTGATGTCAAAAGCCTGGCAGAAATGATATTCAGCTCTCGTTTGGAACTTTTAGGGCATAGTGGATGCCATTTTTACATCAAAAAGATCAGCAACTCGATTGAAACACGAATCTAGGATTTCTTTGTGTGTGCCCATGTAGTGAGGGAGCTTTTTCTAAACGAATTCTAGGAGCATCCAGGATTGAAAGGTATCCTTTGTCAAAGCATCAATCACAGTTGAGGAATCCAAAAACTTATAGAGCGTTTCGCCTAATTTAGATTCTAGGCAGAGATTTTTCTTGTGTATCCCGATTGCGTGGCGAACCGCTCGCCATTATTCCCCCGACCCGTCTCCAACAATTCCATGTCTACCATGTTAATGAAAACGAGAGAGAGACAGCTCATGAATAATAATTTTGCATGTGTTCTTTTGATCTTCCATGTGATGCCTTGCAACCAGGAGAGCGGATGCGGATCGCAAGTTTGTCGGGCGAGTATCTGGCACTTGACGGACCCGCGTCTGTCTTATCCAACACCCCGGGAGCTACTACCCGAAGATGAAGAAGCCCTTCTCACTTCCGCCAAAGAATTTCTCGAACAGTATTATTCATCTATTAAAAGGTAAAATGTTATTATTATTGGTTTCTTTTCATCTCCTTTCGTGATGGCAGCACAGCCACATTCCGCATTTCTTGGTAGTTAACCCCCCCCCCCCCCACGAGCATAAGGGACTAAGTTGCTTTACAGTTAGAAGTCAGAGTTAGTAGCGACACTCAAATGAATGAAAACATCTCAATAGTAGTGGTAGTGTTACGGTTGCTTTAAAGACTCTTACAGGCGTTGTCGATCAAAGTTTTTACGCTCTTCTTGTCGCCGACGTCTCGTCCGAATTCCCTTCGGTGTGAAAACTTTGCTATTCCATTACCAAGGTAACCCAAAAAACTTTGACATCAAAGACGATTCGACAGCGGGGGCGCGTCTCGAGACATTTCGGTCATGCCAAGTTGCGGCCTACCTACATTTTTGTTTGATTTTTGTTTGTTTGTTTTTTCCACCTCCCGGACATGAAAGCCTCCCATTAGGGGCGATAATGGTTATTGGCGTTAATTATATATCTATAGCAGTAAGAACTTGTTTGTTTTCACGGTGACCGGAGTTGCAAGCGCTAAAAGTCGAGTTGGATGGTGGATATGGGGCTCTGGGGTTGATTGATCTTGACCGCAATTAACCGCGTTTCTCCTCGAAACATCTGAATGCACCCATGTAGAAACTCGGGGTTCTGCAGCATACAAAGAAAGATCTACACGAAAGAAAAGTAAGAAGACAATAAAAAAAAGGAAGCCGGCACCACTACTGCATGTACCGTACCGTGTGCACGGGAGGAGAGGAGGGAGGAGTCGCGTCTGATATTTACTTTGATGCGGCAGATTATTTGTCTACGGCTTCACGAACGCGGAATAATAGACGACGACAAACAAACATGCTCAAAAACTTGAGCTTTCCATACTGTACTTTCGCGTTACGGCATCATTATTAGTATCATGTACACCGCTCACGTTCATTCCTGGTGTTCTTCCTTACTCGCCGGATAATGAGCGAATGGAAAGTTTGAGTTGTATTGTTGTTTTGTTTCCCTCCTTTTCCTCACATGTGCTAGAATGAGCTCGTTATAATCCGTCATTTCCCTTTCTTCAGTTTCGCTTCCTGATAATAGGTCGAAATAATCGAAGGAGCGTGCGAAATTAAAATATTCGTAAGATGGGGGGTAGCTAACTAGTGATCTTGGATGCAGAACCCTCTTCCCATCATTTAAGGCTTAGTCATTTTAATCTGATATCTAGACTCCCCCGCTACTGGGGCACAAAAGACGTGGAACATTTTCTCCATTTTCAATCGCTGTCGGACAATTACAGAGTCATTTTTTAGGCTAAAAGGCAATATATGTGGAGAGATTCGAAAGGAATCTGGCGACTCTGCACTAACATTGTGCTTCGTTGCGTGTCAATGCGGATCGAAAACCCGATGAATAGGCTCGTGTCCGGTCGACTGACTCTTTTTTTTCCGAGCTCCCTGTCCGATGGACGGAAGTGATGATGGGGCTGGGGTGGAGGTCTGATCGATTTGAGTGCACGGCGTATTGGCAAAGACCCTCTTTGTCTACTGCCCTTTAAGAAATTGAAAGGGGCGCTGCAATTAAAAATCGATGGAATCGGTCAATAACCAAAATTTATGCATGCACAGACAGGGTGGAAAAAGACGTCCGTCGAGGACGACACGTAGGTCTTTCACGAGACCATCCAAAGGCGAAAAAATTTGACTATTCGATAAAGCGAAAACTGCGTCAGTCGGTAAAAAAGTGGAGAAGTTACGTGCATTGGGCATCAATGATTCGGCGTCGCTGTAGTTGTGTGTATCGTGTCACTGTTATCTTGCTAGGCCGTCAGGGCTCTCTCTACCTTTGGAATAACTGAATCCGACGTAAGCAGTTCACTCTATCGAGAAATATTCGACGGGACATGTTTTCTCCCCGAGTCTCTTTTATGTTTGGGTCACTGGAGATCGGGATCCCATCAAATGCGCTGAATTGCTATTCCAACATTTGAATATAAATCGCGTCTACATAGGCTTATCTATTTCATCTTTCCTCTTTTGGTGAGGGGGGGGGGGCTTGTTTTTGGTTGTTTGTTTGTTTGTTTGTTTCTTTTCGAGTTTATGGGATAAAGGGTACACTGCATCTTCAGTGGCTTAAGGATAAGATTTGATTTTGCGTTAAACTTTTTTCGTCGATGGAATACCCAACATCACATAGGTTGGACACGGAATCACATCGAGCCCGATGGGAATCTGTACGTCGGGACGTTCACCTGACCGGCACCTACGACCTGACTGAGACGGAATTGACGTTCGGCGCAAAACTCGCCTGGAGGAATTCAGCCCGCTGTATCGGCCGCATCCAGTGGGCCAAACTACAAGTCAGTTTAGACTTTATTTTACGCTCATTGAAATTTTTGCTTTTATTTGTCAAATATTGATTGGAGATTAATGGAGATTCACAATGGGCGTCATTCTTTGACATTGCAGAGACGAGTGCCATTGTTGTATCTCCGAGTAGTCCATAAGTAAATAGGATGCCCATAATTTTGTCGACACGGAATCGATCCGCCATTACGGTTCGCAATAGGGCGAACGACAATAAAGACCGTGATGGGAAGTAAGGAAAAAAAAGAAAACATATCGACAAACGATTTATGAGCGAAAGAAATAGGCACGAAAGGTGTAGAATGCTGTAGCGCTTTTGATGCAACCGTTCAAGCCTACCGGATATAAACAACTTTATGAGATTACTATCTGTCCTTATCGCCAAATACAAGACGGACCAGGTGACGGCCATCAGCGCTTCAGCAGCCGGTCTCCGATCTAAAAAAGGAGAAAAGCGCTAGTTAATGCACAGCATACTACTCTATACGTGTTGCGTATGGTGTTACTCCTGTAAACGGAGAATCAAATGAAGCCTCCGTTTTTTTTTTCCCTCCATTTTTCCATTTCTTTTGTTTGCCGATCTGTTTTCATTCGGACGTGAACATGTCCTGTTAGACGAAGATTGAATTTCATTTAGACATCCTCCTACACGAATACAAAGGTGGAAGGACGAAAATATCGTTTTCTCGAGTCGTCGCTGTTTGTGATTGTTATACCTTGCCCGATAGAAATGCGATCATGTTTCTGTTAACATTCAACATCTGTCGTGGATCGATATTGTAGAGAAAACTGGATTTGTCGCGGGGAAAACGGGGAGTTCCTTTTTTGTTTCATGTTAGGAAGGCGTCTTTACTTATCGATTTTATTGGGGGAAAAAAGTGTTTACGTGTGATTCATTCGTCTAATTCCTGATTTCTCTCAATGGTTCTATTTTCGACAAAATCGATGGGGACAAGGTGTTTGACGCACGTCACGTCACCACGGCACAGGGCATGTTTGAAGCTCTTTGTAACCATATCAAATACGGGACAAACAAAGGCAACATTCGGTAAAAATACCTTTTCTATACATTTTGATCGATTTTGAATTCTTTTTTGTGTTTTTTTTTTGGGGGGGGGGGGGGCGCGTGTTTTCTTTTCCCATCTTGTGTATTTCCCCTTTAACCTTTTTGTTCCCAAAGTTTCCCCTTTGTAAAAAGAAAAAAGAAAAGAAAATTTTCCAAAGAAACACGGTGGCCTTTATTCCTGAATGGACTGTTTCTGCTTCGATGAATAAAATAATGGCCAAATAATGATGAAAGCCCCTTTGTCTCTCGTCGACACTGGGTTGTGTTTTGTCTAGTTCGGCTGCGACCGTCTTCTGCCAGCGAAAACCGGGCCAGGGTGATTACCGCATTTGGAACGCCCAATTGATCAGTTACGCAGGTACTCTAAATTTAGATAGCCAAATTTACCGATTGACTTTTCAAAACATTTTAAAAGACATGACATAGACATTTTTATTCATTTTTTTCTTTTTTTCTTCAATTTGTTTTGGCTTTAAGGTTATCGGAATATGGAAGATGGCACCGTCATAGGAGATCCTGCGACGGTGGAATTCACCGAAGTAAGCTACTTACGATTTATTGCTGTGCCTCCGTGCAAAGCTGCTCCGCTTTTTTGGTGCCTAACGCGAAACGTTTTATAGGTGTGTCAAAAATTGGGATGGGTCGGAGCGGGAACGCGATTTGACTTGCTGCCTTTAGTCATTCAAGCTAGTAACCGTCTCTATCCGGAAGTCTTCACCCTTCCGCCAGAACTCGTCATGGAAGTGCCACTCCATCACCCGACGTAATTGAATCTCTCGCCTAGTCGTTTGTTGTTTGTTTTTTCTAATGATGCGCCTACCGTGAAGAGCCAGCCAAACAGATACAAATGATGCTTGTGAGACATATTATATTGCAAGTTGGCTGCGACTATGTACAAGAGAAAAACAAGTAGACTGCATTTTTAATGAGTACACTTTGCAACACATCCACTCAGGTACGATTGGTTCGCCGAGCTCGGGCTTCGCTGGTATGCCCTTCCAGCTGTGTCCAGCATGGCCTTTGATTGTGGTGGACTCCAGTTTACGGCCGTGCCCTTCAACGGCTGGTACATGACCACCGAGATCGCCACTCGCGATCTGGGCGACACGCATCGATATAATCAACTTGAGGTAGACCAGATAGACCTTCCCTATGATGTAATATGCATTGCACGACAACGCTTGGATGAGACTGTGTGAGACACAATTTACATACATAGTGCTTTAATTGGCTTGGCTATTTTATTATAGATTGTGGCTAAGCGAATGGGCCTGGACACTCGGACGCACTCCAGCCTGTGGAAGGATCGGGCTGTCATCGAAATCAACGCCGCCGTTCTCTACAGCTATCAGGTTGGGGATCTTGGCCAGCAGAGTTACATGTTGAAAAATGAAATCGGATGGAAATTCTTATTAAATTACTATTTTATGATTTTCCGCTTTTTTTTAGAAAATGAACGTGACTATCGTCGATCATCACACAGCTTCCGAATCTTTTATGAAGTAAGTTGACATGTCGACATGATCGTTTTCGCTCGTCGTGTAAGCTGGTAAATCGTTTCCGGAGCCGGCTCAGCAGCGAATCCGCGTGCGAACAACACATGACTCAATTTGTTGATTCTGACGAGCTATTTCATGCTTGGGCTGGCTCTCAGATGTCTGTGCGTGCCGACCGGATCGATATGAGAAGTCGGTGTCGTATCCTGATAGGAAAGCGGCTTTTACGTCTCCAGAGGAAAATTTGGTCCAGCATGCACTTGTCTTTCCCGTCGACTAGAAATCCGTAGATTTACTTGACCGCGTTTCTCATCTTTTTTCTCTCATTTTCGTTTTACCTCAATTTCATCCCTCATCCTCTCTGAAATGGGGGGAAAAAATCTACGAAGACATATGGAAACGGAGTTTCGACTAAGAGGCGGCTGTCCAGCCGAGTGGGTCTGGATCGTCCCACCAACCTCCGGTTCTCTGACGCCCGTTTTTCATCAGGAAATGGTTTGCTATTCCCTCAAGCCATCGTTTGAATATCAGGTACTATTTGCCAAATTAGTCCTTCAATTACTCGTAATGTTCTGATGTAAGATACTATTATTTTTTTTTAAAACTTGAAATGATGTCGTGAACTTTGGTGACTCTCCGGAATTTGATTTCATATTGTCTATTCACACGAAATTGTGAAGGAGGTGGCTTGGAAGAATTTCCAGTGGGATGAAGAAGACACGAATACCGGCTCGGCGTTGGGGTTGCTGGCCGTCGGACGAAGTGCGGGAGGACGTCGTGTCAAGTATCGTTTCAAGGAGGTTGCACGGGCCGTCAAGTTCACTTCGAATCTTTTCGGCAAAGCCCTGCAGCGTCGTATCAAAGCCGCCATCCTCTACGCCACCGAGACGGGCAAATCAGAAAAGTGAACACTCCATTCTTCTTCTTTCTTCCCCCCTTTATACTTGGTCCTTTTTTAAAAAACTCCTTTAAACAGCTAAAGTAGTACGACGACGTACAGAGTCTTTCGCAATCCGTACAATGTTAAATTTTTTTTTCTCCCCTCAAATCAAACAAGGTACGCTCACATGCTGGCCGAGCTCTTCAACCACGCTTTCAATGCACAAGTGAGTAACACAATATAGTCCGTTTATTGCGTGAGTTACTTTTCCGCCTTTCGCTCCGCACTTACAATACCGTACACCACAAGCAGCAATTCTTGGTTGGTTTGGTATCGTGCTGTTAACTGTCCTTTGAATTCAATCATGCAATTGTGTGGGTTTCAATGCGTGCATTTTACCTCTGTTGTGTGTGTGTGTGTTGAAAGTTCAATGGGTATTTACAGCTCTATATCTTTTTAGGTCATGTGCATGGCGGATTACGACGTCATCAATCTTGAGCACGAAGCGCTGGTGATGATCGTGACGTCGACGTTCGGCAACGGAGATCCACCGGAGAATGGAGAGGTTGGTTACCCTTGATTGCAAATCTAAAAGTACATTACAATACATACCGCTGAGTGAAAATCAAAGAATAAAAAGAAGAATGGAAACAAATGACGGCGAGCTGTGAGATTCCCTCTCCATTGCTGACTGCGGTGCGGATATGTGAATAGGAGAGAAAAGCTTCTTATAATCTCGGTTGGCAATCTCCGTCCGCCCCCATGCCTTCATTCTCCGGTCCCCTCCCCTTTTCTTCCATCTTTGTTCCGGAATATCGTGGAATTCTTAATCCTTTCGTGTCGGTCTCTCGTCTGTAGTTTGGACAGAGTAATCAGTCGGTAACCCACCCCAAAACAAAACGATTCACGTCTTCCTTGTTAAACAGCGATCAATATAGATGCTGCTTATTAGCTCTCTCTCATTAATGAGGATCGAGCATGGAAAACGTTTCATTGTGAAACCTGATAATGTATGAATCTGCCATGGGAGAGGTCGCAGAGCTACATTGACGACGTAATCATAAGACGGAACCTTTTACTTACGTGATCTGACTGCTTGATTTGTTATGCAATCTATTACTATTTAACAAGCGAGGGCCTATCGCCGCGGTTTTCACACTTTGATCCAAAGCGAGCCTTTCGTTGCTTTTCCGTCGCCATTTTGTTGGATTGTTATTAATGAACACGATTGTCGGGTATTCTCTAGGCGTTTGCCCGTGAAGTGCGCGGAATGGCCAACAACCACCACTCACATCATCCCATAGCTACTCAACCTAAATATCAACTCGGGTAAATGTCTCCTATTATGTTTGGATTCACTCCACTCTTTGCACTGTTGCCAACTTTTTCTAATAAGAGGCTTAATTTGCAACCGTTTATCGATGTGAACAAGTTCTTCCAAGACCGGCACTCCGCTTCTTAATCGAGTTCTCAACCGCGATCAGCATAGCTTGCGCAGTTTTTCGTTCGATCAGCTTCAACAATCCTCGGTCGACAGTCTCGGACCTCTAAGTAATGTCAGGTAAAGAGACTTGTGTTTGTGATTCTGCTATTGGATTGATTCAACTGTTTTCTTTAGTCACTTAAACATGCTAACGTTAAAGAGGTTTGTTTGTTGAGCTTTCAATGCCATTAAAGCTGTCATTCTGGTGCTAAAATTTCATTTGGAAAAGTCTGATCCGATTAAAGTTCGAATGGAAGAGATAAATAAAATTTGACCTGTCGTTCCGCTTCTTAAGCTAAATGCGGAAGACTATTTTAATTAACGTCGAAATTCATTAGGTTTGCCGTGTTTGCTTTGGGATCCAGCGCGTATCCAAATTTCTGTGGTTTCGGCCTCTACATCGATGATCTACTTGGAAGCCTCGGCGGCGAGAGGCTTGCCTCCGTCATTTGCGGCGACGAGTTGAGTGGCCAGGAGCAAACTTTCAAATCATGGGCCCAGCAAGTCTTCCACGTGCGTATTCATTCAAACTGTCATTTCCCTGTGTTTCCTCGTAGTTATGTGTGTCGTTATCGATTTCGGATAAAGTGATCAGGCCAACTATGGAACTAGTAGCTAAAATTAACTATTTGACAAGTTTGTGACGGTGAAGCCAAGTTCGTTCTGGCGGAATCACCCTCCTTTGACAGTTTGAGACTGATTACGATATGACAAATGTCACAATCAGAAATTGGGTGTCGGAAGTTTCACATTCCCTTTGGACCCCGGATGGTAATTATCAATCGAAATGAATGCTGCTTCGTTATTTTATCGTCCTCAAAAAGAGCACTCGTTAGTCAATGGGAAGTTGACGTTTTTTCCTCGTCAAACAGAAACTCCATCTTTCTTAATTTTCTTTCAAATAGAAATACAGATTTTGAATAACGATGCCATTTGAAATTTTCGAAACGTGTTTTTAGACGGCTTGCGAGACTTTTTGTTTGGAAGACGACGTCAATATAGACGACGTCAGTGCCACATTGCGCAGAGATCTTATTACTTCGGACACGGTTCGCTTCGCTATCGTCAACTCCCAGGAGAAACCAATCCTCGATATTGTTGCAGGTACAGGCTTCTACATCAACTCGGCTTTTGAAGCAGCTGCTCTTGTTTTTTCCCCCTCGTTTCTTGTTTCTTTTCCTAGACAATGAAATTTTATCTTGTTATCGCCTCGTCAGGCTTGTCGCAGACGCACGCCAAGAACGTCACCGAATGCCCTGTCGTCTTTAACGTGACGTTAGCAAAGGACATTGATGGTCGTAAAACTGTTCACGTTGGACTGAAAATCACCAGCCAGTGGATCAACGGAACTCGCAACTCGGCGACGTCGGCGGTCACCTACGAGCCGGGTGATCACGTTGGCGTGTTCGCTGTCAACGACCAGGCCCTAGTGACTGGACTGATTGATCGACTTGGCATCAATTCTACCCTGCCACCCGACGGCCCTCTCCAGCTGCAAACACTTGCAGAGCAGAAAGGTATTGTCGCAAGGTCGATAGGGCAAGTAAGGGAATCTAATTGAATTACCATACGGAAGTTACGACTCCGTATGGTAATACTGCGTAAGGGGGTTCTTGATATTCGCTCGACATTCTCGGAATTTGTTTACTGCTGTGAAAGGCAAACCAAAGTTGATTGCGATGCGCAGAGAAATGATGCCCGGCATTAGCCATCGACGTCGACGAAGATGGTCCTTTCCATTGCTTCTTTAGTTAGTGTTGGATGACGTTTGCGCTGCTCACAAGTTTCTAAATGAAAAATAAGAGGGGAGGAGGCTAAGAACTTTTGCTTCGGGTTGCAGTGCACTTGGGTCGGCAGCCCGCTGTGGGATACTAATTGACAACTTAGCAATGTCGTATAAGAACGTACTGGTGAAAAGTTGAGTATGGCTGCTTTTGCGGCCACGGTCACTGGGGTGTGATCATGTCATCTCATTACAGTGCACTCACAGTGCAGTTCTACAGATAGCCTCCTTTCAAGAGCGATGTATTATTAACCAAACTTATTGCATCTGGGTACAGCCGGAGCGGACGAGACATTTGAATGGCCTGATATATTTTTTATCTTCCTCGATTGGCAGTAGATGGTGGGAAAACGTGGCAGAATCAAGAACGCCTGCCAGCTTGCAGTTTTCGGACGCTCTTGTCCCATTATCTGGATATCACAACTCCGACGTCACAGACCCTTCTGGCCCTGCTTGCAGCTCACGCCTCTTCCGAGGAAGACAAGCGACGCCTCCAGCTTCTTGCAACCGTATTTCGATTGCTATCTTTTGAATGCTGCTCTCAATTTGATTGAAGTTGTTTGTGCCTTATTTTAACCTAGGACGCTAGTGAATACGAAGATTGGAAACACTGGGGCTTTCCTCATCTGCTAGAAACTCTTTTAGAATTCCCTTCAGTTGCCATAGACGCTGCTCTACTCGTGTCTCAACTTCCTCTACTTCAACCTCGTTTCTACAGTATCTCCTCATCTCCGCTGATCGATCCACTCCAAATCGATATTACCGCAGCAGTCATCGCCTTCAAAACGCAAGGTCCTTTTTATTTTCATTACTCTACAACTTTTTTTTTTTGCCAGTCATCGTTCTCACATTTATCTTTACATCCACGAAACGGACAGGTGGCGAAGGTCCCATGCATTACGGCGTTTGCTCCAGTTACCTGTCTCAGTTGAACGAAGGCGATAAAATCCAGTGCTTTTTTCGCAGGTAATTAATTGTATTCATCCCTATTGATTCACCCAAAACTTGATATTGACGCTCTCTTTTCTGTGTTTGTTAGCGCACCCAATTTTCACTTACCTACCGAAATTGAAAGACCAGTGGTTATGGTCGGTCCGGGTACCGGTGTGGCTCCCTTCCGTGGCTTTTGGCAACACAAACAAGCCCTTCAATCGAGTTAGTTAACAAACCTAATTATCAAGTTTCATCTCATTAAAGTAATCGCCGCCGTAACCTGTTATGCAACTTTAGAAGGGAAGGAGATGGGGCCCATGCTGTTGTTCACGGGCTACCGTTCTCCGGATTGCGATCTGTTCGTCGAAGAAAAATCGACCATGGTTGCCTCGGGAATTTTAGACTACGCCTTTTTGGCTCTATCCCGCCACCCGCCCGTTCGCAAGGTATATTGTTTGCATAATTCAAATTTTGTAAATATGTTTTCCAGACTGAAATCATTTTTCGAATGTAGACTTATGTCCAAGACAAGTTGCTGGAAGCCGCTCCTCTAGTTTATCGAATGTTGACTCAGCAAATGGGTCATTTTTATGTGTGTGGCGACTGCGCGATGGCCGAAGACGTAGCCAGCACTTTGCGAATGGTGTTTCAGAAAGCCGGCAGTTTGAATGCCGAAGAATCGGATGACTTTCTCATGCAACTGCGAGTATGGATCCTTTGTTTTGTCAATTAGAAGAAGGCAAACATAACAGAGGTAATGACGATTTTCTCTTTTTTTAATCGCGCAGAACGAGAGGCGTTATCAGGAGGACATTTTTGGTATCACTTATCGGGCGCCCGACACGGTCAATGCCAACAGACGTCAGCAATAAATGACACCAATCTTCACAACACACAAACAATTTTTACTCCTTTAAGTGTTTTCCCCCTCAAATATCGGAAATTAATCATTTCATTCTGATTCTCTGTCTCTCTCAGTCTTTCTCTTCTCGGCAGACGTCTATTTTTCCTTTATTCTATTTCAACTGCGTTCACTATTGTCCATCTTTCAATTCGAGTTTTCATGCACTTCTTCAGAAAGCATTTTCTTTCGCCATCAACTTCAATATTTATTGACATTTTTCTCTACTTGGTCTGTTATTCGTTTGTAATTTTCGGTGCTGCTGACTCTTTTCTTTCCAGTTATGAAGGCGACGCATAATGGGATGTTATATCAGTTTCTATTTCAAACTTTTAGACAACACCGCTTCAAATTATTTACCGATCTCGAATGTTACATAATTTTTTATTGGTAGATTATTTAGCTTGATTTGAATTATCGCTAGATATAAATTAATCGGTCTATGGTTTTGTAATTATTCTAATAAACTCTTATGATGGTGTTTTCTATGGTTAACGTCCTCTGAAACGTAGCTATTGGTCGCTTTCAGAACACACGCAGAAGTCTGGTGGGCAATTATTGCCGGAGCAGTTTTTCTTACACCAATCCGCCATTCCGGGTGTCTCTTTCTGATTTGGAGCTGGAACGTAATTTTTGCATGGGGTAACGTCGGTTGGCGGAAGTGTTGTCGAAACTGACTGGAAAGTGGTCGATCCTTCGAGAAGAGGTTGTGTTGTGGTGGGAAGAATTCTTTGAATTTGAGACAAACCAAAATGAAACGTTAATTCAACAGAAGAAGTAAGTCGATAAAAAGAAATCTGTCTAAATAGTTTAAACATGTTTTAATATAATTTATCGTTTTCCACCCGTACTAACTAGAAATTGTTTTTTTGTAAAACTTTAGGTTCTTAAAGATGACTGGGTTATTAAACTTACTCGTCAGTAGAAACAACCGCTACATCCGAACAAGCGCGAAAGGTCTCCTGAGGTCCGCATCCCAGTCCGTCTGTTCCATTAGGACATCTGCCCCATCGGTTGCCCGTCACGTAAGTCCACTGAAAATCGGTTTTTAATTGTAATTTGGTAATAACGTAACATGGCCCATTATTAATGCTAAAACCTACTTGGATGATGCACTGGCTGCACGTGACTTTGGGTGGTAATATGATTTCAGCGGCGTACGTGCCCTGAGGCACCGAATCGACAAAAATCCTTTTGCTGATTATGCCTTCGACACTGATAAAAGATAGTGGGAATCTGGTTCGGATTCGCAATTAGTACTTGTCTAGAGTTTTATACAAGTACAAACTTTGGTTTAAACCTGTCAAAACATGCTTGAGTAGGATCTCGAAGGACGTTGTTGTTAGGACACAATTTGAATTCGTAGAAACCCTTGTGCTTTGCTGTAATCTCGATCTTGACGGGAATAGTTTGTCCCTGTGTATATCTGCGAACAATAGTCCCCGTTGCGAAAATTCCACCGGGAGCTTCGTGTGGCTTTACCGCTTCATCAAACGCATCTCCGCAAATGCCGCATTTCCCCCCGTTCACCATCCATTGCCTCTAAGGAATTGAGGTCCAATTTGTATTCAAACCCGTCCAGGATATTAACATAGTAAAAATAATTTCAAGGATCGTTTGAAAACTTAACTTTTGTGTTGGAAAGGGACTTACTTCAAAACCACCACAGAATCCTTCCGTATCCTAAAGAAATCCATTAACTCGGTTATTCGACACGTAATTTTCTGAATTTTCTTTTCTTAAAATGGAATGAGACTCACGTTATAGTCTGGAGGTGTTTTGAAGTTTTCTCGCCATGCGCTAGATCGAGATGGTGGATCGCGAAGACGTGCATGCCCGTCCGCTAGACATACCTGGGACGGATACAATTTAAAAAGTCTTTCTCAAATAACTCGCTTCCAAAATAACAGAGAGAAAAAGACACAAACCATTGCAGTGAAGACTACCAGTACTAAATGAATAAACTTGGATCGAGTTTTGGGATTCATCGTGGTTGTAGTTGACAGTTCTCTCTTGTTCCAATCAACTCAGTAGTTCCTGACGGAATGGATTATATTTTGCGATAGGAACAAATGTCTTTTATATAGCAGCGCAAGTGAAATGTAACATGTGTCATTGTATCAGGTTACTTTGGCGAAAGTAGATAGTCAATTGGTGGAAGAGGGAGGGGGCGGTATGAAACTCTAGGGGTTAGGTGGAAATGATTTGTTGGCTGTAAGAACAGATAACAATTGGAAGTTCTTTGAACTCAGTTCGGATTCCTTTCCCTTGTTGGATAGGATAAGTATTGGGGTAGGTTAGGTTTACCTGGCGAAGTAGGCTTTTTTCAGTTTAGGTTCCGCAATTCCGAGTAGGCTGGAGCCCTTCCGGTCAATTAAAACTAAGCTCATCACTCAAGTAATTCTCGAAAGGACAAATGGAAAGGACATTCAGTTGTAAATTTTTAAATAAAAGTCCCTTCTCTTTACTGAATAATAACGTCAGTGCTTCGAGCCACAAAGATCATTTTGTGGAAACACTCTGAAAGGTCCTTATAAATTTGACTTTTTCCTAGCATGGGTAGTCAACTCCATTATTAAGGATATCCGTTTTGATTTACAAGCTCAAATCATAGGAGCGTGTTGTTCAAAGAAGAAGAGTTATCTTTTTCTTTATCATGGACATGTAATACCTTGAAGCAGATGCGTTCGACTACCTCCGTAGTATTGCTACTAGCCTACCTACTAGAAGAACCTGTTCAGTGTTTATATTTAGCATATTGGTATATTCTTTCATATATTGACCTTCCTGTTCATATTTGATCTTCCCCTTTGATCGCTGTTGAATGAGATTTTAAATAAGCCGATGCTACCTCGATCTATTGTGAGCCCATCTTTGAACTGTTTGATCGATCGGGTGGCGCAATTTCTCTATTTGCACATTTCCCATCTCTCCCCTACTGCTTTCGGCGCAGTCTTGGGCTTTTTCACCAATCCCTCTATCATTCTTGTTTCATTTTAAACATGTTGGAGCTTCGAGCTTGCACGTTCCCTTCTATTTGGAACATTTTCCAGTATTATATATTTACACATGTTTAATAGGCTCCGCCCGTCGTGGGATGCGGGAAATTTATTAATTCATTTTACGGAAGATTTTGTTTTGAAAATTGAAAAGGACTCATTTTTTTCTTTCGCTACACCGAGAACCATTCGAGCATTATGAGAGAAACCAAAGTTTTCATTAGAATATGCTGTTTATTTAAACTGCTAATCTGACATTGATCAACTATTTCTATTCCCACATTTTTTTTTACGTAAGTAAAACCGCCCCCTCCCCCAAATAAAATCTAGATAACCCTGTACCGTACATGTTAAACAATTAAGTCATTTATCGGATGCAAATGCAGTGACTGGAAGGGCAGTAGCCAAGCCGACAGTTAGTGTTGCACCACTCCGTCATACCTGTTACAATTTGTTGGCTAGGAACAGCTATGTAACTGGTGCAGTCGCCGGATGACGGTGGAACCACTATGGGGGGCGGTATGGTCGTGGGAAGCTGGGTAGGCCTAGTTATCATGGGCATCTGAGTCACAGTCACCGGAGCTTCAGTAGTCATAATGGCTGTCGCTGGCATTGTCGGTGTCATTGTAGATGCTGTTACTGCTGGTTCTGTAGTAATCGAAGTCATCGGAGTCATTGGAGTCATCGTTGGGCTGACAGTTTCACTCGTTGGTGTACTAGTTGAAAGGCTGTTTCCCCCAACACAATAAATTTTTATTGCTTTAAGCCACATTTTATTAGTGGGGAAAAATTAGATTTGACTGACCCTCCTCTAGGAAGAATCCTCACATCAGAGCAGGCTCGAAATGTTTCCTGGGGACCGCAACCGAGTGCTCCAGTTCCATTAGAACAGGTCCCCCATCGGTTGCCCGTCGTATAAGTCCACTGTAATGGGAGGAATAAAGATAGTTTAAACAATAAAATGATTTAATGAACTAGATTTTACCTGTAGGATACACTGACTGCATGTTATTCCTGGAGGAAGTTGCAGCCGAGTGTTAAAATCGACGCCAGATGTCAATGAGGCTACATTGTACTTGGTAAACGGGGCACCGTTGGCGAAAGGGAGCACATGACTAATTTTATTAAATGCGTGTAAGAATTACGTTTTCTTGGAAGTTTATTGACGATTCTAACCTGAAACAGTCTTGAGAAGGATCTTGCTTCACGTTATTATTGACGCAAAGTCGAAACTCGTAGTAACCTTTAAGCGAAATCGTTTTAGTCGCTGCCAGGAGGAAAGATTTTTGGAATCTAAATTAGTGTAGCACATTTATATACCTTTGTGCAAGGCTGTTATGTCAATTTTGACTGGAATGATCTGTCCCTCGGTGTAAGTGCGTGTTATTATACCGGTGGCGAAAACTCCACCAGGAGCCTCGTGCGGTTTGACAGCTTCGTCGAATGGATCCCCGCAAATACCACATTTGCCCTTATTCACTAGCCATTGCCTCTGCGAGAAATTATTGTGTCAATCAAATTTGAGATCGATTAAAACCGTGTTTGTCAGATCTTACTTCATAACCGCCACAAAATCCTTCCGTATCCTATGGTGGAAAAAAATTAAGCATTTTCAAACGTAAAATTAAAATATTGATATCTCGCTTATGTCTGTATAACTCACGTTGTAATCGGGAGGCGTTTTGAAGCCCTCTCGCCAAAGGCTAGATCGTGATGGAGGATCGCGCAGCCGCCCATGTCCGTTTGCTAAACTCACCTTTTAATTTTTTGAAATATTTTTTTGAAATATTAGTTTAGCGCCCTTAAGAACTGATGAATATTTAAGATTCTAAACATTACATACCATGGTTATTAAGATGGCCAGAATACTTAGTGATTGAGAACGCACTTGAAGATTCATTGTGATATCTGTATGTCGTTACTTACAGTTATGTCAATCCTACTTGACTGATGCGTTCAGCAGTGTGAGCAATATCTTTTTATAGTCGAAAACGAGAAGGGAGGTAGAATACGTTCTTCTAATTGCAATCATTTTGGGATTTAGGCACCGGGTAACACACAGGAAGTGCATTCCTTAAAGTCAAATGCGAATTAAGCCGGAAATCGGCCAATTGTTTTTCTGTTGAAAAGGATAGAGCTCAATAATCTGGAATCAATAATCACTACATTCTCTAATAAGTAGCACCTAGACTGAAAGAGAAGGGAGAGAAAAGAACATAAGTTCAAACGCTGGTACGATACATAACTAGAACATCAACATTTTTTATTAAGAATAATTCTGTACCTGTAGTATACAAAAAGTTTAAAAGGAGAGAACATTTGATTGTATGATTGTGTTCAATCTTGCTGCAATTTTGGAATTGTTAATTTCATAAAAACTTTTTAATTTATTATTTTATTTTATTTTTTCAGCTTGAAAAGATTTTTTTTTGTATTGCGAATCGCAATTTGCGATTTACAATTTTACAAGAGAGTGTTTTGATTTTGTTCCTTCTATCTGTCATGCTAGCATCAGTCTCTTACTAAAACGTACTTTCCGTTTTGAAAATGAGTCGTAATCCATTTGCTAGCTTGTAAAGCAGGCTGCTATAAATAGTACGATATCAGTTGCGACTTTCGGGCAAAATGATGAGATCTTTGTTCTAGCGACCAGAATTTTTCTATTTAAATCACGTCGTGAATATCGTGAACATCGGTTGCAATTGCCTTAAAAAAAAATGTTTATGTCCCTTGAGCGTTGCAGGATCTTTACTGTTCAAGTAATGTTCTGTCCACAGTCCACACTAACATATGCGGCTTTAAAATTTGTTGCTTTTACTGCTTATTTCTGCGCGCGGTGGTAAGCCCTTTTTAATGTGGCATTCTGTTAAAGATGTTCAATGGAAGTGGTAATAGCCTGATAGAAATAAAGTGCTGAAGATTTTGAAATACCTTTAAAACTACAGAACCCGTCAAACGAAACGGAATTCGTGCTATTTATTGATCAACTATTCGCCAAGTCAACTGCCGTCCCCCAGAGCTTACAAATAATTAAGTGGAAACAACCAGATAATATGCAAACTTATCATGTAGGCCTACATTAGAACTTGCATTAAATATAAAGACAAGATTCTTTACAGCTAATCAATCAACTGTGATCAGTGTTCCCCACTTAACATCTCATTCGTCTCAGAAATATATAAAATATCATTTTCTTTAAATAACTCTGAACCTGAAAAGATAAATGTTTATTTTATTTTGAATTTTTTTTTTAACAGTTCTATGAAATGACCGTGTGACAACCTTGTCTTATGAAAATATGCATCGACTGCAAACGTTTTCGTGCCCGGGAAAAAAAAGTGAAATATTTATTTATCTGCACTCAGTGATACACACATTCGTAAGCTACAATCGGCTACAATTACACGTGCGTGATAGATTTCTGTAATTCTATAAGGTGACTAGGTATTAGTAAATAGAAGTCTTGAAGTAATTCTAGTAAGGCATGATTTCTGTTCTTTGTTAACAAATTGAAATCAAAATTTCTTCACTCACACCTCAACCCTATTCCAGCCATTTCTATCTCAGTGAGTGCTTCTTGACAAATAGAATGAACTGCCGTGTCTATAATGTTCTGATGAACAACACACTCCAGTAAAGATTTACATTCAGTAGCTTCCAGAGATGTTAAGGCTAATGCTTTCTTTGCTCCAAACTCAAGGGTAACATTCCTATAATTGTTTATTGTGAAAGTAGTGAAAATTTAAATATTTATGATAAACTAAAACAAAATCATTACCCAATCAAGTGAGCTGCAGCTGTGTAGGTTTTGGCAGGTAGTTTGCCTTTGCTTGTAAGAACAGACCTTGTTAATTTTGCTATGTTTTTGAGACACAGAGAACTAGAGCACAGTTCAAGAGTTAAGGGAAGGCTTCCTCTATGTAGGATTGACTTCACAAGACTGGAATAGGTTTCTAAACAAACTTGACGTAAATTTTCTCTCAGTTCTCTGCTGTTGGCACTCTCGTACATTTCCTGCAATGAAAAATAGACCTAAAATTTGGTTTTACATGGTCTGATTCAGTTCTTGCCTCCAATATTGCAAGCTCTACACAATGCTGCAAGCGTCGAAGGACAGCCGCCATGTACATTTGAAATCCAGGACGACCAACTGCTGTCGCTATCTGGCCGAAAACAGCTACGCAATGGATTTTCACTTTTAATGGTAAGTTTTGGTTTCCATCAGTTAAAACTAACAATGGTCCAATAAGTTTGTTCACAAAAGGAATTGCTTCTGAATCTAGTACAAGGAAAAGTGTTCCGATAAGATCCACCACAAGAGATAAAGCAGGATCGTTTTTGGCAGTTTTGTTAATTGCTGATGTTAAATAGGGGACCAAAAAGTCCAGATGATGTTTAAGTTCCCATCCGAGTAGTAAAGAAACTGTTGATAAAGACATTACAGCTTCTGCTCGTGCTAGTCCGTTAGGAAATTTGTTTAGCAGACTCAGTAGATAAGTCATAAACTTGTGACAAAGTTGATTTGAAGTAGTCTCGCCTAATTTTAATATTCTTAATACGCGTCGTAGAACGCCACACAGTAACTTTTGAACGGCTTCGTGGCAGCGACATCCCACATGGTGGGCATCTGGCAGTTCTATCACCTGTACGCATATCGATACAAAGGTAAATTTTACTTGGTATCATACGTTTCATGAATTTTAAGTGAAATAACTTACTTTACGCAGCAAAAGGAGCAATTCATCTATTGTTTCCAACACAATCCAGTAGCAATCGTCGGGGGCGTTCAGTAGCAGCAGACCGAGAGCGTCAAAAGCAGCCGTTAGACGTCTATTAGCGGCCTTCACAAGCTGATTGGCGATCATATCATAATAGGGTGACAGCAAAAAGGTAGTTGGTCGCTTACTTTCTTCCACCTGTTTTCAGATTGTGAGGTTATAAACTTTAAGACGAGTCGAATAACATGCTCACCTTTTGCTGAGCTATAGCATAAGCGGCTTTCACAACTGATGTCAGTGCGGTGCAGCTTGAAGGTGACACTCGACCCTCATCATCATTGAGGCTAGTTACTAAGTCGCTTACGAGTTGTTCTAAATCTTGTGAAGTCATTGAAGTGAATAGTAAAAGCGGGCACTTTTCGACCATCCAACTGATGGCCCATAGGGCAGTACTGCGAATTCTGGAGCTTGATGTGTCTCTTACACAACCTCGAATTGAAGAAAATATTGGTGGAAGAGTATTTTCAGCGTGGCGTGAATCCATTTGCTTGAGAAAAACCAGACACGACCAAATAGCAGCGTGCCGATGTTTCCAGTCCATGTGCTGCTAGAGATTATTTGATTTTAATCATCATGCGCCAAAAATTTTAAAATAATTTAAAACTTTACTCGGATTTCTCTTTGGACGAGAGGTAGAACGTAACGATCTATAGCTTCTGGGTAGTTTTCGCATTGCTCACTAAAGTAGATGATTACTTCCTTCGGTGGTGTCCACCAATCAGGGAATTGTTTGTTTTGTGAAGTTTCTTTTTCTTTTTTTTTGAAATTCCTATTTACGTTTGCATTGGGGGTGTTTTGATTTTGTTCGTTCTCCGTCATGCCAGAAGAATTCTCGTTATGAAGCATACTTTCCGTTTTGAAAAATGAGTCGTAATCCATTGGCTGGGCTTCATCGTTGAAACTGTCAGAGTCAGAAACGGAAGGATTCCCAGATAGTCCTTCAGCTCTTATAAATCCTTCGCCTCTAACTAATTCTGCGAACAGTACGGGCACGAGTTTTTTCAGAGATATTTTGACGTAACTACATGTTACTTGGCTTCTTTCAGTTCCCGTTTTCAATCGTCCGTCAGGATCACGTGGATTTTCCACCTGACTCACAGCCTTCCAAAACTCGAGACCATTTCTGTGAATATCTTTATCTTCTGAGCTTATTGCTTTTATTGTAATCTAATTAAGTAAAACAGTTGGGTATTAAAACGATGCTTTCTTTCTAATAAGTAACTGTACATTAAAACTTACTGGAGCGATGACATCGATGTAGTCTTTCAGATGCTGATAACAGGAAGATGCAACTCTGGTCAGCAATGCCAAACTAGTAACACGAATATCGATGTCGGTCGATTCGGCGGCTTCACAAATTGCTTGCACGATCACTCTGCCTTCCCCCTAAAAGAAATGCATTATTTTTTATAATTCGTAATGATAGCATTTCAAATTTTACCGAGTTCTCAAAATAGGGACGAACAAACTCGAAACATGCCAACAAAATATTAAGTGTTGCAAGTCGAAGTTTTTTTGAGAGTTGGTCCATGTGAAAGCCAGCAATTACCATCATTATTTCAGTAAAATATTCGGCCAAAATTTCTGCTTTCTGTAAATCAAACCATGACCATCTTAGATGAAATAACTCGGAAGAAGGGAAACCTACCAAATGTTTGCAGACAAATTCTAATGTTTCCATTGCGCATTCTTTCTCTTCGTTCTTAAGGTGACGTATGTAGTAGGAAAGGGTTGGTAGAAGATCAGGCCAATTATCTTTTAGCGGAACTTCCATCACCGCAATGCTGGCTACTATTTCAGTTGCGACGTTTGAACAAAATGGCGAGATCGTTGGTAAAGCGATCAGAACGTTGTTTTTTATCATGTCGCGAACATCGGCTGCAATCGTCTTCCAATGTTTTTGCTGTTTCTCGAGCGTTGCAGGATCTTTACTGTTCAAATGCTGCTGAAGTTGAAAGGCTGCACTTCGACGAGCTACAGTAGCGAATTTCTCATGGTCTGCCATTATCACCGACATGAAACACAAGTACTGATCCTGTATTTAAAATCCACACGTAGAAATGGTGAATTCACACATGTGTAATCCCGGCCCCCAATACTAACTAGATCAGTTTGAGCTGCATTGTCGAGTTCAAACTGGGCAATGTTCCTGTCCTCTCCTTTAGAATCTAGCATTGGATTAGGAAATCACTGTGCATTTTAGATTCGACATCCCTATTTTGAATGAATTACCTTCGAAGTGCACTACAGGGGCTAGTTTCTCCAACATTTCCACTAGAAAATCCAGTGGCAGCATCTTGTAGATGTTTGAAACAAGATTAGCTGATGATGTTTTCACTTTTCACACAACTGCACACAACCTATTCTTTTAGAAAAATATTGCCGACTGGCGGACTGGGCTGTGACACTACGCGCGATTTTCTTTGTCTGCGCGTAGATAGCATTTCATTATTGGCTGCCGAATAATTTCTTTTTTAAATATTGACCGTGTCACACATCACACAAGACGACGAGAGTTTTGCTTCTCTTAATGAAGTTTAAAATTTTAGTAGTTTTTTTATTTTTAGAGTTTTTCATGGTTTCCCTTATTAACATCATTTCACCAACCAAACAGTTAAATTTGCAAAAATTGATATTAAAGTAATTTTGAAGAAATTTAAAACAGCATTTGCGAATTAAGATTTAATTATTTGTTCTGTTATTTCGCACTGTCACAAACTTATCAGATGTTAAGTTAAGCTTTGGAAAGCAATCCAACCGTTCCTTTCCTTTCAATCGTAATCGTTGATGAATCTGTTGGCTGTCAGTAGGTGGCTAAAATTATGTCCTCTAGACCCCAGGTGGGGCGATTGTTTTTGTGAGGGACTAATTTACCGCGATTTGTTTCCGAGAACCGAGATACAGTGAAAATGTAATTTGTATATTACTGATATACGGTGTCTTACATTTTGTGTCACGAAAATTAATGGGTTTATTCTTGTTTGGCTTTCTTAAATTTACTGAATGTTACTTATTTATGCATGAGTTTACAGGTAATCGTACTCCAGCCTATAATTTCCACATGGTCAAATAATTTGATCACGCGGGCCGAAACTACTGTTCATTTTGCCGAAATGTCTATTGTTACTTGTACGGGCTGGCTGTACGTCTTATCCCATGGCGAAACAATCGAGTGTTATTCAAGTAATTTTGATGATCACTATCTCTGCAATAAGGCAATAGATTTTATTAGTCGATGTTCAGGAAGGAGATTCTTTTGCTCAACTGTTGAAGAATTAATAGAAAACCACTGCAAATTCCGGTCAAATTCTAAACCTCATTGCTGTCAATCATGCAGATGGTTCTGTTACAGCTAGCTTATGAAACATATGATTGATTCAAGTGGAGCATGCAGTCTATATTGTATTGAATATATAGTCTTTAGTTATATTGAATCGTCATTGTTAAAACAGTGAATCTTTCCCATTAGTAGTTTAAAAAAATTTGAATCAGGATCTTAATTTTTTTACATATGGTATTATATTATTTATATGGCATAAATATGGTAATGTCCTGACGTGTTTTTGCAGTGCCCGACCCAGATCAGGTTTTTTGGATAGTGTATTTTGTATGTAGAATTTTTAGAATTCTTATCTACAAATATGCATATTTATATTTTCTAATGATTTTTTAAATTATTATAATTTACTGAAGAATTTAATTTTGTGAGGCACTGCTGGAAAACGAAACTTCTTAAAAACAGCTTTCATGGACTGCTGGCGACATCACCATGGTTTCACCTTTCATTCTTAAATAGTAGTTGCCTGATTTGTAAGTTTAAATTAAATTAATTAACTCGGTATGTTGATACCGAAAAGATCGCAACCAGATCTATGATGGCGCGCCAAGGTTTGCACTTACGTCTGGTACGAATGGTGCGTGACGAAACCTCTTTTCAGTGTTCACAATCTGCTGAATCGATCACACAATATTGGCCTCTAAATGTAATTAAAGGACAAAGCATTGTTATTATCATGATTCCACTCCTGTCTAGTTCTTCTAATGTTACTCATGGACTGAGTGTCTGAGTACCAGGATTGTTCCAGTGTTAACATTATTGCAACTTTTGAGAACTTATTGACCGTTATTGACCGAGAAAAGAGGTTTCCAACAAGGCTCAGCTGTGTGCACATCATTAAACGAGTATGGATTGATCATGTGTTTGAAACTTAGGATAAGGTATAAGGATAAGGTTGCAGAGGAATATTTTCAAAAAAGCCGACTGTCCTTAAAACGATTCGAAATGGAAGATTTATTCATTCACCGAAGAAACGAATAAAATTACTCAAATGTCTATTGGTATATAGTGAGTTTAAAGCCATAACCATTTCATTTAGTATTCATTTTGATATTGGTTGTTGTAGACCCATCCCCAGCAACGACAATCTGCAGAAGGAAAGATACGTAAAACTTGTCATACAGTGGTGTAGAGGTTGGGTGAGAACGGGATGTGTTACATAACCATTTGGTATTCATTTTCATATTTTGTTGTAGACTCAACCCCAGCAACGTCAACCTGCAATAGGAAAAGTCAGTTTGCATGTCCTTCAATCTAGAAGGTCACGGAGATCATTACATACAGTGGTGTAGAGGTTGGGTAAGAACGGGACGTGTTTCATCATTATCAAGCAGGTAAAATAGCTGCAAGCCATAACCATTTGGTATTCATTTTGATATTGGTTTTTGTCGACCCATCCCCAACAACTTCAAACTGCAGAAGGGAAGGCCAGTTTGACGCTCGAAGGTCACGGAGATCATTACGTAAAATGTATCATGCGACGGCGGAGAGGTTGGGTGAGAAATGGACGTGTTTCATCATTATCAAACAGGTACAATAGCCGCAAGAATTAAGAGGTGAGGGTGATAAAAAAAAATCGTATAAAAGGAGAGAGAAAACGCGAAGGCAAATCAGTCGAGTGAGCATCTCCGACACGGCAACAGCTGCAGTGCGCTGTATGTCACCATCTGCCTTTTTCACCGTATTGCCAGTTCGCATCCATGGGTAAATATTCTGTTTGTTACATTGAGATTGGTATCAATCCTACTTTTTTCTTTATGTATGCATGTTTTTATTTAATATTTATGTTTAAATTGATTAATTGTCTAGTAAACCTTGGCGTGGTCCCGCTGTTGTGTGTTGTATCGTTGATGGCTGGGTCGACCACTGGTGTACCGATGTCTCCTGGGTATGGTGGATACCAAACCGCAACGCCGGCGCCTTACTACACAACAACTTACGTTACTACCAGTTACTGCACCGAGGTCACTACTAAGGCACCGGAGTTTTAAACCACAATGCTGCCCCGAACCACTACACTGACGCTTTGAAGTGTTACTCTGCCCTGAGTACTACACCACCAAGGCGACGGAGTACTACATGACTACGCATGCTGCCCCATCCTACTACACCGATTCTCTTAAGTATAACTCTGTTCTCAGCTACTTATTGCACCGATTTACCTAAATACTACTCTGTTCCCAGCTGCTACACCGAGGCTCCCGCTGGTTACTCCACCAAAACGGTCGAATACTACACCGAAGCGCCAAAGTACTATTCTGCCCCCATCTACACAACCACAACTGAGGCGGCCAAGTATTACGCAGTCCCGACTTACTACACAGAAGCTGCTCTTTGGTACTACGTTGAACAGAAATACTACACTGATGCTCCAGTTTACTACACTACGACCTGCGCTACACCTAGCTACGACACCGCAGTCCCTAATTACTACACCGAAGAAACCGCCTATTACAACCACTTACGCTGCCTTGTTTACTACACCGAGGTTCCCAAGTACTACATCACTAAGGCACTTGGATTCTACACGTCTATGTATGCTGCCCCTACCTACTACACCAAGGCCCTGCATTACTACAACACTGAAGCGCTCAAGTACTACACTACAACCTACGCTCCCCCGAGCTACTACACCTACGTCCCGAAGTTTTACTGTGCGTTAAAAGAGTCGTCTAAAAAAAAAGAAGTCGTGCCCGAACTGCAGTGCCCTATCTGTCACCAACTGCATTCCTCATCGTGTAATCCATTCGCAATTATGGGTAAATACTTTTATTTTTACATTGAGTTTTGTATCAATTCTATTTCTTTTCTTTTTTTTTAATTTGCCTGTTGATACTCAATATTAATGCTTAAATTTATTTACTGTTTAGTCAACTATGGCGTTGTGCTCCTGTTGGGTGTGGTATTGTTTATGGCTGGGTCGTCCGCTTGTGTAGCGATGTCTCCTTGGTATGGCGGAAACCAAACGGCGACGCCGCCACCTTCCTACACAACTTACGCAACGTCCCTCACCGAGGTCTTCAAGTACTACACCACTAGAGCACCGGAGTTTTATACCACAGCTTACGCTGCCCCGAGCCACTACACTGACGCCCTGAAGTATTACTCTACCCTGAATTACTACACCGTCTAGGCGATGGAGTACTACATGACTACGCATGCTGCTCCATCCTACTACACCGAGTCTCCTAAGTATAACTCTGTTCTCAGCTACTTATTGCACCGATTTACCTAAATACTACTCTGTTCCCAGCTGCTACACCGAGGCTCCCGCTGGTTACTCCACCAAAACGTTCAAATACTACACCGAAGCGCCAAAGTACTATTCTGCCCCGATCTACACAACCACAACTGAGGCGGCCAAGTATTACGCAGTCCCGACTTACTACACAGAAGCTGCTCTTTGGTACTACATTGAACAAAAATACTTCACTACAGATGCTCCAGTTTACTACATAACGACCTGCGCTACACCTAGCTACAACACCGCTGCCCTCAAGTACGACACCGAAGAAGCCGCCTTCTTCCAAGGTTCATATGTATTACGTCAGCAATTCTCCCGACTATGTCACCACTACTCAAGCTGCTTTGAACTCTACACCGAAGTTCTGAAATATTTCTCTGGATGTGTTGAAATACAAGATTGATTGATAAATAGCAAGTCCATGTCTCTTTTCTACTGAAGTACCTTTCCTTCTGCTGATGATTGCATGATGTGAGAAATTATTTCTGATGTGTAAACTTGTGTGCTATGTAAACTTACAAATAATTGATATTGCAAAATACAACAATAAAAATTATTACATTTCAATAATATTTACTCTTTCCGTTTTATAATTTTTTTTTCTATCATTAAAATTCAAAGTCCAACAACCAATATTTTTCTAAAAATTCAAAGTCCACATACCTATTATTTCTGCTAAGTCCAGACTTTTGTTTTTGAAAAAAATTTTCAAAAAGTTCCCCCTTACAAAAAGTTTCTAAACAAATTTCGCGAAATATTCTATAAAAATATTTTATTGCAACAAAGATTATTTTATTTTTTCGAATATTTTATTGCATACAACATTTATTTTATAATATATGCAAATATTTATTATTCCTGTGGCCCCCAGGGGGGGGGGCCTGTCGCTTTCTCTACCGCGATAATAACATGATGCAAGTTATATGCAAGTTATTATTTGTTTGGCGCAGAAAGCTTGTTTAATCTAGCAGTTCTCGACTGTGTCAAACCTGATATAGATCAGGTTGCCTCAGTCGTATACTGCAGTTAGCACAGAGCAATTTCATGGCATGGATGAAAATGACAACACAAAAATTTTGAAGTCAGGAACTCAGATGGAACAGCTCAGCTACAACAGCACAGCAACTTCTGGATTAAACTGCAACCACATGCTGCATACAATGGTTCAATCTGTCTTCGTCACACCTTTCACCATTCGGCTGCAACAAGGTAACCAACAGTGTTAAAGAAGTGTTTGTTATACCTATTTAAGAAAAGAAAATTATGTTTGCACTGTGTACGCTCATTATAACCAAAGAATACAAAGAGTAACAGAAAACTACACAGTCCAACAGAATAACTTTGATATCTGATTCAAAATTTCCATAGTAGCGGAGCAAATTAGTCTACTCTCTAGTCATGTTAACTAATTCTGTAGTACTTTTGCAAGACATTTGATCAAAATAATTACTTTTTGCTGTTGAATGGGATGAGACGTACGCCAAAGAACAGGCAGCGAGACGCACGAGGCACGCCATTTCGGAAATGTACAGGCACTTCCAAGTCTGAGTTGAATGATTTGGCAAATTGGTTTCTACGTGCTGAATCACCTGTAAATTTTCACATCAACATTTTACATCCAATAACAATAGGAAATTAACAATAAATACCTTTTAATTTTCATCGCGAGGTACGTCACAACCAACAACCCATTTCTGCTGCGTCTTGGAAAAAAATGGCCGCTATTCACACCTGAAGACACTCGCGCACCTGGTGGACATTATTCATAGCCACCTATTGACAGCCATTAGATTCCTGTTCCAAATGACTGAACGCAACGGCTGGATTGCTTGCTTCGAGACAGCACGGCTCAATTGAATTCGACATGCCTTTCGGCTTTCACTAACTGGCACGAAATGAATCAAATGAGCATGAACACCAGATTACTCCAGCAGCTTTCCCTATGACACAAATACACACAGTTTTTAGTTTGCTTTTCAGAATTTTTAACTCTTTCAACACAAAAATCTATAATATTAACAGAAAATGTTGGGGGTCAAGACAAAAAATTACACTTACAATTTTCTGAAGAAAAGAATAATTTTCCTGCCTTTGGCTGAAAGGCAAAAGCACCAGTTATCTGGGTTAGAGTGTGTACACTCGTACAGTGAGTTGAGTTCCAACTAACTTTGGCATGTTGAATCTAATGGAAATATGTCAATAAATATTCCAACATTCATCCAATAAACTAAATTTAATGCCTACCTACTGCTTGTGTTTAACATTCAGAAAAATACAACACATGTTGGTATGTGCCCTGCATATGTTCATATTTTTCTCTTAAGCTGCTGCAATAAACCTGAAGATTACCCATGGCCTAGATGATGATATTTTTCATAGCTTTCCCTATGACAGAAAATACAATCTATGACATCAAATAACAGTTTAAAACAACAAGAAGAATAATACTTGTACATCAATGAATTATTTGTTGAAAAACATGTTCAGAAAAACAATATGTCCACACTGGGGTAGTGACCTACCAAGATCAACAAAAACTGCTGATAATTAGATGAATATTAACTAAGTCTGGAAACAAGTATTAAGAAAAATTGTGACTAAGACATTATTGGTTTTTACCTGTATTAACTGTATGATGCATTCAGCAGAATGAAGATTTTTAATAAAAGAGTTGGTGGTAGTGATGATAGGCTACTTGTATGCTACTGTTTCCTTTCCTGTTCCTTCCTACAGGTTAGATTGAGGAATTTTGAATTTGATCCAGCACACATACGGAATAAATGACATCACAAACAAGTTGCACAGAAATAAACTTGAATTTACTTTTATGAATTCATCGATAATTTGCATGGAAAAATAGGAAAACTTTAACCACTCGACACAACAATCCGCCATCACATGAAAACGACGACGCCTATGTCATCTATTGGACACCTCTGACACTCCAAGTCCCAACAATCAAAAACGCAATTTTAGTTGTGTGAGACACAGCATTAAATTTTTGAATCCTAGAGATATTGTAGATCTTAAAAACAGAAATATTACATATTTAGGTACCGAAAATGTTTTCACCGCACTGGTTATAGGGCTGCAGTTCTGTATCTGCCATGTATAAACTTAAAGCAATTCAGTTCTTTAGCTACTTGTATAACTTGAACAACGCACTTTTATTTGCTTTATTAAACCTAGCTTGAAATCTTGAGATTAGTATAGAGAACAAAGCTCATTTGCTAGTTTTATGCAAATTTTCCGGAAGTATACCGGAAGTAAGCGATAGTGCCTCTAACATTGAGCTGTCGTCAAAATAAACAAAATATTCGTGATCTACGTGAAATTTGGGGTCGATTAGATGTAATTTAAACGAAATCCAGATTTTGGCCAAAATCGAGAAAACCGGAAGTACGAAAACGTACAAAAGAAAACATGAACTTTACCACAAATTTGACGAGGATCACAAATATGTGGTTATTTTGTGCGTAGAATGAATATTTACTGAACTACTGGCTGAAAAGAGAAAACCAGAAGTAGAAAAAAACACATTATTAAAAATCTAACAAGTGAGCTTTGTTGCTGAAACAAAAAATGACAGTTATCACCCAACATTTTTTCGAAGTAGCATTGAGAAATCTCTACAGAGATGTACAAAGTTAACGTATTTAAACTGTTTGGAAAATGATCAAAGGCTATGCTGTCTAGCGTCAGAAAGAAGAAACGTTCAACAGTAACACGAAAACAATGTCCGATCTACCTCGCTGACATTCAATTGAAAGAATCAAAGAACTGGCAAACAAACAAAGGTAACAAATGACTTTGATACTCACGTAATATTCTCCATGCAAAATTTCATCAATAAGCCAATACGCAGCATCACACATCACAAAAGACGAAATCCCCAAGGTGATATTGAACACCACTTCAACTTCTACACTGAGAAACTCAAGACAAGACAGATATTCGTTCAGCATGCAGCACCTGGGCAACAGTGCTGGACAATGGATTGCTGAAAGGGAAAACACCCAGTTGGTAAGGTAAACCTGCCAGTTACTTAGAATGTGTTTCTATTCATCGTGGACACTACTAGGCTACATACTACAAGGCAACAGCAAACATTAAGCCAATCACAAATGATGGTTAAGATAAAAAATCTTTTTCACACTACCCTATCGGACAACAACTGCATGTTCCTGGCTCATTCAATCCTCACTCTAGGGACTGGGCATCTAATTAAATTAATTATCACATGTATCATCTTCTTAGCTACATTCCTGTCGTTCTGCACTTAACCTTACCTGTGATAGATCTTTCTTTTCTTCTGTAGGTTACGATGGCCATAATCTATAAATAAGAAATCTACGAACTGTAGTCTGCTAGACATTTCGTCTGCTAATTCTTGAAAATATAATTGGGGCATCCGCTTGATGCGCTGGCTGTCCTGGTCAGTCGTAACTTTCCACGGGGAGATATGGGGAAATCAAGGTTTTTCGCTTATATTCAGTGATTATGTTGTACTTTGCAATTGGAAAAGGGCACAGAAACAAACACAGATCATTCAAATTTATCCATTGTTCAGTTGTATTGAATACAGCACTAATATTCCTCGCATCTCGCACTATATTATCATTGAATTTTTCGTCCATAATATCGAAACTTTATTACACGATTCAAATCCAAACACCTTCAAAACTGCGACATCCTGAATAAAAAAAAGCTTTAGAAAAATTTATAAAACACAAAGTAAATGTCTAACATAAGGACGTTCAGATTATATACAGCCAATATTAATAGTTTCATAAAGGTCAAACGGTAACTCGTTTTCATCACACTGGTAACTATTTAGAGTATTATGAACTAAAATTACCTTTTAGCAAGTTTCAAAATTCCATACCATCCCACGGACATAAAGCAACGGATCGAAAATTGACACCTAGAAGTAAAATATGGAATAGCGTTAGGAGAAAACCAATTTCTTTTCACCAACATATCCACTACTATTATCAGGGACTCGAGTGGGTCTTCATAATTATCAGAAACACAGGAAACATTTGTCATCACAGAATTTACAATAAAGGTTTGACATTAATTTCTCCATTACCTCAGAACTACCTAGGACGACACTATTAAATCCAGCGTCGCACATGCATATACCTGTGAAACAATCAAATTATTAGATTGAAAAATTTGTCCGGTTGCCCAACCCCTTGCTTTAAGAAAACAAAGCAAGAAAGGCCTCAGGGACTCACTTTCATATTGCAAACTGAACAAAAAGAAATCTGATGTTCAGCAATTTCTTTACAAAATATCATTTGCCAAAGAGCGCAATAATCGAACCAATCTTACCTCGATAACAGGCATTTATCACGAAAACGTCAATACACAAAATCTCCAACGATCTTTCAAATAGGCCGTAATCAGACCTGTAGATATAGCACATCATTAAATTAGATACTCTCGTACACAAAATATCAATCATGGGTTGTGATTAAGAATGTCACAAGAAAAATTTAATCAACAACACAACATACCCACCAATCGCCCCACCGACCAAGTAATCCAAGACCAACGGCCGAGCAATCTAAAACACAAAAATAAAATCATCGTTAGAGTGTGGAAAGCAGCAGCTCAAAGGCAGATTAAGATTAATAATCTATCAGGGACTCGAGTGGGTCTTCATAGTTGTCAGAAACACAGGAAACAATTATTCATCATAAGAAGCACGTTTAATTCCTTCCCATATTAAGCTATTACCTAGTATCCTATGAAGATGACGTCGGCAAAAAAAAAAACACCGAACAATAAACCAGTCCATCTGAACACACAAAGAACAGTTATTTTGATGAATTTGTCCGGTTGCCCAAGCCCTTACTTCAAGGGAACAAAGCAAGAAAGGCCTCAGGGACTCGCTTTAATGTTGCAAACAGGACAGTAAGAAACCTGGCGTACGATTGTCTCCTTAAACAAACCTGTTTGCCGAGAGTCTCGCATTGAAAATAAATTTTACCTTGTATAATATGAACTCCTCGGATTCCAATGACATTGACCAAGAAGCAGTACCACATAACCTACAGAAAAAAATAAATCTATAACATCAGTTTGTATCACTAATATCGTCAACTCAGTTTAAGATCAAAAGGAAGGCAGAATGAATCATCATGGAACTCGGAAAATGCTTTAAAGCGTTCTCATCATTTCAATTAACGGAAAACATTCCAAGAAATGCTCTCTTACCTATTACGTAGATCATGAAATCACCAGCAGCAAACTATTCGAAACGAAAGAAAATGAAACTCGATTGTTTTCGGCCCAGTAGCTCAACAATCGACTGCGGTTGTTGAACAAGCCAACCTGAATAAACAAAGTAAACAAATCGTCAATATTTGTTTACAGCCAATTAAATGATATTAAAAAGCCTGAATTATCAGGGACTCGAGTGGGTCTTCATGGTTGTCAGAAACACAGGAAACTGTTGTTCATCACAAAAATCCAAAAGAAACCATTAAAACTGTCCACTTACCGAAGAATCGCAAACACCTTCATGATTGTATTTCGTCTAGTGTAAAGCACACCCACTGCCTGCAAAAACATAAAAATAAACACCATTAAAATGTTAAATCTTCCTGTAAAGTCAAAACAAATTGTCTCAAACCGAGGTGATCAACCTCTGCAATAAATACAGATCGAGCATAAGTGGTTCGACGTTTAATTTATGAGATCCTCTAGCACCGGAATACTACATGTGCGTTAAACCGGTGACTCTGAGGCTCAAATGCAAATGTAAAAATGACTATACCTCCTCCATAGCCGGAACAGTCGACTTCCATCGTCTACGAAATGTCTAATCTTCTCTATAAAAACGAAGTAACGTTAAGTCGAGGACTAGACCAAAATGACGATTAAGTCACTCGAAACTTTCAGCACATTTAGTAATCAGGGTACATATTTAGGTGTCCTAAGAGTGTCATCAGCAAAATCTAACAGCATATTCAACAATATTAACAATGCCAACCTTAATTCCTTGATTACATTAAAAACAGCAAACTCTAGAAGATACAACTAGCCATTGCAAAACCAAGTGAGGTCAGGAGTCGCCCTAGATAAAATTGATCATGAAAATCTACATACCATTTCAGTTCAATAAAGTACAAATTTTAATGACAAAACACTTAGCATTGCAGTAAATTGCAAGAGATTTAATCAAGATATTAAATTGGGTTTACTAAATTTCATTGTAATCCTAGGATCATCAGGTCTATTAAGTCACATTAAAAAAAAAATTGTTTTACCTTCAAAATATTTCATCGACAAGGCACCACATCCCTTATTCCTCCAACCCACTGCACTTGTCCACTACCTGGCACGTAAGATTTCAAACTGTAATAATAAAATAAAAGATAATAAAGTGGATCAACATGTGGATATTTAAGAATTTGTAGGGGAAAAAATTGTAGATGAACTCAACAAGTAAAAGAGCTTTATACATCACATTTATCTTGCCTTGCCAGTGCCTTACTGTGTACTACATTTTGACAGACATCATAATCTCTCAAAAACAATTCAAATGTAGAAAATATAAATTCCATCTTGTTTACTGAGTTGCAAATAAACATCATATACTACAACTACAGTGACAAAACTTAGACAGAACTAAAACAAAGAAAAAGTCACAACCACGTGTTCAGACCAAGACTGTTTTACATACGTGTTAGCAAATTGAAGATTGAGTATACAATGAAAATCAAAGACGATGGCACTTCCTGAAGATAGCTTCGTTCGGTTGTTCCCTAACCGTCAGACAGCGTTGCATTTCTTCAATCTAGAAAATATATAATTTCTTTTCTAGGTCGAATCGTCGAGGGGCGCAATCGATAAACATTTCAAATTAATTCTTTAATAGGTAAAAAAAAATATTTAAAATAACATTATTTATTTTTAATATTCAAAATAGGTAGCGCCCATGGTCACGCCTATTGAAGTCCGGAGACCAGACCATCTAGTGGCCAAATTTCCTATAACATTTAAAATCGTATTTCAAATATTACATATAAAGTCTAAGCTTGTTTACCAGATCACACAAAGATTTTATCTACTTCAAAATCGTGTTTTGAAACTCACAAATTCAAATATAACTGCTATAACATGTCGTACAAGTGAAAAAATTAAGAAACACGAGCAATTGATATTTTAATTTTTGCAGCTCTTGAACTAATAAGGTGGCCACAACAGCTTGGCAAGTAGAGACGCATTACGAGGATAGAAAATTTTGGTTCAAGTTTGGGGAGAAAAAAAAGCACACTGCACACTGTACTCGTTCACGTTAACTTTTTACCGGACCCCTGATATCTTATGTGCTATTTGTTGTCGTACGAAAAACGTTGCATTAGGTGCTCATTTAAATATTACATGTTTCTTTTATTAATTAATTATTATTTCATCAAAATTCCATCGACAGAAATTGGCGTTTAGAAAATCCGCGAAAACTATTTGTATTTTTTTTAACCTTCCAAAAAATTATTGAAATATAAATCCACAAAACATAAGAATTAAAAGAATTTTTCATAAGAAAAAAATGCAGATTTCTTCCCCTCCTTTTTGCAAATCACTTTTTTGTTTACTTTACTCAGTCAGCTTTTCTACTAAATGAATGTAGAAGGCAGGATCAGTGATTTCTTCCAATTGTTTAAAATCACCAAAAACAGTGTGTTTGCAGGAGTCTCCAAAGGCTTCTTTGAGTAGTCCCTTGAATTCATCTAAACGATGCGGATAGTATGACAAGCGAAACGACTCTGCAGACAAAAACAAAAAACGGAAAAAAAATAATTCTTTGAAACAATACTCGTACCTTCTTATTAAAGATTACCATGTTCAATTCCCATAGATGGAATGTTCATAATATAATCCTACAGGAAGGGAATTGAGTATATTGATTAAGGTTATTACTATATAACAACTATTAATTTTATTGTTACCATAGTGACCAAAGTGGGTCTTCTGTTAACGCACAAAACCGAAGTTTTAATATCAACGATGTGGTTGCTCTAAGAGAACATCACATTGTTATAACACCACAATACTTATAGAACACTTAACTTTCAAATGTTTACATTGTAGTAGATATTCTTAGCTGGTGTTGCACAGTTATTGAGAATATAGTCATAGTTCCTATGATCAATTAGCAACAAACCACCTGGCTTGACACAGTTTGCAAAATTAGCAATGGCAGTCCTAAAATCAGGAATTGTTAATAGAAATGACATATTTTAAGTACTATATAAAAGAAACCTTTGGTTTCTCAAATCTCCTTCAAAGTCAGGCAGATGTGCAAATGAGTTTCCTAGACAGATTACAGCATCAAATCCTTCCTTTAAGAAATCAGCCTCAGAATCTAAAGCAAGCCAATTGGCTTCTTCAACAACTACACAGATAACATTGAAAATAGCATGAGAAGCTTTTTTAAACATGTGAAATTTCAGTCTGTTACCCCACTTATCAAAGGCTTCTTCTTTGCGTCTGTCCCATCTCTTTTTCAAAGCATACTTTAACATTTTGTCAGATGCATCAATTGAAGTAACTTGAAAGCCTTCTTCCAACAACATTATTGAATCAATCCTGTAAAGCAAAATAAATCATAATTAATTTTCTTGTGTATAATCTGCAAGCAAACTAGCTTGCATGAATAAAAGTATATTAGGTGATACCCAGTGCCACAAGCCAAATCCAAAACAGTATGACATTTTTTCTCTTTCAACAGGGAAGTGATGAAATTCCTGTAGTTTTCAGTTCTTGAGCTCTTGTCTCCAATGTAAACTTCCCAAACTCTGGCAGCCTTTCCATCAGCATATTGATCTCTCAATCCTTCCGCGGCAGTGCCAAGAGATCTTGTACGATATATATTATCTACCATTTTCACCTAGTAGTAGTCATCGGTAACGTGGTAACTAAATGCAAATAATTAACTGAATTACAATTACCAAATTTCGCCTGTATTAACGTGCAGCTTATCGACTTCGTGTTCCTCAGCCTTCTGAGTAACTCGAATCAGGCGCACTACGCAGTTAGTAGCTATTATGTTTCAAAATATGGAAAGCTGGCGCTAGTCGCACTAGATCGGCTAATATGGCGTGATCAGATGTTTACTTTCTCTTTGTGTTGACAGTGACATCTAGGATACGTGAAATCAATCTATTTTTTTTTACATACTTTTGCTTTTTTTAATCTTTACATATTTTTGCTTTTTTTAAATTTGATGTTCCAAAAGGTTTATTATTATTTTAATAATCAAATGGAGTTTTGTCCAGAAAAATCTTGTTTCCAAATAAATTCCTTTTTGTAGGCAGGACCGTCATCGCAATTATTTTTACAGACATAAATAAGCAAAGTCCCCCAGTCAACTCCTTCTTCAGAAATGTTATCCAGTCGCAGATAATTGAGCATTTGAGGCATGATCTTGAAGAAAAATAAACTTATATTCATGTATTCAGTAATGTAAAGAAATAGAAAAACTCACCTGAAATTCAAACCTTCTTTTAGACCCGCAGTGCTCACAATCAGGAATAGACGACGGAATATTCGAGTCTGATACATACAGAGGAGTTTCATTTTTACCGTACCGTAGTACTTGATCAGGATAGCTGTCAATTTTCTCTTTAAATTTCAAAAACATTTTGTCCTCTTTAACATCTGTAACTGATTCTTCTAGCGACTCGTTAATAGATTCATCATTTTGAAAAGTAGGATTTTTAGCTTTAAGAATTTTCTCAAACTCTTTAAGCTCTGCTTCATCTGATGTCGAAAGTTTACCAGTTTGGGGCTCAATTTTTTCATCTTCAATGATGATTTCATATTCTAAATTTAAAATCAATAATTGAAATTAACGACACAAAGATAATTGATAAAACTGATTACCTGGTAGAGTAAACATTGAATCTTCTCCTTCAACACGAACAGCTAGAATAATGAAATAATAAAATAGAAGGTAAGTTAACAAAGGAAAATGACATTGAAAACTTACATTCTTTGCATAGCATTTTATGCCCATTCTTCCAGTGTAACACTTGATGATCTTTGGTGCAGTAATTAACCCCCCTACAACCTCCACACAGTTTTGTTCCCAAGCAACCACACACCATACACACTTTGGTGAACTTAGAAACAACTAAATCTTTTTTCCAATCAGGGTCTTCTGGTGGGTCTATAGGTGGGTAGAATTCATTTTTTCTGGCCAGTTGGGAACGTAAGACAACAAAATTTTCATTTGAGTTTTTCTTGTTGCAAAGTTGGGTTGTGCACAAAAAAATGTATATAGATCTATGATAACATGTCTCTTTGATAACTCTGGTTCCTCCTTCATCGTCATCATCAGGAGCATACACCTGAGCTAAAAACATCATAGGTTTTTGGCAGCATCTGTAAAAATTAGTCAAACAATGAAAACATATTAAATTGCTGTTATTACTAGGGCATTTATGGCATTAATATTCAATTAAGCACCATTATAGAGCAATTTAGTTTACACGAGTCTGTCACAAGGTGATTCAGCTACACAGTTGTGACAGGTTATTTTAGAATGGAAATACTAACTTGCACAGTAGTTGTTCTGTTGGAGGCAAATTTAATAGATCTAGCCAAGCAGGTTTCCCACCTACTTTGCTTGGGAAAAACCTGCTCTCCAAGCGCCACTTATCTGTTTTATCCAGAAATCCTGTAAACATAGAAAATCATTTTAACTCATAACTTCTTACAATACTAGAAAATGCTTTTCAATACTTTCTTACCCAATTCTGCCCCAAACTTTTCATGGACAAATGGTCCAGCCATAATTGTAATGGTCTTGAAGACTTAATTCCTAGTACACCCCTCTTTTAAACACATAAATGTCACACCCATAAACTATAAATGGATTTAGTTGATTCAGTTTTCGTCTTTTCGACTATTAATTTTGAGAAACACTAATGTCGCTTGTTATTGAAAACCTTGTTCTGCTTCCTTCTGCACGTGGAAACAAAAAATGTACTAAACAACATCTAAAAAAGTGTACTAAACAATATCTGATCGATGACGCAGATTTTCATTGATTGTTTTAATTTCTTTTTCTGCAAAGTGGTGTTTATTTTATTTGCCAACATCATTAATCCAAAACCTTCTTTTAAAAAGACAATAGTCAATCGATTTTGAGCTTTAAAATTGAGAAAATAAGGCATTGTTGTCCGTTATCAAAAAGACGCGGGATACAAGGCAGACATAAAGGACGGTTGGCAGAAGATTATAAAAATGTATATAATTGTCACCACTAGTTCTTTCTAAAAAAAAAAATAAAATAAAATGTAGAACACTAATTTTAAAAAAAATTATCATCTGATGATTTCTTCCGGCGCGATCCCAAAGATTGGAGCCAAATCCGCGAGGGATTCAATGGTGAAGCTAGGCATCTCTTCAGTACACGTTGCTCTCTCTGAAGGATTTAAGGGAATCCAGAACGTAGCTGCCAATCCAGCCATTTTGCCGCCCAATATATCAGTTTCTAATTTGTCGCCAATCATGCATGATTTATTTGGACGAACGTTGAGCTGCTGACAGGCCAGGTGAAATATTTCCGGTTGTGGTTTCTCGTAATTCAGATCTCCGCTCACTAGTATCAAATCAAAATAGTCTTCAGCTCCAATTTGAACGATTTTTTCCCACTGAGATCGCGAGGGTCCATTGGTAATCAGGCCGATAGTGTAGTTATGTTTGCGAAGCGCCGACAAAAGGTTTGCAGCCGGTCCATCCAGCGTCATGTAAGTGTAGCGCAGTTTCTTCCAAACTTCATAAACCTCTTCTGCAAAAATAAATTTAGAAAAAGAAGCACATTATTAATATAATTATAAAAAACGATATTTCGAACAAACAAACCTGCTAAATGTTGGTAATCTCCAAGTGCAGAAACCCAAAGGAGTGTCCTCCAAGCATCTAATTCCAGTTCAGAATGATCGGGACGGAGGCGAAATTGGCGTAGAAAGACTTCGCAACTTTTCTGGGCAGCAGTCTCTGAAAGTCTCCACTCTTTACGCAACAGCAATTTCATCTGTCAGAAAAGAAAATTTGGTCATTTCACGCCCCACTTTTCAAAATGCATCATTGCCCATTAAAGTCGAACTTAAAAAAAATCGGACACATAAAACTAAAAAGACGAATGAGTTCCTAGTCTGGTACGCAACTAGAGTATGAGCAGTGTAATTGAATCCATAATTTAAGTGAATTACACTATAAAGCAAGAACGAATTGAGGCTTGAAACGGAAGAGAACATGAGCGCATTAAGTTAAGCGGGGTTGTTGTCATCAAGCAGAGCGATCAATTGTTTCATGGTGTGAGTACGACATGTGTGACGACCACGGTTTTCCAAAATGACGGCTTTGACTTTGTCGGGCTGGGCACGTAAAAGGCAGCAGAGAAAATCTTCGTACGCGGTACGTGTGTTGGCATCAATCGCGCCAGCAACGATCCGCGACAATGACTTCATCATCTCATGGGGCCAGCCGGAATCGACAATGAATTCGACGATCCAGTCCAATTTGCCCATGACGTTGCTAAGGCCTTGCATGCCGAGAAACCAGAGTTCGGCCAAGTCGGGCCAGTCCCTTTTGTAGCGCAATGAAATGACGAGGCTCAAGGAGTCACACGACTCCTCGCTGTTGTGCGCATCCCACAGGAACGACACGGTGCCCTGGATGTACCGGAAAGCTGCGCTGTCTCCTTGTGCGTATTTCCAGGTGTGGTGACGAAGGAGGAGGAGACCCAAGACGGCGACGTTACCCAACAAAACGATAAAATCCTGCCGATGGACTAACGGTGGGAGGTTGGTGATGCAGAATTTTAGGAGCTGGGCGAAGACAACGTCGGTGGCGACGAGCTCCGGTTCCAACACGGCAAGGTTCATAAAGACACCGCAGACGAGAATAATTGCTGATTCAGACTCGGGTCGGTTGGCTTCGGCTACGTCATCTTCTTCTGGCGTCGTGTGAACGTGTAACCAATCGGCAGCGACGGTGGGCTGGAGGGCCAGCCATTTTGAGAAGATACCCCATTGATAGAGCAGATAGTCATAGAGGAGTTGCGGCAATTTTTGGCATAGCATGATTTTTCGAGGGGCATCCTCAGCTGCGAGATGACAGAAGGCTGGAAGCATAAAGCGTAAGGGATCAGGCATGTCGCTGATGGAGCCCAACTTACGCTCTTCGTACATCCTGGAGCAAACGGTGATGATGAATGGTAGGACGGCACAGACCTCTTCTTTCATGCTGGAAGTTTCTTCGGCAAGCCAAGAGCCAAGGATACGAATGGAGGCGCAGACGAACTCCGTTCGGCGGTCGTTGACGGGACGAGTCCATTCGTGCGAGGATTCTTCGTCCGTTCGGTGCAGCATAGCCAAAATGGACCCAACTGCTCCTTTGAGGGCGCAATATGCTTGCTCTCTCTGTTTGGCATCGAAATCAAGAAAGCCTTGTGACGTCATGAAAGTGATGAACAGCTCGACGACCGAATAACAAGCCACTAAAATATCGGCCGATTCTATCGCTTGCTCTAGCGTCCTATCTTCGAGTTTCATGCGGACTTCAACACATGCCAAATTGACTAGCAGCAACAAAAATTGGCGAGGATTGGGTCCGAACTTCAAACCCCACCCAATGCCCATGAGTTCCAAGAGACGGGAAATGAGTTGCAGGGCGCTATCACGTTGCGATGTCCCAATACGGCTGCATAGGATGCCTTCAAGTGTTAGCAGTGTGTGTTGAGGCCAGTCTTCTTTTTGCAATTCGACGACTGGCAATCGAGGACTATTGGCAAGGAAGACGGCAAGCATTTTGCATAGCTCAAATTTCTTTTCCGTAGTATCGCCGTTGAATTCATTAGCAAGTCTGTTCAAGAGTTGCTTGAAGGGTTCTTCGTGGCCAGCCCAGAGTTGTTTGCCTTCCTTTGATGTGATGTAGACCAGCAATTGCAGAGCTTGATCATGTCGAAACATTTCTTCCACATAAACCTCTGTCAGCTTCAGCAAGCAGCCTTTCGTTAACAAAGCCTTCCTTCCAGACTCAAAAAAGGCAATAGCCTGAAGGCAGGTGTAGCAATCGGAGACCAGCATCAAGTTGTCCTCCATGTCATCTGTGTCAGATGTGCTGACGATATCCAGGAGAACAGGTATGATACCCAGAATGGAATCAGATTCAACAATCTCTGGTACACTGCAGAAGCAACTCACTATGGAGAGTGCTATCGATTTGTAGATGAATGGTGGGCAGTCTTGTGGAACTTCAGTGGACTTGAGAAGACGATTAAGGAAATCAAATCCAATGGCATCATACAAAAGCTTGAGGGAGTGCTGGTCACACTCGTCAGCCTTGATCAACTTGGTTACAACAAACAATGAGGCGAACTTGTCATTGTCAGACTTGGCACTTCTCAGGGCCACCACACAGCGAAGGACAGATTCAGGGACTTTCTCTTTTTTACTCATGATTGGATCAAATGATTGTCCCTCTTTAAACAAAGGACAAGCACAATTTTAGTTTCTCTGCGCGTAAACTGTCAAGGTTGAACAAATGACTTGGAAAATTTCAACGTCTTCCGGCCACACTTTCTTGCTTTCAAGAGTGAACCGGTAGATGAAAACAGCCCGTCTTAAACGTTGCACTCTTGTGCCGATGCGTCTTTCTTCTAATTTTAGAATTTCCCAAAGGGCTGCTTCTTGCACGTATGAACGTTTTCTTCTTCTTTCTTCTACACTTCTAAAATTAGATTTTTCTGTTAGGCTTTCCAGCCGGAATTTTGCCTTCTTGGGGGCGGCAAATTAAAACACGAGGGCTTCCCGACTGTCGTGTGTGTTTTGTTTTTTTCTAGCTTCTCCAAATTCGTCTGCTAAACGAAACGGCGTTCGTAAGAGCAGCTGCTTTGTTGACGTCACAGTTTCCCAACCGGGGAAAACGAACGTCGGGTTGCTAGCGGGGACTAACACAGCAATCACTCCTCATCACGCTTTTTTAGATTGGAGGGGAATGCATGGATATAATGATTAGAGCGACAGCTGTTTTTTTCCTGTCTTCGCCTTACATTTCATCGTGATGTAACCCACATAGAACTCCTCGCTTTTTCATTGCAGCTATTGCGGCGCGTTCAAGCGCATGTCACGACAGATGATCCAATGAATCAAAGACGAAGACGTCCACTTAATACTCGACGACAACCAAAGAGAGAAGGCAACTGAGCATATTAAAAAAAAACGAAATGAATGAACATACCTCATTGCAGGCTCTTTCGTCGACGGCTCTGGTTTGGACGAGTGTATTATCCAGGTCGAAGAAAATGGCATCAATCCCTTGCAGGTGGTCGTGATGATGGTGACCGTCTCCAGTTCGATAAAAGGAACTCGCTTCAGAAGCTGCTGTTTCCATCACGCTATGCACGGACGCTTGCAAATCACAGTCTGAGATTGTCTACAGTCAAGCTGCCAATACTTGTGTACAAGTTCGTGCGTTCCCCCCACCCCCCCTAGTCGCGGGATCCTCTGACGTCACGTATTACGTGATAGGCTAACTAAAACAAAGGGCTCCCTGCTTATAAACAACAACAGAGAGAGATAACTTCCGAAACGAAGGAAGTGAAAGCGAATAGTAAATTAATTATTTCAACACAAAGTTGAATTGTTTAATCTGACCCAAATGCTGAAGGTTAGCCAGTGATTTTCTAGCGAGCGCTAACTCTTAACGATGCCTGCCGGTCCGGATCACCTATCTCTTTGAGCGCAACGACTCCACTTCCGAAAATTGAAAGGATGTCTCGACCAAGAAACCGGAGAAGAAGAAAAAAAAGTGGGCGGATCGAAATAAAAAAGTGGGCAGACAATCGAAATCATTTCTACCCCCCCTCAAGCCCGAAAGCAATAACCACTTTCACTTGACCTGCCAGAAAGAGGGCAGCTTATAGCTTTAACCATAAACGTTTATCTTCTCGTGTATCAAACTGCTAATTAACTCGAACCAACTGACCTCGAATCGACTTACATATAGTTAAGATAAAAGCTGAGATTAGAGGTCTATTCCATATTCCACAGCTCTTTGAAGCTCAAAAACTCTTTGGTTCCCAGCGCGACATCCCAAGGCCAGTGCCATGCTGGAAATAGAATCAGCCCAGCAAAAGGAAGGATAAGTAAACTGGGGCATCAAACCAAGACGGAAGGATGAATCCGCGTAATCATCTGGGTAGTTGTGTAGCTTATCATCACTGACGACACTTATCGTGCGTCAAGCGTTCAGACCAAACTGCGTCACACGACATCATAATCAGCCATCAACAACAACAAGTTAAGCAAACACACACGATAATCGCGATGGGCGGAGGAAACTTAACCCGGATGTGTTTCAGTATTGGAGGGCGGCCGTGCCGTCACGTAAACCACGATAGTGTCGAAAAACAAATCGTTAGTAGCTACAACCACGATTTCCAGGAGATGTAAAAGTCAGTTCTGCCATACCAATGAGCGTCTTAGAGACGTTTGCAAGGATCGAATTGAAGAAAAATATTTCCTTATTGCTTTATCCCAAGTTGATTTTTTCTTTAAATGAATTTCTAGCACTTTTGAGAAATGATGTTTAAATTTCACCGTCAAGCGTGTGACGGCAAATTTGTTTCCCTCCAGTCAGATAAACGCGGAACGGCTAGCACTACATTTTTACGTCTCTGAATCAGTTTTGTGTCGGTGTTAAAAATTAAAATTCCCATCATCACGTCGCGCCATTGAAAATTTCCAGCAGTAAGCGCTTTCCTCTCCCGGAAGGCTTCAAATTAAAAAGTGATACACATTAGAGAGAGGCTTCTCGAGTTAAGGCGATAAAAAGCGTAAAAGGACATCGTCATTTTCCTAGAAAAGCGGCTGTGTAAAATATATAGTGCCCCCCGTTCATAATCGAAAACGCGAAAGTTGGATTGGATACCCAAATCTGAAGGAATTAAACGGCAGCTCAACAAAATGAAAATTGCTAATTTTTCCTGGCCATAAAAAAAAAGTCAACTTATTACTTGGAAGGCAAAAAAAGCAATGTTGTTCTTTTATTATGATTAAGGCGGATGAAATTGACACAAAAAACTGTTAACGGGATCACAAAGCAGCTGGTAGTTCATGGACTTGCATTTCTTTTCTCTCTTGAAAGGATAGATAGACGTAGTAGGTGGTAAAATAGCTCACTTTTTGATTCTTTGAGCAGCACATTCGATGGCCGAGAGCAGAATTCGTTTCTCCGCCAGACGGAGGAGGACACACATCCGACGATGCGAGCTCAAATCCTCTTCCAGCATCTTCAAATCCGCCTGTAGCCAAACCAGAAACCCAAATCAAATCCGCTCTGGATTCATTTTTTCTTCACAGAAACAATATGCGGCACACACACAAGTTGTGTGAGCCAATTTGCGCATCATACTTTTTTCGTATACATATCACACGGCCATTACGACTAGTGATATAATACCAGTACATGTGTGCATTAGGTACGTACCTCTTTTGTGGTTGGATAGAGCTGGAGGAGAAGTTGGCAACGGGCTTTCAGGAAAGACCACGACTTGTCATCCACTTCTGTTTCGATGCCACATTCCTCGTGCATCAAGTTGGACGCGTTGTCAGACTGGAGCCACCGATCTGCAACCGCAAAACATTATTCTTCATTAGAATATCGGGTACATAATTATTCATTGGGAAATGGGGGAGCCGAGCTTACCGAGTGAATCTTTCGTCATGCAAAACAGCCGTAAGAACGCCAGGAGTTTCCCGTCGACAGGTTGCGGCCCAGCTTTTAATTGGAACGCTATCGGACCCGAAATCTTCTCGTCTTACATATTCACGAGATGAAATAAATGATGGTTATAAAGCATCGGTGATGGGCCATATCTAACATGCACGCGGCGTTATAAATGTGTTGTGGATTACCCGACAGAATGCGGAGTTTACACAAAAGAGTTGCCCTCTGGCCGGCTAGTGGGTCGCTCTTGCTGAGTCCCACTTTGAGGGTTAACGCGTCATGCGCATTATTGATGTCGACAAAGCCGTTATGAATGAATTGCTCGGCGCAAGTTCTAGTTCCATAAAAGATGAAGACCTGCTCTCCAGGCCCGAAATCCCGGCCAGCTTGACACACCGTTCGCCGACTTTCCAGTTGGAAATCCGTCGAAAACTATAAATGACAAGGTATCAAGTATACAAAACACAATAGGTTATTGAAGAGAAAGGCTACCGAGAATTCGGATGGCTATTTAAACGTTGCGTGTTCACTTCTTTACGTGTTATACCTGTCCATCCTGGTGGTTGCAAAAGTCCCACAATGGAATCAAAGCGTTGACAGGTGGCAGCTGGTCCTTATCATTTCCTGAGATTTCTTCCTGTGAGGGGATCAAGTTCTGTCTGGTCATCACCGTCGAAACGGCCCATCTGTTGAATGAAAAGAAGAGAACAAAGAAATGAAAAAAAAAACCATATGCATTGTAGTAAAAATGTCCAATAAAAAAAGGAGAAGCCAGACGGAAACCAAATCATATCACCATAAATTGTGCCTTTAAACGAGGAATGGAAACTATCGGATTTTCTCTTTGGATTGTGCCAGAACGACGAAAGTTACCGACATCCCTTCAATTATACGACGGGAAGAAACAAGAGAAAATGGCAGCAGTTTTCTTTTTCTTCCGAGTCGACTTGAGGCTCTGGTAAAAGCGCAAACCTTAAAATAACCATTTGTTTCATCGTTTTCTTTTGGTTTCAAATTTCATCGTTTCACTCATCTGCAATCGGATATGTTCTCAGGCCTTATTGTATTCCTTGTTTGTTTTCTTCTTCTCTCTTTTTGTTTTCTTCTTTTCTTTTTCTGTGCGCACATTTTTTGCCTTTTCCTGGTATTGCACACTTAAAGAGGCAGAAGAAAAGAATCGCGTCCGGAATTAGAGCAACCATAGACCAGCAGCCACCATGGGTGGCCAATCGACGACAGCCGGCTCCAAGACACAGATATTAGGAGGACGATTTTTCCCGCGGCCGGTTTCATTCTCATTTTTTTTTTTTCTTTCTTTTTTCTTTTCTTCATTTACGGCAGCTGTTTTTTTTGTCTTACATTTACTAAAAATAAAAAAAGGCAAATACGAAAATAATCATGAAAAAATTGTTCCATGTCGCAGGTGATTCAAGGCGCTAACGAGCGGCAATCAGTTAGACGTCGTCCGTGTGTAAAATGAGACATTTCCAAGTCGAGCGAAAGGGAGCGACCAGAGGACGACGACAGGCAATACAATCTAGATCTTCGGGATAGGTTTTGTCCCGTTGCTCTTCTTTTTGTGATTTCGACATTCGTATACCGTTGCGGATTGCACGGCAGTTTATAAATGTCAAGGCAATAAGAAAAATACGTCAAGTATATAATACGAATTCTTGAAGAAAATAAAAAATATAAATAAAATTCAATGTCATAACAAGCGAGTGTCATTTCTATTCCATTTGTAAATCTATTTCTTTTCCTCTTGGTCGTCGTCGTCTTCTTAATTCCTTCAATTCAACCTCATTCTCAAGCCCCGCAAATCGGGAGCGTCATGTGGGCTGCACGCCAAGTGGCTCCCTGTTGTGGCTGATAGGAAATAAAATTTTTTTTTTTAAATCTTTCTTATTTTTTTTTTTCCTCTCTCCCTTTTTTTTTTTTTTAGAAAAATAATTCCTCTCATGGATCGTTTATTTTTACGCAGGACTGGAGGCTTCTCCGCTTTTTTTCTTCGTGTTTTTGTTGTCGCTGTTAAAGAACAAAAAAGCCAAAAAACGAAAGAGCTTTCTAAATGAAATTTTCTTATCTCCTTAAAGCGTTGTTCCGCGTGATATGCGAGACCTGTCCGCTGAGAGCGGCATGTCAGTTGCCGAGATCACGAAGGCCGTCAGCCGTGTGTATGAGCAAATACTACTGCGCTCTATCTAGGTCTTTCGATGGATGTTAGGCAACCACGCGAGGACCAAATGACCGCCGCTGCCCGGCCCCACTGACAGCTGGCGATTTCACCAATTTGCTCCCCCCTCTCACTTGCTCTTCAATTGTTCTGTACCCTAAAGTGCCTTCTTGGTCACTCTTTGACAAAGAAAAGAACGAATTCAAACGACAAGAAGAAACACACTGACTTGATTTACATGCTTAATGCGCAATTAGACTTGGCCAAACTCGTTGGAAAAGCGCAATTATGTTTATAAGAAACTTTCGCCTCGATCTAATTTAATCGCTTCTGATTTTTCCTTAACTTTAGGCGCCTGTTGGGAGAAACATTCTCCCATTACAAACGACTCTCTTCCTCGAACAAGATCAAAATCTCTCGCTCAAAGGGATAACAACCTTTTTCTAGTTTCTAACTTCTCTCCGATGCACATCAATTAATGGAAAGCTAAACAAACGGAAAAAACCCCGCACGCAAAAAAATTGATCGAAATCTCAGCCAAAAAAATCGGAGCCATTTAAAAAATGCAAATCTCATTAGGCTACAATGGATTGCGAGTGAAAATAAAGAGAAAAAGAAACCCCCTCGATTTGTTATTATTACACGCGTCCCAATCGGCTCTATGTATGTACGTGTGTGTGTGTGTGTGTGTTCGAATGCCGTTCACAGGTGAGTGGTCAAGTAGTGTAGATGACGAAAAAAGATGGTGGGAGGATCCGATCTATCTCGCCGACTTATTCTCAGTCTCAACTGCCTACCCTGTCTGCCTAGAGCCTACCGCTGGCTGCCACTACTACCCTACAGCCAAAAGACTGGAGCAGCATGGGCAGTCGAGTGTTGAACTCGATGAAATTGCATCCCATCTGTTGCTCGCGTATGTGTGTGTGTGTGTGTAACTGTGTATGGAGGGACGCATGGGAGCAGGGGCGGCGTTTGGTGTGTGTGTGAGCACCATGAGGAAGGCATAAGTGGGACAGCAGTCCAGTCCACGGGCAGAAGAATCGTCCAGACACAGGGCAGGTGGTAACACCAATGGAGACCAGTCGTTGACGGAATTCGTCCGGAGTAACATCTTCCCCCGTTTGCTAAGCGCGCGCGCGGATGGTATCCAACATCCATTTTTGAACAACAACAACAACAACAACAGTATACCATCAAATCGACAATTTGTTTCTTTTTGATCCACTATTACTTCGGTTAGTCTTTTACGTGCGTCTGTGTCCCCAAAGTGAATTGTGTAATAGTGTCTTGTGTGTTGTAGTGCACCTGTGCTTTTCAACAAAACACTGACATTGACGCATCATGCGGGCCGCACCGTCTGTAAGTCACATTTCTTTTTCTTTCTATCCCAATTTGAATGTTCAAAATTCCAAGTTGAAAAATTCCCGTGAAAAAAAAAATATTTTTAAACAGTCAGTTGACCGTGATGACCGTGTAAAAATCCCGAATTAAACGACGGCCTACTAATTGAGTGGGGGGGGGGGCATACACGATTAAATGGAATAGTGGTGACCAAGCCGCCAAGGCCGTGAGATTACATGTTTTCCTTCGGGTGTGGATGAAACCCGGAAACCTAGAACAGCAGCTGACTCGGCGGCCGCTGCAGCCCAGAAGCCATCCATTCTTTTCAATGGCGTGTATACTACCCGATACCAGAGAGCGCGCCATAAAAAGGGAACGAGAGAAAAAGAGAGAAAAAATATATAGAATATAATAAAAAAGAAGAAGAAGAATCTAACGCTTCTTTGTGTGTTGGGAGGGATTCGGTAGATGTAACACTAGGCCAACAGAAGGCGGCTGGTGTTACAACCAATCTCAATTCAAATGGCTACCCTTTTTTTTCTATTCAAAGAATCTTTGGTCGCAAAACCGCTAACAAGATGATAATAGCATTTTAATTCCTCCAAAAATGAGTCTATCCGATTCGTGACCGAATGGATGAAAAGAAACACTTCCAGAAAGAGCTTTTTTTTTTTAAAGATGATTTTGGGAATGTTTGATTTTCACCTTGTCATGTTGATTCAGAGCTGATAAGGCCTTGAGTACTTTACACTATAAATGTGCAATTACAGAGAAGAATGTACTACGTTAGCCACAAGTTTTTATGATTGACGTTGTGTGTGTGTTTGTTGGTTTGTTCCCTAGATGAAGGCGCAGTCTAACTAGGTTAGCCCAACGACCGGAGGCAATCGCCCGTGAAAACTACTCGACAGACAAAAACAAAAAGAAAAGAAACAATATTATTTAAAAACAAAACAAAAACACAAAAACAACCCTCGCAACATGGGAATTAGGCCGATTGTCGGCTCCGGCCAGACTGCGATGGGCAGAGCGGCCGCAGCTATGAGATACGTCATCTTCTGGACAGTGATGATGGGGGTAACAGGAGGCCAAGAGCTCCTAACGACTAGGAACCACGACAACCTCAATGCGGCTGAAATCCGATTCGACTCTAGAGCCCTACACTGGATGGATTTTTCCAAGCCGGAACCCAGCCAACAGGTAAGAATATTTATTCCTTCAACGAGGACATGATATTTATACAAGTAACGGTAAACAAATTCTTCTCATCGCTAAACACCATTGGAGAAATCATTCTTATTTTACAAGTTTGGAGAGAAAATAGTTTCATAAATTCTCATGTAAAACATTTCTATGACTTCTCATGGTGAATTTCTCTCTAAAGGATGATTAAAAAGAAACACCTACAGTGCATTAGAAGTGAAATCGACTCAAACGATGTGACTTTTTTTGTTGTCCGCGTGCGACAATTTCCTAATCATTCTTTGTACATTGTGTTGTCGTTTTGTTGTTGCTGTTGCACTCTCTCCGGCAATAGAAACATCAACAATGGCTTCAGCCCCCGATGCCCGTGAACAGCTACAACGCACGAAGGTAAGACTGACGTTTTTTGATTTATTGATTAAGCTGTAAAAGAAACATGGCTCAGTTCTACTGCTTTCGGCTAAATTGTGGCCCACAATATCGCCAATAAGCCTACTACAAGTTTTTTTTTTTTTTTTGGGAGAAGAAACCCCCCGTTTCTAAAAAGGATGGTGCAACGTTAAAAGCCAATAGGACGGTAGTAAATCTGTGATCGGTCGACGTGAACGATCTGACCGAATATGTAACAAGTGACTAAAGAGGGGAAAACGTCCGAATTATAATGGGCAGCGACAGAGAATTTCCCACGATCTGACACGGACTACTGAGCTCCAGTTGAGCTCATTTTTTTTCTTTACATAACAAGAGGTTGAACGAAAAAGTCAACATCGCTATGCAAAGCCGGAGCAGGTCCCCCCCCCCCCCCCCATGAATCAAGACAGCTCGGACCTCATCATTATTCCGACTTTGGTTCCAAATGGGGCGGGAATTTGCAACAAAATCAAAGGGACTAGACCCATTCTGTGGAATGTAGATGCATGGGTACAATTGAGAGCAATGAGCTTTACTGGTCGCGGGAATGGGGGAGATTGCATTACACCCACCTGTTACATCTCTCCGCAATTACCACCTGAGAGACAGACACGGCACTTGCCAATGAAATTGAAACCATGTCAGAAAAGTATCAATCAACGGACTTGTAACATGATTTTCGTAACTTTATTTTTTTTATTTTTTTTTAAGGACGGCGGAACAGCAGTGGAACGCTCCAGCACCGAATCCTTCCGGACAGAACCCTTATGGACAGAATCGGCCAGGATATTATGATTACCAACACCAACAAAATCAGCAGCAACCACCTAATCACTCGGAGCGAAATGCGGGATACCAGCAGTCCTATCGCCCACTGCCGCCGAGCGACGGAGCGATTCAGCAGTGGCCGCAACAGCCTCAACACCATCAAGCGATTCCGCCGCCCAGAGATGGGCCCAGTGGCTCAATCTCCAGTCAAGAGTGGCACCGAGAAGTGGCTCAGCCGCCCAGAGAAAATACCTATCACCCCGCGGCTTTGTCGTCATCAACCGAGACGAGCGACATCCTTTCCGATGGCCGATCCGACGAGATTCTCGAGGAAGAATTTTACGATAGTTCTGAATTATTCGACGAGGAAGAAGTAGAACTCGAATCAACGCCGTCCCAACATTCGACAGTGGCCAAACCTAAATCAAATGACGACATTTCAGTGCCCGAGAGGGAGGACGAAGATGAAACGATGGAAATTCTGAGCGCTTTCACATCAGGTTTATCGAATTTGCCCCATCGCATCGAAGAAAGCGGCACAGGAGATAAAGATAAAGAGCAGGTGAACGTTAAAGCACCCGCAGCATCCATTCAGAACACGCCAACGTGGAAGCAGCTCTATCCGCAGCTACTGGCTCCAGCGACTCCGCCAGGTAAGCGGGTCATCGTAGCCGAGGAGCATCCGTCGTTCAAGCCCAAAGCGATCGACAATCATCGGGTTAGTTACGGGTTGACGGCTGCCTCGGTTTACGCAAGAATCCAGCCTTCCCTACGGCATAGAAATGGAACAGGAGGACTGCGGCAACGCGTCGTCCCTCGACCTTATAAGCGGCGACCAATTTCAGTCAAGAGCACCACCACTGTGCCGCTGGAAAAGAACACTGAACCAGAACAGCATGTGCATGACGTTGATGACGTGGAGGAGGAGGAGGACGAAGACTTGGATTTGATTACAGAAGAGACGGAAACAGAAAATGAGCCGCCATTAGAGGAAATGACGGACGAGGAAATCGAACCAGAGGCAATAAAACCAAACGAAAAAGAGTCGGAAATTAAGATACAAAACGAGAAGGACCAGCTGACTTCACGGGAAGATGTCAATATAAATGCCGACACTAATCAATCAGAAGACATTGAAGAGGAAGAGGTGGAGGAAAAAACGCACCCGGCCAACCAGATCAAAGAACCAGCATCCACGATCGAAAACGAAACACTGAAACCCAAAACTGTGTCTCCTTCGGCGACCAATGGACCTCCTGACATCAAATCGCTTTTGCGCAGCGCTGGACCTTTGAGTTTGAGTGAAATCCTCCAGCAAAAGGGTATGAGTTTGGCCGATTTGTTAAAAGGTGGTACCCAAATAGCTCCCGTTATTGGCGGAATCACTACAACTTCTTCTCCTGACGCCCCTGCAAAAAATCAGGTGAAAGTAGAGCACACTACTGCGTCTACTGCGACCCCGATTGTTCCCAATACTTCGACCACCACTACAAAACCGATGACTAATACGCAAATCCGTCCAGGCACGCTGCCTTCGGTTAAACCCATTAGTTTGCGAGAATTGCTAGCAGCTAAAAATGTCACTTTGCAAGAGATCATCCATCCCAATCTGGCCCTTTCTAGCACCGAGAAACCCTCCAGCGTTGGCGGAGGACCAACGCTGAAACCGGGAGTCAAAATGCCTATTCCTTTTTCAGCTGGAAGGGGTAAAGGACTGGTCGGCCTTGTGGCTTCGACGACACCTCCTTCCGAGGGGCTTCCAACAGAATTCAGTTCAAAAAGCACCACTTCACAGCCGAGCAAAGCGACGAATTCAAAATCGGTGAGTGAATTGAAGCCGATGATTTTTGGAGGAGGGCGACCGGTAGAAGAGGATGCTGACGATACAACAGCTTCAACAACAACAACAACGGTAAGGACGACATCACGACAGATGGTGATCCAGTCCAAGAGACCTTACATGGCCGGAGCAAATGTAGGAGAGTACGGGTCTCATTTGGGCAGATCGTTCGAAGAAGATGACGAAGATGAAGATAATAACGGCACACGTTCAGGTTCTTCCAACAATATGATTGGAAGCTACGGGATGCAACGACCCATAGCCACGTCACGACTGACACCCCCTCCACCTCGTAAAAATCGACCAGTGCTCAATTTCAATTACAATACTCTATTGGAAGAAGAGGAAGAAGACGACACGCAAACGACAACAACCCCTTCACCAATTCTAACCCATTTCAACGAGGAGGAACTCATCGAAAACGATCCGTATTTCGACCTTCCGGTAAGCGTTCGCAACGCCATCATCGTCAGTTCAACAATTGGAGGCTTCTGTTTGGTCGTCTTTCTCGTCATTTTGCTCGTCTTCTGGATACGACAGAAAACACGCATTAGACTCCGCCACCCAGCCGCTTTACTGGGTTTGGGAGGAATGACAGATATGACCGCTTCCAACGGAAGCGACAGCAGCGGAATAACGACGCCAACTTCCCATGCGGCTAGTAAAAGCGGCTACGCCAAACTGCCGCGACGTAGCAGTTCCCTATGGGGGACCCTTCGCCGATCGGTAAGACAGATGGAAGTCCATTACTCATAGACTTTAGTTTTTTGTTTTAAACAAATTAAAAAGGAAAAAAAGGAAAAAAAAAAAGGAAAAAAAAAGTTTCTCTTCTATGAAACGAAGAGACAACTAGTATTATTTATCCACCAAATTTGTGAGGTGCTAGCTGGGTTCTAGAACTGCTCACCGGTGCGTGTGCCTTTGTGAATGTGAATATCCTGTAGTGCCTTGCTCATTGTTTGTCCCATTTTTTTTTAAATACACGAAACCCTTATGTGTTGGAATTTTGGAAACTTACCTGTAGTCATTGTAAGTGAAGTTTGCACGAAGATTAGACAAGGCGGGGTCCACGTTTTTCTTCAAACACACACGTCAATAGAGTGTAAATTTCAAATTTTCTCTTTAAAAATTATATAGTTCGAATACCTGGAGCAGAGAGTAGAAATAAGAATACTGGCGAGCAATGTTGCGGCACATCCTGAGGGCATCATCTGAAAGAGAAAATCGTGATTCAATCTCTCTTTTCCAAACAAACATGTGTGAAAATGCTCAAAAATCACTATAATTTACCAAAAGCAGGAGATCCTTTCAACTCGGTGATCTCGTCTGGAGTGAAGTACATGACCGTGTCATAAGAACTAGGTAAAGCGTCAAGATACGGTTTCCAAAACGATTTTGGGTCGTACAGCTCATTTAATACGTGAAAGGCGAGAGCAACATTTGGCATTTGGCTAAGTATAGGATCATTGTTGATAAAGTGCCCTGAAATGTAGGTCGTTTTAAATGAGTAACATTACTTAATGAGGGCTTCAACTTGTCGACAGATTACCTATAGTGGAACTGTTGGCAGTTTCATTGGACAGCATCAGTTTTTGAGGAATAGAGAACAACAATTCACCAGTGCTAACTTGTTTTGTGGCTCTTACGCAGCAGCCATAGAGTGGAAGTTCAACTAATTCCACTGGACCCATCTTTACATCATGATTAGTCATCCACTCCAAGAAAGGTGGCAAGGCGTCGCTTCTCTTGACTGTCGGTCTCTCCAAGCTTTTCTCCATTTCAGATATTTTCTCCAGAAGAGTCCAGGATTCTGAGTAGATTTCCAAATCTTTTGACTGTGATGTTACTGAGTAAGAACATTCTATAAAAAAGAAGAATTGGTGTTTATAAGAATTTGATGACAGCTAATAAGCAGTTTGATGTAAAAAGTTGGGACTTACTCTGCAATAGTTCATCGACTAATTTCTTCAACTCTTCTCTTTTCCCTCGGGTCAATCCTTTACGAATAAGGTTAGGGTCACCATTAGATTTTTTCCCCATGATTATCAACTGGCCAAAAGCACTTTTGTTTGATAGAATTAAAAAGGAAGTTATGCCCGACTGTTGTCTGGACTTCTTCTCCACTAATTTTCCAAATTCGTCTGCTTTCTATTCTGAATCTCCTCGAGCCAGGCTGCCAGCTAAAAATAAAAAACATATTCGTGTCCGTGTTTAGTTAGTTGAATACGTACGCACTGGTGAAAGGAATTTTTGTCATAAAAACATCTCCCATATGAGAAACTATTACCATTTCCCACGCCCCATAATTCGCCCTACTGAGAAAATTGAATAGATCCCAGAAAAATATGAAGGATGACACCATGAACCATGACAAGGACAAGTGGCTACTATACCTAGTAGTCTGTAATAATAAGATTGCGCTTTCTCTCGTTCGGTATGATTACAGCAGTGTAACCGCTCCGATTTCTACATGCATCTGCTTCATGCCCAATCCATAGTGCCCTATAATTGTCGAGCGCACCAAGAGCTTTCAAGGACTAACAACTCTCAAAAAGAGACCGTGAATGCCCTCATTATGGTCAATCTTGCATATGGAGGGCTCAAATCACGAGCCTGTGAGAGCGTGAAGTTACGTGCCAACGAAAAAGTCTCGAGGGTAAAAGATTTTCAACACAAAAGACGCACTTCCCCGTTCTACTAGTCATCGTTGTGTTACATATTCATGATCTGGCCATCGGTTTCTTGAATAATTTCTGTAACCTACTTGAATCACTTTGAGTTTGACCAAGATGGTTCAACGTGTGTATTTTCTGTGAATTATGGCAACACAAATCTTTACCTTTGCGTAAATGAAAATTATATATAAGACGGGAGTTCCTGAGTTTCTGAGATCTAAATAACAAACGACACAAATCAAAATATAATGTTCACGCAGACAGCCATAAACACAAAGTTGAAGGAATTCTTTTTTTTTCTGAAAATACATTCTAATTTCTGATTACAAAAAATAAAGGGTACACAATATAATGAAAATTAAACAATTTTATTAGTTTCCGTTTCATCTCCTGGCGCCTCTTCAACTACAACGAGACGGTCCCCTGATGACATTTCCGAGGACGAGTTGATGCTGGCGCGACTGTCGGCATCGATACCTGAACTATCTTCGGTAGTTTCACTCAAAACAATAAATTCGCCAAACTGAATTTTACACGGCGTGGAAGCTCGATTCTCGCCGACAAGTAAACTATCGCACTTTTCTTCGCCACTTTCAGACAATGGCGCACAATGTTCACTATTCTCGCTCGTTTCCATTTCAAGTTTAGCTGCCTGCTGATCACATTCTTCATTTGAAGACTCTAAATCAATCAGCTCTGGTACTTTGGAAAGTTTAGGATTCACCTCCAGAATGACGCAACAATCGCTGATCTCCTCGGAATCTTTTGGTTCAATTTTTGGAAGTAGTATGCCATCTTGTACATCGAATCTTTTCTCCTGACTATCGCTCAGATTGGAATCAGAGTTTTGTTGAGAGCCATCAATACTGTTACACCCCGAAACTTCAGCAGAAACTCCAGCATTTTCGAGAGAGTCTTGAACATTTTCAATGTTTCCTTGGACATCCAAGCATTCCGGGTCCATTCCGGATTGGGCGGATGTGTCCAATGGTTCTTGAGAATTTTCGTCTACCTGCTGGGTTTGTTCAGGAACAGAAATACGATCATGGAACATCGGGTCGGCACTCTTTGTTTCTTCTGATTCCATGGTTGATGCTGTAGAAGGAAGATTATTTTGACTAATTGGCACCATCTGTTGAAGGGAATTGATCAAATCTGAATTAGTTTTAACACCAGTTTTCTCCATAGATACTTTAGAACAAGTGGATGAATCCATTCGATCGCAAATATCTTTTTGTTCTAAAACGATTGCACTCGATTTTTGTTCTCCGACCAAAAGTTTTGCAGCTTTTGGGTTGCTACTTTCCGGAATGTCTTTGGACGCCTCGGCTTCACGGCTCACACTAGCAGGCTCTTCTTTATCACTGGAATCCATCGGCAACGAGTCGGTAACAGCCTCTTTCTCAGCGACTCCATCAAGACAGGGAGGTGGCTCAATGCCGATTTCGCTGGATTTGATGATGTTTTCAGTTGGGTTTACGACGCTCGGCTCGTCCGTTGGTACATCCAAGGTGGATCGCTGTTCGAAGCCCTCTTTATTCGAACCATCAATGGAAACTTGTTTGGCCGACAGCTCTGCTGGAATTTCTTTTTCCGTGAGGATAACTTGCCCTTCAATTGAATCAGATGTTTCCATCAGAGATGAAATCGGTGCCTCGGAGGTATCGTCTTGATCCATCGTTTTGGTAGTCATCAAGGGAGTACGTATGTTTAGTCGAATACTAGACGAAGTCAAACTGCTAGTGGATCGTTGAATGATCGCGCTCTTTTCTCCGGTAGGTTCTCCTTCGAGTTCAACGACAGAGGCTTTATTAGCTTCTTCATTCCTAACGAAATCCTGCCATTTTTCTTTCATCAGCCTTTGTTTTTCTTGATTTTCCTCTTCTCTTTTCTTGGCCGCTTCTTTCCGTTCTGCTTCCATCTTCATCTTGTCCGCCTGCTTTTGCTGATTTCGGACTCTTTCCTCTTCCCTCTTACGGACCAAATTACGTCGTAGCGCCGCTTGTTTTTTCGTCGCATGATTCAACAAGGACTCGGGTCGTTCCATGCTTCTCTTCATGTGTTGATCGTTGTGGGAGCTAGAAGACATGTGAAGCTTAGCACATAAAAGGTCGCCCATCCAAACATCACAGAGCTCGCAATACCACGCCTTGACCGGTTGAAGGTTTTGTAATCCATTGAAGGGAATGCGGATTCCTCCTTTTTCCTCGGGGGTTATCGTACGCTTCTTGTGCCATGGCGTAGACTGTACTCCGGTGGACTGCAGCCTCTCTTCGTGTTCTTTTGAATGCAGATGGGTGAGATAGTCGTTTAGTTTATCTGTAATGACGTCACACAATTCGCACCAATGCTGTTGAGGATCATAATAGTTGTAACGATTACTGGAACGCGTCTTCTTAAGCTCAGAAAGGTCCTCTTTTAGTTGATTGGTGTGTTTCTGAATGATTTTCTCCAAGGTCTGGGCACTAACCATCATTTCTTTCCCAAATTTTGCTTTTTCAATAATATTATTAGATAAACGCTCATACTCGCCATCTTCAGCTGAATTTTGTTTCAATTCTAGGTCAGCTTGTTGCACCTGAAGAACCAACAGTTGATGGATGAGGTTCGCTTGCTTCTCCAATAGACCGTCACGGGTCATCCGAGTACGTTGTTCTTCCACAGACCCTCCTTCTGAATTGGTTGTAGGTGCTGTTGTTGGTTGTGTCGAAGTAGAGGGAAGATTTGGCAAGGTTTGAGGTGGCGGAATGTTATGTCGGGCTGGACTATTAACTACACCTGCTGGATGAATGATTGGAATCAAAGGCGAAGATGGCATGGATTGGTGAGCATGGTGAGCAACGGGATTTTGGTTCATTTGTTGAAGATGTTGTTGGTAGAGCTGCTGCTGATTAAATTGTTGTTGCTGTAGGTGATGATGATGATGTTGTTGTTGATGTTGGTAAGTTATAATGTCGATTTGCTGCTGCACCGTTGCTTGGTAATGTTGTTGTTGGTGGTTGTAATAATTCATCAAAGGCGGAATGGTGGAAACGTTAGGAGGTACCATATTGGGTGGCGCGACATATCTTGCTGCGGTTATTGTTGGCTGTACCGGTTGTATTGGCTGAACAATATGAGCAACATGATCAACCTGATTAGCTACTACATAATTACGAGTAAACAACTGAGTTGTCTGATGGGCAACTGGTGAATCAACATGGACAGCCGGTTTACTAGACGACGGTGGCGGCTGCGATTGCTGAATTTCTCTTGCAGGCATGTCGTGATGATCCTTCAAACGTTTAGAATTCTGCTGTTGCTGAGATGAAGACCTAGAAGGCGATCGAGAACGAGATAAAGATCGGCTTCGCTGGCGCATGATGACGGTCCGTTCGACAACATTACGATGGCTGTGATCAGGAGGTGAGCGTCTGCGATCTCTCGTTCTAACAGGCGAACGTGAATTTCGGCTAGGTCCCAAATGTCCCCAACGGCGGTGAGGATATTCTGGCGAAACTCTGCGGGGTCGCCGGGATAGCGGAGAACGGCTTCGTGAACGGCGTTCCGGCGAACCGTAACGAAAGTAGCGCTGAGTACGTCTTGGGGATCGCGAACGACTTCGACTACGGGATCGACTCAAACGCCTGACACGTCGCATTTCTCTTTCGCGGGAATCTCTATTTCGAGGATCAGGTTTATCAACCATTCTGACTTGACGGTGCCATTCCGGGCTACCTAGAGCCATTCTACTTGAAGCAGTTCGTCGCCGATCTGCTCCCGGTGAACTGTTTCTACTCGATCTACTACTATTCCTAGATTCTGAATCTTCGACTACCTTCCGACGTGTTTTGTCACTGCTCAACTCTGGCGACTGGTGATTTCCTTTGCTGTCTTTCTTGTTTGAACTTGGTTTGGGAGGAGTTATTTTCTTTGGTTGAGGATCAGTCGTAGTCTTGCTAGTGTTGCTATTTTTGGCCTTGTTGATTTTGCCGTAACTAGATACGTTCGGATCAGGGGTCGACGGCGTTTGCTGCCTTTGACGAATATCTTCTAATGCTTGTTTTAAATTGTTTTCAGGAATGTTAACATCCTGTTGAGGTCCTGTTATTTTCTCCCTAGGCTCTGGTTTAACTCTAGCTGTCAGATGAGAGTCATTTTTTGAATGTCCTGACGATGGTTGGCCAGAAGTGACTGTTGATTTCTGCAAGCGTGGGTCGCAAGGTAATGCTACAGCATACTTTTCAAAATCGTCAAATGACCTCTGGTAGTTCGCGTACCTCGTTGGAAAATCTTCTGGTTCTTCTGGTTCCTCATTGCTGTGGCGAGACTGACTATCGTAAACGATTCCATCATCCAATGAATCAAGAAGATTATGAACAAGTGAATCTAAATTCATGTCAGGTTGAATGTTTTCGTCGACGACTGAAGATTCGTGACTCATAGAAGAAAATTGTCGATCAAATCTTCCTTCGTTTGAGTGCTGCTCATGCCTCCTTTCATCGTTTCTTGCACCTGGCTTCACCATCCTTGTAATTCCAACAACTGGGCTCCCAGACTGTGGTGGCCTAAGTGACTTCCCTTTTGCATTACATATTGGTTCTTCCATCGTGTAGTTTGGATTCTCATTTGATGAGTAAGGATACTGATCAACATCATGAGGTATGATCTTTGGCTGCAGCCTTGGATCTGGCATAAACTTTGTCATTCTGTTCGATTCTGGTCTCGCTGCCAAATGAGAGTTGTAATAAAAGTCTTGCCTTGGATCTCCTAGAAATAAAAACAAAAATTATGCATTCTATATTTACTAATGATAACAGCAAAGCAACCTATTTGTGACCCAAAACCATGTTCGTTCACAGCATTTCTACTCGGATTGTGAAACTGTACATCATCAGGGTGAAAATTATGTTGGCGACTCCCACCAGGTCCGTCTGTTCGGTCATGGTTGTGATTTCGAGTTCGAGTTCGTATTTTTGGCCACGGTACGAGTTCGTCAAAATATGGATCGAATCCACCTCTTCCTCTACCTCTTTGCATTGTGATCGAGCGATTTACGTTTACTCATTAAGCAAGTGGTAACTGATAATCGAAAAACACTACTTCTGTAAACAAATTATCGATCCAAATAAGTTGATTTTCAAAAGGCTTTTTTCGTAAAACTAGCTATAAAATTGCAACCTGTGGAGTCAATCTCTAGGAATTTTATAGTACAGAAACGTTTCGACGAGATCAAGCAGAATATTTCCCTTATCCAGTTATCCCATGCCTGAAAGAAGCAGACGACAAAGTTGCTAATGCCTGGTTGCTTTAGTGCTGCAATAATATTTAAAATTTGGTTCCGAGAACATCAGAGTTCCGACAGAGCTATAGAATAGGGTGCATATTACGTATTCTATAGCTCTATAGCTCCGACTTCCGATTCCGAACTCCGAATCCGTCAGAGCTGTAGATAGTTGAGACTCATGTGCGTAGACATTACGCTGCTGTAGCTCTGATTCCTTGAACGTCAGTTTATTACCTGCTTCGCTTTTCTTTTTCCTTCTTTGCAATTAATAATCAGACCTAATCAAAGTTGTGCAGCCTATACGTCTATAGTTTTCTATTTATCAGCAATACTTGGAACTTACTTTGTAGTTTGGAATTTCAGCTTTTTAAAAGCTCAGTAGCCGCGAATAATACAAACAGAAAGTTAAAAATACAAAAGAATCGACTTTTGAGAAATCCGTAAATGTTTCACGTTCAAAGGAAAATGAGCGAATGGTTTCCTAATTCATGGAACCGTGTTTAATTAAAAAGAGTCTTTTCATCAATGCAAGCAGATGGATTGAAAGTAATTCCGTGAAACGAATTATTTATACACTTACGATGGACCAAGTTGTACGTCGTCATATCTTTTGCTTCCCCGGCGAGGCGGCGACTATTAAGGATATACCTTGCAGCAGATCTTGTTCATGGATGCAGCAATTCCGGAATAAAAGCTCAGCAATAAAAAGAGCGCAGCGCACAAATCCCAGCAGTGTCTCCGTTCGGCTCGACTGTCTAGTTCACTACTATACGTAGTTTATGTTAAAAAAGAAATAGCGACCGAGTTATTTCCCACTCTTGTTCTGGTGTCATAAAAATCGTGGTGTCGAATGCATACAAAACACCGGGCAATGAAAACGCATCTGTACAGAAAGAAAAGAAAAGAGAGAATCCCACATGTCCTCGTGTTACTGATTTGGAAACTTTACACACGTCCGCACGTATATACGTATAGTACGTACATCGACCCGGAACAGTGCACTGTAAGAAGAAGATGTATATTCATCGCTCGTCAGCAGTCCCCCCCCCCTTTTTTTGCGGTTCTTTATTTTACATCTCCCGGACGCATCGTATGTCGTATCAAGATCAAAAATCCACCTTCAAGATAATCAATACAATATCCCAATTTAGGGAAGACAAAAATGATTAGGTTTGAAAGAAGTTTGATTGTCGGATTTAAATTTTGAATGACATCTTTGCGTCCATTGATAAGCTTTCCCACACATTTGAACAGATACTAGGCTATAGACTGTTGAAATCATACAAGTAATTTTTGGAAAGTTCAAAAATGGTACAACTACTTGTTGGATTTCATGGAAACCGATGGAAACTTACGTCAATGAATATTTAGTCCGAGTCCGAATCCGAGCACTTGCGTCGTCCTTGTTAATAATTGTAGATAGTCAATAGATTGCGTAACGATTCAAAGAACTGCATTCAACTACTTGGACATCGGCGCTAGCAGAATAAGCGAACCTCCTCACCCAACAGGTCTCTGGCTGTTAACTGTGAAAATCTGGCGGCAGCAAGTCGTTTCTACGACTGTCCCATATATAGGCCTATATGTAGCAGCTATAAAACACAAGTTGCACACAAACCCCCTTTGCAACACACAGGAGCAATATACCATGGTTGCCAGTGCACACGGCCATCCGTAAGTTTGAAACTTAAAGCCCCCCCCCCTCTCTTTTCAGAAGGAAAGGAGATACACGATACACACGCAGTGCTGCTCCTGAGAACGAAACAAGTCGTCAATCTTTAATAGTCCGTCTCTCTACTTTGCTTTTCTATTTGGTTGTCAAGTTACGACTGGCCAAAAGACAGAAGGAAATACAACCAAAGCACGTTGGGTGTCTCGTATTTTTATTTTATTTTTTTGTGTTTTGTATATAACCAAAACCGGCTGCTGTGTGTGCCTGTGTAGTATACGAGGCCTATATTTTACGACGGACGCTGCGCAGATAGAAAATGAGATTCGATCCAGCTCTTCTTTTCTTTCCTTTTTCTGTCTTTTTTTTACAAGACATTTTTATAGAGGGAACAACGTGAGCTATTGGACGAGCCGTAAAGACCAGCACCCAGCAAAATGGATTGAACCCAGAACAACCGCGCGACAGAAGAAGGGGTTTCATCTTATACTTGTGTTATCACTTTTTGAATCTTTTGGCTTTGGCCCCCCTCTTTTCCAATCCAGCAGCCGGAGCAGGGGGATGTTTATATGGATCCAGTCAAGACAATCCCTTTTGGACATTGAATGAACGCTTGTCCCAGAAGATAGAGCAGCACACAAATGAGTCGCTATAGCTATTGGTTTACAGGTAACACCGTCGAGCAAATGCTGACGCAGAGTTATATATGATGGCAACCTGTGCGGCGAAGGCAGACTAACTAGATGCCTGTCGGATACACACAAAAAAAACAAACAAGAATCACCCGTCGATCTGCTGTGGGAGGAAAGTAAATAAAGGTGCGTGGAGGGGAAGAAGTGAGAGACTAGCTATATTATATATGAAAGAACGGGAGAAATAATATCGGGGCTTACACTCTCCGATTGAAAACGACCAGTGGTGCTGGACAGGTAGACAAATAATCCTCGAGGATGAGGAAAGAGCGGGCCGGGCGTATATATTGTGTAGATCGTTCCAGGCTCTATATTGCACAATCCGCCGGCTCGGCGGGAGAACTTATGTGCAGCTAATATGGCTGTGTGTATCTAGTCGCCGACCGGCGGACATTCTTTTCGTCCAAGTGCTTTTCACAAATAGCACAGAGATCTTTTTCGACCTAAATAATCACAAAACGTTTTTGGCAAGCTTAACCGCGTTTTTAGGACTTACGTCAGTGCTGGGTAGCAAATTGAAACATTAGTAGCATATAATATATTGCTCCGGGTTAGTTCAGACTTGTAAAAAAAAAAAAAACTTTAGAACGGAGAGGCACCTCTGTGAGCCACCATAATCCCATGCAAATTATTTTGACCTTTTCCCTATGATATCATTTCCTTTGGATCTATGGAACACTTTTGGTATTCAGATGGTCTAGATATTCTGCAGCATGGCGAAAAAGTAGGTCTGACAAGCTGAGCTACATATATACAGGCATGCAGGTATTCAGTTTCAAATGTTATGTAAACATGACCCCATGGCAAAAGTATGGCACCAAAAGTGGAGGGGGAGGTTCGACCGGGGCCCCCCAAAAAAATGGGTGGGGGGGAGTGACGGATCGTAAAAAAATAAACAAACACTAGACTTTAGGTTTGTGACAAAAGGGGTCTGTAGTGACATTTTAACGCACGCAATAGAAAGCCACTCAATAGCCCCCACCACCGACACACATATTTCCACTTATTTTTGCAGCTTTCCCATCAATCGGCGAATGGATCAAAATTGGCCAATAGAAGACCAAAGGGGCCGAACAACTTTTTGGCAATGATTCAACACTGTACGGATATGCATGTGGGCCGCAATCAAAATATCGTTTTAAAAATTGGGCCCGCGCAGAATAAGAGAAGAGACGTTGCGCAAAAGGGAGCGCAGAGTGTGGCGACCGCCAGCAAGTTGAACAATTAAGACGGCGGAAGCCGAGTTGAAAGTTGCGTCTTACATGGCCCAACCAAACTCTCCATGCGAGGTTATATAGACCTTCTCCCAAGTCTCGTGTGGATAGACCGACACTAAGTTATATACTATGCATATAAACGTTTAATTAAATCACTACGCAATATATACATTAGACGACTTTCTGCTGGTATAGCAGTGAGTCTCCTTATTCTTCCAGCTGTAATTTGAAAATAAAACATAACCATCCAGCGCTGGAATGAAGATTGGGTGCTCAACTTTCAGTCGTACTTAACAATTGAAGATATACTCTGACGGACACGGCAGCAGCCTACCAAAGAAAGGTCAACTTTGGGCGCTGATTAGCGACGAGAATAGATTGATCGCTTTGGCGTCATCAGAAATCGTTGGTATAATAATTAGCATGCTAAAAGATCAGGGAGTGAAAAGGCGTGTTTGGAAACTTTTGTGTTGCCGGCAACTTAAATACACTTGAGCCTTATAGACACCGTCGGCAGCAGGAGCAGGAGCAGAGGCTACAGTGTACGCGCTTATACACATCCAGGGATATACTGTAGATATAAATATAAGGCACGGAATGATTCGATTAGCCTCGCTGACGGGTTTAATAATATATTAGGCTTGATCCAACTATTCTCTTCTGCTCCGCTTGCCATCAAACGTATAGGCTCTCTACTAGAGCTGCGCACTGCTGAGACCGTCAAGCCTTTTGGAATTTTCCGAAGCTCCAAAAAGGAGAGACTCTTAGGAGGGAAACAAAACAAAAAAGAAAGACCATCCATCCTGCTGGTGTATGCCCGCCTTATTTTAAGGCTAATCCATTTATAGAGAATAATGTGGACTTTGTAAATCTATGAATTTAGAAGATGCGCATCACAAAAAAAAGGTGTTTTCGTCAAGCCGGAAACAAAAACAAAACAAGCGATAAGGTAATGTTCGTTGGGGAGGAACGACTGGCAAAATGCGCCGAGTTTTGAACCCTCCCCCACACTACTAATAATAATTCGATTGCCTTGGCAACATTGTCCTGATTTCCGCTTGATCCGTTTTGCATATCGGCAGACTCTGTTGCCCGTTCCATTAGAGTCGAAGGATTAGCAAAACAGGATTATCTCGAAGACTTTGAAATTTTAGTGGAGAATCCCAAAATGTTTCCATTTCTTTTTTCCCCGGGCGTTGAGTTTTACCGAGGATTAAATAGAATTTAGCGCTTGATACGTCCCTATGGAAGGAAGTAATTTTGATCGATGGCACACACAAAAAAAAGAAAACACAAGAGCTATATTGCGACCATCCGCCAAATGCTGACTGCTGCAGCTTTTGGCTGTGCGGAATTACGTGATTTCACAAAACAGCTGAGATCTTTTCAGATAGATATTTTTCCCTCTTATATATAACGGCCGCTGTTGTATGACCCCTTGGTTTGATCGGAGAGAGAGACGCCAGAGAATAGAAAAAAGGGATTTCGGTGGGCAGCAGTTCAGCCATAACTTTTTTTCTTTTTCCCCCTGCGCCGTTTTTGTTGTTCGGCAGTTGCAAGTCCCAATAGACTCGACTCTACAGTAGCCTTATATAACTACTATACAACCAACTCTGTGCCCAGTCGACTACTACTAGGGTATATAGATAGAAAAAGAAAAGAGAGAAAGTGTATAGCTGTTGTCATCGATTCAAAGCGAACGCTTATATTACATCCACTATCTGCTACTGCTACTCCCACTCTTTTTTTTTTCCCCCGCCCGCTGTCTCTCCATTGTACAGGACATCAACAAGCGACGCACGTCAGATAGATATTTTCTTATCCGACCAGCTCTTTTATTTATTTTTCGGTTATTTTTTGGAGGGAAGAAAAAAGACAAAATTTGTTATTTTTGTAACTTGGCGTTTGTCGATAATGGACCGCATTTTTTTTTTTAATTTTATTTTACCGGGTTCGTTTAATTCCGGGATTTATTAAGCGACAGAAAGAAACACGCAAATTTGCCCTGCGGGAAGTTTCCGACGAAAAAATTCCGCTGGATTCCCCCCTTCTCTCTTTCTCCGGGATTGATTATCCATCAAACTATCACTCCCCCCCTCCCGCCGTGTGTGGTTATTTGTTTGCTGTCGGACATTGTTTGACAAATTCCCAACGAAACAAATAATAAAGAAAGTGTGAAAGTCGATTGCCTTTGCTGACCTGCTAAAGCGGAAGATATTCTTTTTAAAAATCAAATCAAATTATGAATATAATCCTTTACGAATTGTTTCGATTTCTATGCATTTTTAAGTTTCACACCGGGCGAACTCTCCCACACGCGCAGCATCCCGGCAACTCACTTCCGCTTCCGTTGTCTATCAAGTGCCATGGCTAGAAACTAAATAGTATTTTTTTTTTTTGAAACCTTTTGTTTCCTCATGGCGGAAACGATCGATGGACAATAAATGTTGAACAAAACAGACATGGCATAGTGTTATTTCGACCCTCCTCCCTGATAATTAAGACACAGCGGGAGTCGTGATGAGTGTGAGTAGCGCATTCAAAGGTGCTGCTGCTGCTGCGTCCGCACAGGATCTTTTTCGCCCGATAGGAAAACGTAGGATCCCTGGATATCCCCACTCGAGCGTTTTCGCTTTCTCCTTTAACCATTGTCAAGTGTTCTGCAGCTAGAGACGTCCTTCTCCTTCTTCTGCGCTGATCAAAATAATATCTTAATAAACGAACTGAAACTTTTTATTTCCTCCTTTCTTCACGGGAGGACACAAATCCGATCCTTAGAAAAGCCCTTCATTATGCATCTGTTAACTGGGGAGGTTATTTTTTAGGGGGGGGGGGGGGGGGGCTTGGCTGTTTCACAAACACGATCTCTCATTGGGTCTTTCCAGATTGCTGCTTCGCCTTATACAGACTATACCAACTGCTAAAGTTACTATGATATAAGGTTTCATCCGTTCACCACCGTTTTTCTCTGGGGGGGAGGATGAATTTAATATTAAGGGCGTAAAAATGAAAAAAAGGGACCCCCACGTCAGTTAATTAATGAATCCTTACACATTTGGGCGCTATATTAGAAAGAGCTTTGTTATTACGCGGGGGCAAAAGAGTCAACTGCGACTTTTTGGCAACAATGACGCCCATTTTTCGCCGCTCAATTTGAAAGCCATTTGAATAATTTTTTTTTTCTTTTTTCCTGATTATTCCGCCATTGATTTGTCGATCCCTCCCGCACTTTATTTTTATTTTTCCTTCCTTTTTAAATTCGATTCTGGGGTAAGCGGGCGTTTTTTTTTTATTCCCCCCCCCCCCCCATTGGAGGTAGGTGGTGCCCGCGCACGTTGTTCCACTCACGCAGACGACGGGAGAGGAGAAGAGCTGCTGACTTGGTCGGACGGCTGGGCTCGGGACTTAACTCAGTCGACCGACGTTCATCTGACTCGTTGCACGCGTTCTGCCCTCATCTCTCGACCTGCCAGTCTCCCCTCTCACTGTTGTTCGTCTTCTATTACACGAGATCGTCGTGCGGCTCAACGTGAACGGGACATTTTCACAGCCAGAAAAAGAAAAAAACAAAATTTCGCGGACTTGCGGGGTTGCGGCGGTGTGCACCGTTCTTTGACCATTTTCTCCGCATCAACAGAATAAATAAAAGGAGCAACACCAGACCGACAGCAGCAGACGGACACGAAAAAAAGGAAAAAAAAAAAAAAAACTGGCTATACAACAATATCCGGCCGACTAAATACTAATCACTCACGTTCAGTCCAGTCAGCAGTCCCAGTTTTTTCTTCGCCCGCCCAGCAGCAAAGCCGTTCCGTCATCACTTTGGCCTTCTGGTTTCTCTCGTGTCCAGCGGCGAGGGGGCATTTTGCAGGTCAGTTTCTTCAGACGGGCCAATGATCCTATTAATCACAGTGTTTTAACTCGATCCTCTTTTGTTATTGACTGAATAACCTTAAATATTTGATGATTTTATTTTGGTGTTCCAGTTGTGTTTCTTTTATTTTTAAGTAAATAATGGACGATGGAATGAGCGGGGTTTGGTAGTGTCGTGATTTAGTGGCCGCGGCTAGTGAATCAAGTTGTTGCTGTTGATGTTGGCCGGCGCTGATCACTGGGCGATGCCGGGACGGTCGGACGCTTGTGGCTTGCCAATTGTTTCACATTCCCCGAACGGCGGCCAGTGATTGGATCTCGGCTCCTGTTTTTGGAACGTCCTAACGTATTAAATGTGCTATCCCCCCCCCCTTCGCCCTTATTCACTAAAACCAGGAGGAGGCGAGCTAGCTAGAGCTCTCTAGCCCTGGTGGTGTGTGTGTGTAGAAGATTGCTGTATGGGAGAACAAGAGATGAGAACGAGGAAATGAGGAAACGAGAGTCGGAGCTGTTCCGAATTAGTAGGGAAGAGCACACCGCGGCCAGATAGGTGTCCAGAGAGTTGTCTCCTTTAGACTTTGGCAGGGACGCGGGCCAATCAGAGATAAGGGTAGACCGAATCTAATGAAAAACAGAGGATGTATAGATATACTAGACTACTCGCACACCCTTGAATATACATATAGGAAGGAAAAGTTGGGTTTATTTTTTGGAGGCGGCCAGGGTCCCAATAGACGGATACTTTCAAACCTTTATAGACTTTCCTTCCATTTTTCCCATTTTCTCTTTTCTTTTATATTGCGAACCGGTTTCATTCCGCAGGGCCCCTCGTAAAATTCCGCTTTCTCCTGGCTCCATATAGAAATACGATCCTATCTTGATTCCCCCCCCCCCCCCCCAAAAAAAAGGAAAAGAAAACATAACAGGCAAACTTGAAAACAAAACTTTGACTTCCGGCATTCTTGGGAAATCAAAATTCAAAGTTTACCAAATAGGCGGGATTCACTCATTTGAATGAAATTAATTACTCCTCGATTTATTTATTTATTTTTTTTTTTTTATGGTGTATAGCAGCTGAAAGTTATTCATTTTTTTTCCTATTGCTTGAAAAAATGTTCACACGACTCCCGTCTTTTCTCTTCTTGTTTCTGCCCTTAGAGCGTTGCGGGACAAGGAGAGGGGAGGGGGGGGGGAATCGATTCTATTAGAGGCGCGTGATCAAGTGCTGCCAGCCGAAGCGCGTTCTGACGCTTCATTTCCGATGTAACAAGGGAGGGTATATAGGGAGGGGGACTACGCGTCTATAAAGAAGCAAAAGGGAATACAAAACAACTCCCCAAATAAAAAATACAAAAAGAAAAGTTCCTACTGTCGTTTATTTATTTATATTCCTTTTTTTGTTTTGTGTTTTGTCTATTTTTTTTTCTTTTTTCCCTTTGATTTCTTTCTCTTTCGCAGACTTTTCTTGCGGATAAAACGACATTTCCCCCATTTGTTTTTTTCTTCTTCTTCTATTTTAGACACTCGTCGTCGTTTGTTCCATCTCCAGGACTCCCGGCGTGCTGGGCTGACGTGCATTTTCGTCGTTCAGCAGCGCTTGATTGAAGGAGCCAGTCTCCGCTGGTGCTGTGGGTGCAACTGCAACAACAACAACAACAACAACAACAACTTTGTTACATTCAACGGCCAGACTTTGACAGAGACGGACAAACTCTCATTGGGTTCTGTTGGGCACTTTGTTTTCCACATTCGGCGTCCAGCATGTCCCAGCAAAGAGGATCGTGAACCAAACAAACAAACCAAAAAACCAAACTTTCGGGCGTCGTCTGCTTCTCCGTGTGTGCGTCTGTTATTTTTCGGGGGGTTCCTTGGCGAAATAATAAAAATTGCAAGTGTATCGGATGACTTTTCGTGAGCAGTGCCGTTGTCTACTAGTACTCCGTGAATTGGATATAGGCGCAGAAAGTGCTCCCCCTCAACCCGCGATCTATTGTGTTGGTTTTTTTAGTTGGCAACTCCGCCCCGGCAGAAACTTAATCCGCCGGCGTTATGACAACAACAAGAAGAAGGAGATCAGGAGCCAATAAGGAGGAGGACGACGACGCGAGACAACATCAGAGACCGTGTTGCTGTTGTTCCTCGACGGCGGCGGTGGTTTTAATGGACGTCGGCAACTTGATCCATCACCGCCAACCCATTACCACCACCAGCAGCACTCGCTCCCTACTGCTCCTACCGCTCCTTCTTTTGCTCCTCACTCTACTTGAAGGTAAGAACAACTCTCTCTCCCAACCGACGGTAACCCTAGACACCCACCCCACCCCACCCTCATTGTATGTATAATGCACAGCTCGGGGAAGTTTTGGGTGAATAGCAAAAAAAAAAGCGCATCGACTCCCGTGAAGGATCGGATGACTCTGAGCGGATAAAAAAGCAAAAGGATCAACAGACAAATGTGCAGCACTCGTCTCGGATGGCTGCCGTTGATGACTCAATTGGTGACAACATTTTGGGTTGTTGTTTTCCAGCGACCGCCCGTCTTTCTTTTTATATAACCGATCATTTTCTCGATCCCGAAAAAATAACGATCCATCTCTCTCTCTCTATCTTTTTTTTTGTTTTTTGAATACTAATCATCTTTCTTGGGCGAGCGCGGGCGGGAAAAATAGGAGGCCTTGATAATTGCCGACGACGCCAAGGAGAGCTCAAGCGCCGGTCGTGAGTATATCGAGTCGCTTTTATAGCCGCAAACGACGTCGTTAGACATGATTAAAAAAGCCCCGCCACCACCACCACCACCACTACAGGCAGTAGAGATCCTAGTCGCTTTTCCCACAGTCAACACACATCCATCCCCGTATTGACTCTTTTGCTTTGTGTCTGCTGGCTGGCTAGTGGCTGGCTGGCGTCACACGGCGTCGTGTAACATTACACCTAGTGTGTGTGTGTCTACACGGGCGGACAAGCTGGGCGACGTTGCGTTGAGAGCGTCCGACGATGGGAAACCATCGTGGCTTGATTGGATGGCAGAACGCGCTGCTGCTGCTGCTGCTGGCCAGGGACGGATACACGAACATTTGTTGACACACCACATCGAGTGTGTGTGTGTGTGTATGCATATGTGTGTGTGTATCAGCGGCGAAGCACTCGACAACATTGCGGCAATACAACAACTAAAGAGAGAGTCGGCACCCGCCCTATTGAGTCAACTGCTGCTGCTGTTGACTGTTGACTGTTGAGCCACCAGCCCACCATGTTTGTACACGCGCCAGCAGCGCCCGATCTCATTAATTCCTTTCTAAACATCCGCCGCGACGCGCGTGTACAAACACACTCATATCCAGCAAACACAACTGAATGCGGATGGATCCGGTGCCCCGGGACATCAATTGTCAACCGATTGCCGAGAGACATTTGTTAAATAATCAAATAACAATTCCCCCCCCCCTTTTTTTAAATTCCGCAATCATAATGATCGAAACGGAACTTGCAAAAATTAATTTATGACGAAAAATATTATTTGAGGGGATAATATTATTAAAAATAGGAGGAAAATAATTATTTGAGGGGATAATATTAGAACCACAATTCATGGCGGGGAATTTAATTGAGCTTTTCCCCTGACTTGAATAAATCCGCAACGGCTGCACGCGGAACTGAAGAATGATTAATGAGGGTCGTCGCCCACTTGTTCCTACCCCCGTGTATATCTCTCCTTTATTTTCTTATTCCCCGGGTCGCAATTAGCGAGAGGGAAAATTCCGTTCATTACACAACAACCCCCCGTCACGCAACTGCTGGGGTAAGAAGAAAAAGATTAAATTTTTAAAAAAGAAAAAACTAAGCTGCATAATAAACCGTGCTGTACACCGGGGGAGATTTACTTGTTAGAGATTAGAGCCAACACGTTTATGAAGTGACGATGCAAACGCCCAAAAATCCTGACGTTGAAACTAAGAAAAGCGCCAATGACTTGGAAATAAAATAAAAAGAAGAGGATCGAAATCCAATGGGTCGGGGGACCTGTGCTGTACTGCACGGAGGGGAGAAATAACAGGAGGAGGAGTCGTTTGGATGAAGGCAAAGAAATCTTGAATGGAGTGGCCAGCAGAAAGCGTCGCTCTCTCGCTCTCGTCAACGAAACAAGATTTAATGATGCAAGTTCTTCTTCTTCTTGTATATAAAATACACACATGTACGCCAGGGCCTCGCGAAGCAGATTCTTCAACGGACTCTCGTCGTCTACTGGCTGGCCCGTTGTGTCCAAGTGGGGACTCGGAAGGCACTTGGGCGTTTTCTTCTCTTTTCTCCTCTCGTCATCTCCCTTGCTGTTGCCATCCCTCTGTGTGTGTACCGGCGGATGACGATAATGGTGCGGATGCATCCACAAGGGTCCGTCAGAGTCTTACATACATTCTCCCGGCATATAAAGAAACGCTCCGACTTTGCACAGCAGATACACACAAAAATGTATTCATCCCCCCTCCCATTCCAAGTCAAATAAGAACCGAAAAATTTTATTTTATTTTGTATTTTCAATCCAACTCCGCACGGCGCTCTTTGATCATTCTAACGTGTCAAAACAGTGTCCCCTCTTCCGCCGGTCTGTGCTGGTCTTCAGTGGGAGGTCTTATTAGTAGTATTGTGTACCCCATCCCGGTTGTTGGATGAGCCTATGCATAAAATAGAGATCAGCACCAGCTGGGCGGAACATCTTCTCACTAGCTGCTCTATTAGTCATTCCTTGCTGACATCTTTGTACGCCCCAGACTAAAGGATTCTATAGGACTATCCCGCCGGGCTCGATCCCGCGCGCCCAGCACATGTATAGACTTGTGTTCCCGCCGCCCTTTATTCGTGTCCGTCCCCGTGTTGGAGCCAGGCAATTAACGGCCTGGAGTCAAGTTGAATTTCCAATGGATATGATCTAACAATATCTGAAGGATAAATGTGACCACACACATCGCAGGTTCAATAGGCTGAAAACTGAACTGCCCTGCGCAATCGACGGCGAGTTTTTTTATTATTTGATAATTCAACGACGCGTAGATATAAAGATAAGAACTTTGCTTGTTATTGGGTTCCTGGAAGAGAGCTCGGGGGGTCCCACGGTTCGGACTAGGATACGTGCATACTGTTTAAAATATCGGCTGCCGAGCAACAACTCGAGCAACAACAACGTCAAATCTGACAGATGGGCAAAAACCAAAAACGTATAGATTACCACTCTTGTGATTATTTACCTTTTTTTAGCTAACTTTTCGTCTCTGATAGATTACAATCCTTTCGTTTAATCCACAATCGAAAGGGGGGAGGGGGCGGTAATAAACGGGAGGCCACGCTGGTGGGTGGGATTACGTATACAAACAGTGGGCATGGCTATATATGCATAGTTAAATGAATCATGACTTACCCCAAAATAACAATCCAGATATAAATTCCAACCAGACTGGATAGGCACACCCCATCCATCACACACACAAAACTCTAGTCGAAAATCACAGTAGGGAGGCTACAGAGTTCACGTAATTAAAGATTCACGTTGAACCCACCGCGTCGTAGAGAAAAGGCTCATCTGTCCACTTGTCCACGAACCAAACCTGCGACTGAGGTGGGGGTTGGATGATGCGATAAAAAAGGCAAAAAAGGTCGGAGAAACAAAAATTGACAAAAAACAAAGTAACATGAAAAGGGTGGGGTAAGAAAAAAGGATTATCGTTACATAACATCTGAATTCCACATCACTGCACGTATTTTCTTATCACTATAACATTAGAATGATCTCTACTGCCATCAAAGTTAAAGGGAACTTTTAATCCGGACGTATCTAGAAAACATCTTTAATTATGGATCGTATATCGTCAATTCCGGATGATCGTCATATGAAAAGAAAATGAAGGAATACAATAGGGCCATCACCTTTGCTCCCCAGTCGACCAAATCCGCGGAGATATGATGGACACACACAACCGCACACACACAAAAAACAAAAAGATTAATCACAAATATCCTGGGCGATTCTCTTTTACTAGTATACAAGAGTGCCCAGTGCCCATGACGTGTAATAGCCATACAGTTGTGCGCACCAATTGATCCCCTCCCCACTACCAAATAAAAGAAGTAGTCAGGATTACACCTATTACTATTAAATGCGTCTAGGATTTTCTCTCGTCTTTTTTTCCCCGTGTATTTCCTGCGTGGCTCTATTGCCCTTTGTCATCCCAGCTTCCCCTTCTTTCATAATTGAAAAGGTAGAAAACAAAAACAACAAAACAAAACCAAAAACCAAAAAATGAAGCTCTGGACTATATGGACGTCAAATGATGAAAAGGAATATAACGCCGTCTCTTTCGCTGCTGCTGCCTACCAGCCAATATCAATTATTATATAAGAACAACGGATGTGTGTGTGTGTAGAGGTATACATGATATGCCATTTTCCCGATTGTGGGACTGCGTGTTGCGCTACATCCCCAACCCGATTTGTGGCCCTTTCTCTTTTTCTCGTCGAAGTGGAAAAAGAATAAATACATAAATAAATGTGCGTGTTGTCAGCCCCCCGGCAATCCGATAGAGAGAGAGTCCACCGTCGTCTCTGTGTGTGTTATTTCGATTGCTTTTTTGCGCGACAGCATCAATTGGACGGGTACCCCCCCAAACAACAATAACACACGTAGATTCAAAACTCGGGAATAAATAGTCTGTATCGAATTCAATAATAGGATTTCGAGCTCTTTCTTCAGTTTTATTTCATTTTTCTCTTCTCTTCCAAGGGGCTGATGGCAGCGCACACGATATTTACCTGGCAGCCGTGCTGCCTCTATTGCATTACGTATATACGTATACGCTGCCATACTACCTCCATAGCTCTATACATATATATAAGATATAGATATTTATTTCAATGTATTTATATCGTGGGAATCAGTTGTGCAACTTGCCAGCTGCAACTGGAGAGAACTCTTCGCTCAGTATTTCTCTTTTTTCCACCTTTTCATTTTTTTCCCTGATGGGATTTTCCCCCTCTCTCCTGTTGTGATCATTATTTAACGTGCGTATTTCACATCTAAGTAGACTCTGTGTGTATCTGATTCTTTTCTTCTGCGCGTTCCTCATCCGCCGTCACCAATTCCACGGAGGGCGAGGCTTTGGCCCGAATCAATTGGCGGGCCGTTTGAACGTGAAATCATTTTCCGATTGTTCAAAATGTTCAAACTGGCGTAGGGAATCCGGTTATAACGCTAATTTCGGCTAATTTGTTTTTTCTTCTTTTTATGCTTCTTCCTGGTGATTTTATTTAGCAGCCGAGTCGATTCGACTGGAACATGTGGAAGTGCCGAGCGTCGTGGCCGTGGGCGAGCCGGCCGCTTTCCTCTGCGACGTCGACCTGGAATTTGACAACGAACTCTACTCCGTCAAGTGGTACAAAGACAGCGAGGAATTCTACGAGGTAAGCAGCAGTCGTAGGACTCGTATAGATCATAAACAGACTCGTGTGCCCTTTGCGAGTTAATATGCCATCAAAGATGACATGCAATCCGATACATAAAGGCCAGCGATGATTAATTAAATAACCTGCATTTCTGATTCTTTTCTCTCTCCCTCTCTTTTGTATTGTTATGTCTGTTTTCGGTCGTGTCTTATATTGGCAACGTCATCTGGATGCTGCTGGCCCGACACATCTCATATGCGCATACGAATGGAAACATTCATTTTAAAAGTGGAAGCCGAAAAGGACGCCTTCCGTTCAGATTTATCCCGTCGAGGGCATCCAAGTTGACGTGAGTATACCAACACACACACACAAACTCTACACCGAACGATAATAATATCATCCAGCAATTTCAAAAGAATCTCGACAGAGTCATCACTATAGCAACGATTTCGAAATCTCCATTCCGTTTTTTCGTAGCTATTTCAATTGGATAGGCCTATACACACGTTAGCTTATATATATATAATATGACGTACGGGGAAACAGCCAATCAGCTCATCTTTGAACACAAAAATAAGCCGCACGTTTTAAAAAAGAAAATCTGTGTGCTCTATGCATACGTTAGCATTTAAACCAATTTCATCGAGTCGAATACCGATCAAAAAAATTTGCCATTTAATTGATTTCCGGTTGGGTTTTTCCATTTATTTTTATTTTTCAAATATTTTTTGTGGCTTTGTGCTGACACTAATCGGTTCCATCCAGAAGAAATGTCTTTTTACGTATGTAAATTCCCAATTTCAGAATATAGACAGGGAATATCTAGCGCATCAGCGAAATGGAAATTTAACTCGAACGTTTTTATTGGAGGTTTTCCCAATCCGTACACAATAATAGGGAGCAGCTGAACTGATGTTGAATAACTGATGAAAGCCTTTTTTATTTGCGGGCTGTTCAAGAAGCAAAGAAAAAGAAGGAGGAGGTTAGATGGAAAGAGGAAACGCGCTTCGCTAATGTTCATCAACACAAGAGCGCGGCTGATTGCCGCTCTACTGCAGTGCAGCACCGCGCCGGCACCCAGTCGCTACACGATTGTGTGTCCCGACGGACCGGAGGAGGGAGAGACATACAAATTGGCCAACCCCACCGAACCGACGACTTTTTCATTTTTTCCTTTTTGAACTTTTGCCTCCTTTTTATTTTCTCTTGTCAGCGTCTGCATTGAAATTTAAAAACGAACGATGTCAGAGTTTTCAAAAAGAAAAGAGGAAACAAAAGGCGAATAACAAAAAAGAAACGGGTTGATGAAAAAAGGGGAAATTTGTTCAGAGAAATCGGGAGCAGAATGGATGCAACGTATACATAAGAAACTGCTGGGCCAGCTCATCAAGTGTCAAAACCACTTGTTTGGCTTTCCGACGACTTTTTGTGCCCAGCTCCGTACAACATCATGTAGCAATACGTGTGGGCCAGTTGTCTCTTTCCATCTGGAATGGAACAAACTACACGAAACAAAATCAATTTGATGGGAAAAAAAGCCAAAAATCTGTACGTGACAGTTGCAGACTTGCAGTCGATGATCTCGCCATTGAAGAAGAACGACCCAGACTGGGTTATTATTCTTATTGTGTCGCCCAAGAAATCCGCGCTGGATTACAGCCATCACCACGCCCCGAAAGAGATAGAGAGAGAGAAAAAAAGGAGGGCGTGAAACAAGAGAACAAGTACGAAAGACTCACTCACGTTCCTGTTACGATTAGTGCCAGAGTAGGACGCCACAGTGACCCCCCTATGGTATCCATGTGGGACGTGCCGAGGCTAATGGATGCAAACAATGGACAGGAGTAAAGCTATATCTCTTATTCACTGGGAAATTCTAGGCGCTATCGAGAAAAAGTAGGAAGTGAAAAACCACATCCAGGTCCATCTGATCTAGTGAGGATTTCAATGAATAATATCCTACTGCCCGAGGCACCCATCTTCCTGTAATCAATACAATCCAGCAATGACGGCCATTTTCGTCGAAAGAATCGGTGAATGAGTAAAAATCTGTACACAGATAAGAAGGAAAAAAAAAGAAAAGTCAATTTTCCATCAAGAGATAGGAGGAGGGCACAACTGCATCCATGATGCAGGATATGTCCGGTTCGTCATGGCAACGTAACAAAAAAATAGTAAAACCAAACCAGAAAAAAATAGAAAAAAAAAACAAAAATATTTTGTCAATTGTATCGACTGTGACTTTTTGACGTCCGCAGTTGATGACTTGCCGAGTCAGCCGGAATGGATTTCCGATTCCCAATTAAATGTGAAACATGGAACAACATGGCGGACTCTCTCTTTTGCTCCCAAGGGCGTTTCAAATCATCAAATACTTATAGCTGCTGCTCTCGTTTTCTGTTTTTGGGACAGAGGGAACGGTCGGTCAGAGAGGCGGTGGTTCTGCGCTCGGTGACTCCGGCAACGGCGGGATTCTTCCGATGCGAGGCCTCGGGCGAAGGGCCGGCCTTTCGATCCGTTTCGGGAGGTGCGGCTCTGTCGGTTGTCATTTTGCCCAAGAAGAAACCGGCAATCTTCGGCGGCTACGTCATCAACGAGCAAGACGGAACGGTGGAACTCAACTGCACGACGGATCCCTCACGGCCGGCCGCCCAGATCCGGTGGCTCATCAACAACGTGCCAGTCAATCCGGAACTGATCCAGGAGACCAGCATTAGCCGGACATCGTCCGGATTGGAGACGAGTTTCTCCGTCCTGGAACTGCAGTCACGCGATCATTTCCCGCGTTCCGGCAAATCGTCAGGAGCCCTCAAGGGCAGTTCCAGCAGCAACACGGCGACGGTGACGTGCGAGGCCGCCATCCCTTACTCGACTCAAAAGGCAGCGGCCGCACCGTCCATGTCTTCCGTCACCTACTGGTCCACTCTGTCATCTTCGTCCACCTACTCCAACGGCGGAAGCAACGCCGTGGCGGAATCGGCGCACCAGTTCCAGAGGCGGATCGCATCCGACAGTCACCAGCACGGCGAGCGAATATTCCGCAGCCGCCACGTCGCCAGCGCCGAAACTCTTCAATCGCTGACTCTACGAACGGAAATCTTAATTTACGGTAAATATCATTTTAAAATTCGAATTTATAATTTACAATTCAAATTATTTTAAACAAAAATTTACAGTCAACTCTGGAAGGTGGGCGATGGGGTCGATCCTGACGCTCTTCACAGCTCTGATGACGTCCTATTGTCTTAGTTAAAATCAAATATAATTAGTTCACCTGTTTCACATATAAATACATTTACTCTGATTTCACACCCGATTAAAAACTGAAAAACTAAAAAAAAAAACTTTTCCCTTTTTTGTAAACTACATTTGCACTCTGTCGTGTCGACACTCACATTACATAGACGTTGATACTTTATTGGCCGTGTTTACACCGGGAACATTTATCCCACCCACCCACCTCTCTCGTTCCTGGGATGTTTGTTGTGTTGCACCTCCTCCATCCAATTTGTTCGCCCCGTCAAGCGAAAGAAAAGGAAATAATAATCCCACCCGATCGACCCCGTATATCGGTATACATCACACAATAATAATATAACACAGTCGATAAAAATATCTAAAAAAGATTCCCTCCTTATTCTTTCGCTCGCCCAGTTGCACCGCAATCCTCCTCTATTCTTCTCTATTTGTCGATTGTTTGTTGTGCGCATCCTCCTCTACTGTATAGGCCTATACATACACACACACTACGTATCATAATAATAATAATGCTATCAACCAGAAAAGTGGAAAGTGAATTTTAAAAAACGAAAAGAAGAAAGAGGAGACAGGTGGATACCGTTTGCTGTATTTCACGCGCACGGTCTAGCTGTTGTGTTGTTATTATAGAGTCCCGGTTTTTCGGCAGAATCACCATCCATCTCTCTCTGCATGTTCTCCCATTGTATAAATCACTCGTCCAGCAGCTGGGAGAGGGGGGGGGGGGCTGAAACGAAGAAGATTGGAGCTCTCGCTCTCTCTTTCCTGGAGAAAGAAGAAGATACACACACATATATAAAAATGGGGAATAGAAGGAAGAACTTTGTGTAGGTGGGTGGGAGGGTGATAAATACTCTACACACCTACCCATCTGATATTAGATATACTATACATAATAGAATCGCTCTCGGCAAATATTCCGATCCTGAATTAAAGAAAGAAATGCGGGGAATAAAAGAAGGAAAGAAAACGTATCAGACGCTACATCTAGAAGGAAACATATTATTGATCATTTGATTTCCAAGGCTTTGGTTTACATCATCCGAGCGGCGTAGGCGTCCGGTAAATAAAAATTTCGCCCGTTTTATTTTCAAAATTTTCAATCGGCAACCCTGTGTGGGAGGATGGCTATGTAATAATAATAATAATAAACATTTCGTCTACTTTCTTTTTTCTGAGTGATCCTTCTGAATTGTGTATACGTTGTAATATGCCGTTTGATATATTGGACATCATCAAACATTTCTCGACAATATAAGGTCGCCATTGTACGCACTTCATTTCTAATTCATAGACAGGCTATTAATCAATAAAGTTGAAGCGACGACACACACACAATTCTCACTTAATGACATCAGCCGTAAGAGAGCAATGAAGATAAATGGTTCACCTGTGATACATACGCCGGCGTGGAGTATATTTATACTATTTCATCATATCCTCGGGTGATTTCTTTTTTATTCTATTTGTCAAAAAGAAAAAAAGGACCCCTCAAAGATATGATGAGCTCAGCACTTTTTTCTTTATATACTGCGGACGATCAACTTTTTTGTTTTTTCGCAGCAAGCGAAACAAAGGCGCTGGCCTACGTATATCGCCTACGTTGGACTGCTGTACACTCCACTCTGCGGCGATGATGGATGACATTATAAACATTTGACAAACCTCTCCCAGCTCTCCTACTATTTTCGGCAGCCATATATTTGTGTATTTATGTTGTTCTTATATAAGAAGAATGTCGAAAAGATTGTGGGTCGGCGGGCGATGGTTAGCTGCTCCACGATAAACGTTCGTGACAGTCTAGCTCTCCTTCCCCCCCCCCCCCCCCCGGATCGTGTCTGCGCTAGAAAACGGTCCGTCTCTTATATATAAAAGGTCCGTCATGCGGGTGAGAAACGGTCACGGCAGAAAGATATCACCTACACACACACACACACACACCGCCAGTGAATAAAAATACGGGACTGTGCAGCGCACTCGGCAGTACCGGTAATATTATTATTATTATTATTATGACGGTTAGATGTGGATGGCAGGCAGCCGGTTAGGTGGACTCGATCATCATCGCGTCGTCATCCTTTTTCTTCTTTTTTCTTTCTCATTTCTTTTCTTCTTGGACCTTTAAATGCGACGATATAGAAAAGTTGGTGGAACCTTTTTTTATTATTATTCTTATTCATCCATCCGTATGTGGGGCCTGGCTCCTTTTGTTTCTTATCCGTTCTCAAACACACAATTCCGGGACTGATATTATTGGGTGGCCGACCGGGCGTGTATGTGTGTGTATCAGTCTTGGGCTATCAGTTCGCGTGACTCCACAAGTCCCTCCCGACGGCACACACACACGCCGAACCTTGCGCGTTCACAAACGGGAACTCGTCGGTTCGTCAGAGCGTCACACACACACGACGACCGGGCATTTTTTCTCTCTTGCCTTTTGTTCCTCTTCCTATCAAATGGCCACCACTTCCTTCCTGTGTTCCATCAAAACTTATTTGGGGCTACTAACTTTATAGACGCACAAGGAAAAATATGGCCATTTCTTTTTTTTTTTTTTCGGGTCGGGAACATTTTCTCGGGATTCGGCGGGAAATCCAAACAGGTCACAGGGCGGCAGTGCTCAGCGGCATAGCGGCCGACCAAAGTGTTTTTCGATTTTCTTCCTTTTTTTGCCCATCGGGCGGATCTAGAGCGAGAAACGTGAGCGGAAGTTCCCGCCGGTAAACAAGGAATCGCGTGTCTTGGCCCGGGACTATGGAGAAGCAAAATCGACGATTTGATTCTTTTTTTCCCCTTTTTTTGAAGCTAGCGCGGAGAGAGGTCGGAGAAAACGATAATGATCGCCTTTCCTGCAAGCAGCAGCTCACCGGCGATGATCGCCATACTTTTTGGGTTTGTTTTGTTTTTCTATCCCGAAAAGAAAAAGACGGGGGAGGAGTCGTTGTGTAGAAAATACACTCACGCATATAGCTAGAGAGAGTATGTGTGTACAACGTTAGATCCAACTGAATACAGAACAATGATGATTTTAGGAAGGGAAATGCGGATCAATAACTCTGCCATCGTCTCTCCGCATTTGTCTGTTTCGGCGATATCTGAGAACCGTTGGGCGAGAGATGCTAGTCGTGCCCGGTAACCCAATACTAATCCAACTGTCTATGCTCGTATGCAAATTTGGCAAATGGAAATGTGACAAATGTCGGAGATGTCGGAGACGTAATCGAATTCCCACCCTGCGGATTTCCACGCCGTACACACGTCATCTGCATTGTAGAAATAGCGATGGCTCCTAAATCGAACAGACTCACACATATTACAGGGTGGAGAGAGATCCACAAGTTGCCAGTGCCAACGCAACACCTGCGCCCATTGGCCGCCACCGTCTATAAACTGCACACATTGGCCTCAATCCATGTCCTCCAAGATTGCCCTCGAGAAATGTGAATAACTCAGCAATCCGCATGACATTTGAAAGAGGGTCATACGATTCAGACGTAGCGCATCTGAATGAAATAAACAGGCAAACAAGTTCGCGGAATAATAAAAGAGAAGAAAAAGTTGAAATAAGAAAAAAAAAAACAATAGGCGATCGATAGTTAACAACTGGGCGAGGGTGGATGCAGTCGAGTGTGCATGATGTGAAACACCGATAAGATACTCTACGCGTATAGTACACAGTCAGCCAGCCAGCCAGCCAGCCAGGAGGAGCGAATGGAGATCACAGAGAGAGAAAGATATATATAATAATGTACACAGAGACGCCATTCCGGAAAGATCTGTGAGGATAACGAACCAACGACGACGCGACTTTCCGTCCGACACACAAAAACACTTGAGAAACGTACAGAGGAAAAGTTTAGCACCACCCAGCGTTGCTTAAGTGAAAGCAGAGGGGGGAAATGGAAAAAAGAAAAAGAAGCACTTCATCAAATAGACAATTGAGAGGACAGCAGGTGAAAAAAAAACTCGCAAGTGGGTGACGACAAGGGAGCGTGATTATTATGGACGGAGAGATATCCTCATTTGCACGACACTCGACAAACCCTCCACCCAGCATCTCTCCTTACATCTCCGCTATGGAACAAGGGATCGACCTTCTGATGTCGCCCATTTTTCTTTTGTTTTTTTAACTTTTTGTCTTGAGAAAAGAATTGAAAAAGAAACTATTTCTGCCAACTTTCGGGAGCGCCATCGTGAATTAATCGGCTCTCGCCTAAAACAAACTTTGAGGGAAAACATTTCGAAGCCTTTGGCGTCATGAATAATGAATCATCGGATCAATCCAGATTATGACGTCATTAATTAACAATTAAAAGAAACGGTGTGCCAAAGATATCAAAAGGCATTTCATTGGGTCGTCGGAGAAATTCGATCCTGGCGATGACGCAAAAAAGGATCGACGGGCGGGTGTTAACATGTAACCAGACGAGCAGCAGCACACGCCCCTACCATATTTCATGTTATTTATCGACTCATTTTGGCGTCCGTTCATTTCCCCCTCGACGACTTGGATAGGTCCCGCCCCCGCGCCTACATCCGCAAAACGGCTGGATATTTTTTTGTCCCGCTCCCGCTCCCGCCGCCGTGTAACTGATAATCAACATACACAAAGAGCTCAGCCCCCCCCCCCCCCTACCTCGCTAGTGAATTTTCAATGTCGGAATGCGTTTGGTGCGACTCGATTAGCATATGAAACATCTCTTGAACACGGAATGGATGTAATCCCATCTACATGATTAATTCTCTCTCTCTCTCTCACTCTAACTCTCTTGCCTACACGCGTTCAAGGGTCTTCTTGGTTTCGCTCTTTGAAGAGAAGTCGGCACGATCCAATTGTGAATACATCACGCGCACAAAAATGAAACGGAACAGAGCACCAGTAGACGGGCACGTGTAATGCAGTGTCAGGAAGAACAAGAGACGAGAGAGAGAGAGAGAAAGTTGCGCTTCCTCGTTCGGGAGTACAGTACAAATTGGCGGCAACGCCCCGCGCGTTTCTTCTTCGGGAGCCAGCACCTCTTGTGTGTGTGTTTTTCTCTCTAGTATTTTATGGATTGCATTTGATGCAGAGTTGTCAAAAGGTCGACGTGTTGTCCAGTCTCTTTACAAATCGATTTCCATCCCCTATTTGGAAGATGATGAATTCATTCCCGGACAACTGCTGCTGCAGAGTTACAAGAAAATAACAAAAAAGTTTCAAATTGGAAAAAAAAAAAAAAAAACGGCGTCCGCCCTAGCCGATTAGACGGACTCACGAAAGGAGAGGAGGCCGTAGCGTCACAACAACAAACATCAACCGAGGCGGACCTACCTACCACCTCCCCCCCCCCCTTCTTTGATTGATCCTCATTGTTGGATAATAACCATGGCTGACTGACTTTGCCAGTTCACTCTTCTCCTCACTTCGTGACGCTCGTGAACTGGAAGAGTTAAAAAAGCGGATGCAAGAGGAGGAGGAGGAGGAGGAGGGCAGGGACAAATACATCAAACCGGCTCGCCCATATACATTCACTCCCGCCGACCGTTTTCTCCCGAGAAAAAAAAAACATTCAGGCCGGTTTATTTATTTTTTCAAAGGGATCAAAATCGCTGGGTCGAGATAGATGATGATTTGTTATTCGCTGCTACCACCAACGCCATGTTTTATTATAACGACCGTTGCTTATATATATAAGGAGCTCGAAATGGGAGGCTCCAGGATGTAGACGACGGCCTCCCCCCAAAAAAGCTTGGCCGGTGCCAAAGGGGGGGGGGGGGAAAGAGTTTTTATTTTGAAGGATCGACAACGACAAGGTGTCACGCTCGCCTTGATTTTATTTTCCCCGGTCTACATTTTAGCCGCTGTCGAGTCCCTTAAAAAAAATAAAAATAAATAAATAGAAGGTGGGCAGAAGGGGGGAAAAGGCCTTACAGAGTGTGTGCTCTCGTGTAAGTAGGTAGTAGAACTAGTGAGGCCGTCATCAGCGGGACCGACAACACGACACAATACGCTCGTTTACACATACATGCTGTAGGAGGACTCGTCTATTTAGGGGCTAGAGCCTATAGAGGGGTAGGGCAGGGCTGTGGGGTCAATCGATAATATGACCCGGTGCAAAAGTCCTTTCAAGAGAGAGAGAGTGATTACTCCTATAAAACGACGCGTACGTTTTACAACGGCCAAACTTGGCGAGAGAGAAAAACGGGAAACTCGTAAACGCAACCCTCCTGTTTTTCCTGTGCAGTCGAGTTTTGGTATTAACAACCACTCGAGATTTCCTCTTTTTTTTTTTATTATTTGCGTATGATATTTTGACGATGGGGAATTATATACACGGGCCGGCTGGAACAGAGCAGCCACTCGATGCACGTCACAGGTTCGTTTTGTCACTTTTTGATGGATGATCGTGTCAAAAGGATATACACAAGAAGTGGGATTGAAAAAGTTCTGCGTAGCGTCGCAAATTTAGTTTAAAAAAAAAAAACGAAATGAAATTTAATAATTCAGTTTTAAAAAATGAGTTTTTAAACTAAATAAATAATATCGTAGTCCTCAATAAATTAAAAAAATCTGTGTGGTTCACTGGTTCTGAGTGTTTCAGTTGATTCACCAACAAGAACCACTAAGCAACTTGCTTGCATGGATAATGTTTGATAGGAAAAAGTTCCCTGAGATGCCTGAACTGAAGCCTTCATAATTCTTTTAAAATTCGGCCATGGTGGCCTCGACCTGGCCTCTGACAAGAAAACAAAAGCCATGCATTCTGTGTCTGCCCCTGCCAACTTTTACACTACAAAATGATGCACACTCAGTTTTACAAAACTAAGACACACATACCTGCCAAAATAGTAGAATGTTAATTGTGAAGTGCAGGAACTATTTCCTTGTAGGTTTTATCGATGATTTCTAGTATTTTCTGCTTTCTCACACTCTCAAAATAAAATAAAAAAACACGTTTCATGTGTCGTTCGCTTAATTGTCTGCAATCTGTGATGGCCAGCTTTTGCCAGATTGCGAAAATTAACTCAAAAGTTTGTTTATTTAATTTAGAGTTTTTTTTTATTGAATTTTGTATTTCAAACAATATCCATTAATAATAATTGGGTAAAATAAAAACTAAATCAAACTAATAAATCGATTATCGAATATAGCCGAATAATACGATAAAACTAGATATTGGCAAAACTAGATTTGCAACGTTAGTATTTGATGGCTCTTTTTTTGTTGTTCCAGCTGCGCATATCGGGGTGGGACTATCACCCGCCTCCTCGTTCACACAGTACCATTAGACTTATTGAAATGAACTTAAGTGGCCAGTCTGTTTATAACAAGTAGTCTGGGCCCAGACATATACACAATAGTGCTACGCAGAGATGCGCCATTGGCTCAATCGATAATTCATTTGAAGCCTTATTTTGGGGCTACTACGACGAAGGGTTTTTGCCCATCATCGGAAAGCTGTCGACCTGTCAGCCCCGTTCCGAGCCAGTCATGATGATGAGAGCACTAGGGGACGATGAGGAAACGAAGAGAAACGTCAAACAAAGACTGGAGAAATTCGTCGCAACACAAAAGAGAGAAAAAGTCGAAAAATGCTGTCGTTGATCAATAAGATAAACTCACCTTCCGGCTGCTGAAGCCTTGTTAAACATATGTGAAACAAACGCTAGTCATATATAGACCTGACTAATCAACTAGATCACCAACTGAACCGCGCGTTTGCCATCATCTTAAAACCATCAGGAGTCATGGCATTTGCTACCCCCCTCTCTGGATCCGCGAGTTTCAAATGCGATACACAGCGAAGAAAAGAGGATGCGATCCTTGAAGGATTCTCCGCACTTCTTCCCGGAAACTTATTCATGTGGAGTGGCATCTCGCTGGTTCGTGATGTACACACAAGAGCCGGTCGCTTCGTGAAGAAGACAACGTCACTCTCCTTTCTCCGGCTCCTCCTATATTGGCCCAAAAGGTCAATAAACTATACATAACGCCATAACGGTGCTAATACAAGCGTCTGCATTATAGACTAGACACTTGCACACACAAAAAGAAGAAAAAAGGAATATCTAATATACAAACGCGTTTTACAATGTTGTCTTATCCTCAAATTGTTTTTTCTCTCTCCTCCGGATCTCGCTCCTATTGCCTCGATCCTTTTCCGCTAATCATGAAAAAAAAAACAAAAAAAAAACAAAAACGAAGCTCATGCATTTAGCATTGCCTTAAAAAGGCACCGCGCTGCTGCTGGTGACAGGATTTCTCGTTAATGTTTGATAGTTAGCCCCCAACATCTTGACGTTTCAACTTTTTCCGAAACTCAGCTGTTGCTGGTTGACTATTCGCCCATCAATGATTCAAGTTTCATCATTGGCATTCTAGAAGCAGAGTGGGACTCGAGACGTTTACCCATCATGCGCCCTGGAACGCTTCATGGAATAAATCGCCATCAAACATTTATACGGCAGTCATATAAGAGCTGCACTCACTGCTGTGTATGGGAACCCCATTTTAAAGCTTTCATATCCATTTCAAATAATCAAGATTTGTTTTCCGGGCTATATAGACGCCAGCATAGAGAGAAAAAGGGAAATTGGGGGACCCAGATGGTTCAGACATGCCCATCTAACCTTCTGGAATATATACGAGCGTGTGTTATAGTGAACTTTGGTTGCTGCTACAGGGGGGGGGGGGATATGTACATTTCATGTCCCTGTTGAATGTCGGATTATTATTAATTTTGATCAACATTGAAAAATCGTCGGACGACAATGGCGTGAGCTGTTCTTGGTACGTACTTACGAAAGCAATTACTAGATTACCTTAATGACACGAATGGCATGCCGTGTCAATGAAAAATGGGAGTGTCCGGATTAAAAAAAAAAAAAAACCAACAACACATACGCAGAAGAGGCTCGAGCGGCCGGCTGGTTATTGGGTTCACGGAAAACATTAACGGTGTGTAAATTTCAAGGTGAAAGCTGATTATGAAATTATTAATAGAATGAATGACCTTAGAATGTAGGCTGAACCTCGGCTCTTGATGAGAGTGGAAAACAGTTTAAAAAGAGGCCTGCTGTTGCAACTCAATCATCACATCTTTCTCAGCTCTTTCAGCTTCAACACATCAACTCCATCAGCTCCAATCAGCTTCTCATATCTTTCCAGAGATGAAGGTAAATTTGTGCTTCTTTTTTTCTTTTTCAATTAGAATTTTTCTAATTTCTTTTGGGATTGTTTTTAAATTTGGTGTTTTTAAATTGGCAGGTTATTTTGTTACTCGCCGTGATGGTGGTTTTCGTCCAGGGAAGAAGTCTCGCCGGAAGTGACCGATTCTTGAATTTCCTCTTCCCGACGACTACTATGAAACCTTACAGTTACAATCAAAACAACAACTACAACAACCACAACAACAACAAACCGATGACTCCTTCTGCGCTGAAACCAACGACGAAGCGCCCCTATTACCAGCGACCCTATGAGCCACGCAGGCCAACACCTGGAAACATTTCGTTCGTTTTGAACATGCCAGCCGTCCCAGCCGTTGCCGCTCTTCCCGAAACTGTTTATCCAGCATACCCAACCAAACCGTCCACTACTGCAACTTATTCAGCTGCTCCGGCACCTTATTCGGCCCCAGCAGCTTACCCAACTCCGGCACCTATTACTCCGTCTCCGGCACAATATTCGGCTCCGGCAACTTATCAGACTCCAGCTCCTTATTCGGCTGCTCCGGCACCTTATTCGGCTGCTCCGCCACCTTATTCGGCTGCTCCGGCACCTTATTCGGCTGCTCCGCCACCTTATTCGGCTGCTCCGGCACCTTATTCGGCTGCTCCGGCACCTTCTCCAGCAACTAATTTGGTTCCAACAGCACCCAATTTCGCCGGTCCATCCAGTTCGGGAGCATCTCCAGCAGCCGGGCCATCAAATCTATTGGACCTGCCTGCACTCGTTTCTTCGGCTATTCCAGTTTCTTCTCTGCCTTCTCCTTCTCTGCCTCCTCTTCCTACGCTTCCGTCTCTTCCACCTCTTCCTTTTTTTTCTGATGCCACCAATGCCATCCAGTCTATCCTCCCACCTCTGCCTCCTCTGCCTCCTATCGGCAAATGAAACTTTGACGTTTCTAAATTCGTCCAGGAAAAGAGGATCTGAAAGATCGTATTAATCATTATTTAATTATTGTAACTGTGACTGTCAAATGAAGAAATAAAAAGCGATTCTTTCACAACATTTTTGTGTCTGGCCGGGGTTATTTTCGTGACAAGCGCCAAATTCCTACCAATAATCAAAAAGAATCACAGAAAGGAAATCAGATTAGCGTTGACTAGTGGAAATTTGCTTCTTGGAATTTTTATTATTGGCTCTCGTTTCGGGAGTCATTATGTATTCAGTTCATTGTTTGAGACGGAGACAAAATTCCACATTTTGGCACGCGCGTCATGTCCATCATCGTTCGCCGGGCCGACAGAATGTGGGGCTTCATTCGAATTAATATATATACAACACGCACTTAAACACACAGACATACACAGCCAACCACTTCTGACGGCGAGAGAGAGTGAGAAAAGATGAAAAAGAAATCAGAAGAAGAAGGGATCAAGACGGGAAAAGTACCGCATATAACAACTTGATAAAAGTCAATACGGTATGGAAGGAGAAAGAGGAGACAAATATTAGATAATAAAAGAGAGAGAGAGAGTGGAGGAAATCATTTTTCATGGCAGTGGTGGATTTTGTTTGTCTTTCTTGTCGGCTTGGCAGAGATAATATTATATATCAGCATAAACGGTCACATATTTTAAGTGTCAAAAGAATTGAAAAAAAAAAGAATTGATCATCTCATTCATTTGTTTGATTGATCGTTTTCTGTGTAGTTTCTCGTCTGGTTTCAAAATGTATACATTTAGGTTACACGCACACACACACATCATAGAAATATTTGTTTCCAATTTCATGTAGAGTTGATATTATACTGTAGCAGCCCCTTACAAGAGAATCAAAAACAATCTCAAATTGCGCGAATGTCGAGAGCACGAAAGTTTTGATGATGACTAGTCAGTCCATTAGTGTTGGCGGAAGTGAAGCGGGAAGCTCAACAGAATGTTACAACGAATTCCAAAAAAACAATTTGCTATTTTTTTCGTCCAGATAGTATTGCACACACAAAAAAACAAACAAAAACAATCCTCTTACATTATAACAAATGCTGCAAAATACATACAATTCTGTTTTTCGTTGGGGCTCAATTGTTAATATTTATTAATAATACAATTCGTATTGCTATTTAGATTTTTTTTTCTTTTTTTTCTGTGTTGATTTACATATAGTATTTATTTGTTCTTTATTTTACACGTCATAGTTTGCAGTTGGGGGTCGCTAGTTTTCTCAATTTCGTTGTCGAATGATTTTTTTGTTTTATTCACTTGGGGGATGATATGGCTGGGCCATTATTCGCCGCCTTTTTCGTTTCAAAACACAAATTCTTCTCGTCTTTTTTTTGTTCCCTGATTTACGCGGCAGTGGGTAGTTAGTTATATAAGAGCAGGTATCTGGGCGAGCTTTTTTTTATGTCTATTTTTTATGATTGTGCTTTTTTTTGTATGACGACTCCCTCCTCCCTTCCTACAGCCCTCCCATTGAATTGAAACGGGAATTGTTTTTAGAGTGATTCAACTCCATTCAGGAACTTGTTCTAGGGGACACGGAATATATAACAGCCGGTCCCGGGGGACGATATTCTTTTGATAACAAAATTTAAAAAAGATTAAGTTTCTACAGGTAGACTCACACAACGTCCAGTTTGAGACCGGCGTGAGGATCGGGGCTACAGCGTCCGCAATATCCGCCGCACTTGCCCTGAATCTTTTGATTGTCCTATGAAAAGAAATTTAACAATTTGAATACTATTAGAAATGTTTCGCCTTGATGGTGTAGGATGTTGTTGTCGTTCACCTCTAGTCTGTTGATCCACAAAGATGAGCGATGACCGTGGCCGGCCCAGCTGGTATGCGGCGAGACACGCAGTCCAGTTCCTTGCAGATTGATGCTGAAACGGCCTTGCGGGCAGTTGGCCGTGCTGTAGCAGTCTCCCGCCTCGCCGTAGCCCACCATTTGGTGGCCCCTCACCAGTCGGGCGAACGTGAAATCGTGACCTGTGATCCAATCAATCAAAAACCCCAGACGGGGAAAAACGGAAAATGAAACGAAACTTTTTTTTCTTTTCTTTTTTCCTTTGACGGACGAACTTTTGTGCCGGCAAGGAAAAAAGAAAAGGAAAAAAATAGCTTTGAACTTATAGCGCATAATATCAAACGGGATTTACTGTCGACACGCAACGAGGTGACATTGAGCCGGATTTTGTTGAAGGAGGTGGTTCCCGTTGAACGCCGGTTCAAGAAACAGTCGCACGAATCTTTGCGTGCTCCTTGATAAGGACAGCTATCAGGCCGTATCAACCTATCAAATATAAAAAAGAAATGATTTTGTCGTCGTCATCACGAGGCCAGTCAGAAATGATTTATATCATCAACGTGATGATGACGGAGGAGCTTATATAAGTTTTTCAAGCGAGTGGGAGTTTATGTAAAAGCGTTTAGTACGTTTTGTCGTAAACTTCGGCGTAATTATCTTGGTGTCCCGTCGTGAGCGTGAGGTACTCGAGCGGAGATGAGGTGTTCATCAAATGGCAGTAAATCGTCATGTTCTTGCCGGCCACAATCAAAGTGTACGGGCCATCCGCAGGCGGAGTCTTCCGGTCCTTGCCGGCGGCGCTCCGCAACTGGACATCTTTGCACGACACGTAGCCGCCTGCAAAGTAGTTCACAACATTTGTCCCGAGTTGATAAATCAATAGAAATCACAATCGAAATCAGGGCAAAAACTGACATGGAGAGGCCCGGCATCGCCTCTTGCGGATGGGTCGGAATTCTTGCGGGCAGTAGGATCGCGAGACCCTGGAACCGGTGCGGCTGTTGACGCATGCCAGCGATCGTTTCTGGAAACCCTGGCGGCCGCATTTGGACGCGGTGCAGGGCTGCCAAGCCGAGGCCCGCCACGCGTACAGAGCGTGACAGTTGCCAAGACTGCATTCCTGCAGGTCGGCCGGCCTCTGGGTGGAATTGCATCCGAATGAAACCGGTTCCGGGTCGATCCATTCGTGTGAGTTGACTCGATGGCAAGTGACCCGCCGGTGCTGGATGCCCGCGCCACACGGATGGGAACATTCGGACCAATTCTCCACTTCCCACGAGTAAGGACAGGCGGCCTTGTTACATCCGCGCCGCGATCGAGGCCGACTCGATTCCGGGCAACGGTTCTCGTCCACTCGCACTCGACCTTCAACTTCCTGACAGTAAACTTCACGGTACTGGTCCCCTTTGCCACACGTTTTTGAGCACTAAAATAGTTTCAAACACAAAAGAAGAGAAGAGAAAAGGAACAAAACACAAATCGGGTGGGAGAAAAACAAAAAAAAAAGAGAAAAAAAAAATGGAATTAGAATTGTTTGGACTCTTTTCCTTCCCCCGTCATTCGTCACCGAGATAAGAGCGAAAAAGTTATTTCATTAATCAGGAAACGTGTCTCGATAAATGTAAGACATTCTTGATACTGACAAATACAAAGAAAGAAAAAATATAAATGTCATAATTGGAATAGTTTGCCCCGCGGAGAAGCATCGCTCACTCAGCCAGCAGAGAGACCGTTATCGCATGGTGATTGGCGATAAAGGTCTAGAGATATACACACACACAGCAGCAGTGGATGGTAATAATGTCGAAGAAATGTGAAATGGGATTAGAGGAATGTGTCCATCAATCACCCGGCATATGGATGTACACTAGATCGCAGCGTATAAATATATGCGCTACAAGAGGCAAAACAAAGTCTCCGTTGTCCAAGGACAGTCACATTCAGCAGAAAATGTACAATTGTTTGAGGGTTTGGTTTTTTTATTCCGTCGCCATCATTCACCAGCATGTCCGTCCATAGCTACACAACTAAGAGGAATCTAGATCAAGAGCAACTCCCAGTAGAAACCAACACCAAAGGACATTCACCATTCACATGTACGATCAAAAAATTGTGTTTTTGCAAAAGTGTTAGAGAGAAACCAGAAGGAAATTTAAAAAAAAGGAGTAAATTCCAGTCAAGAAGGAAGAACCAAAAACAATGAAAAAGAAATCAAAGGTAATTTTAGGTGTAGTATATGTATAATATATATTTGTTATAACCGTCCAAACCTCTGATGCTTTATTCTTGGCTTTCGCCCACCACATTCACCACACACACATACACACCACCACAAACAAACTTGGCGTTTTTTCCATTCTAAACCGTCTAGCATAGTGTATAGCTACATCAATAAGGCGGTAGGCGTCCGTGGATTTATTTGGATTAATCTAAAGAATGTGTTTTCAATCAAAAATGGTTTTGTTTCTTTGGAAACCGCATGCCATCCCAAAAACGAAATCAAAAATTTGTTTTTGCGTACAAGACTATAAGAAAAAAAAAAGACAATTTGGAAAAAAAACGAGGCTGTGTGTGGAAAGAAACCAACAGAAAACAAAACTAATATATATGGAACATGAAGATGATTATCATTTAAAGAAGGGCGCTATTAGATTTTTTTTTTTTTTCCCCTCCAGAATTGGAGTGTAGCAATCAACCAATTATCACAATGAGTGTTAGAATGTTAGAGACTATATTATAATGCAACCAAAGGGAGGATTGTGTGATTAAATTTGTTTGTTCTTCTTGCCCATCCGCTTTGACCGTGATTAAAAAAAATTTAAAATGAAATTCAATGGATGGATAACAATATTATTCAGTCGGAAGGTCGGCGTGAGTGTCTCACAGTTGGCGAATCGAAGCGGTAATAATTGGCGAAATAAGCGTAGGTAGGACGGTGCGGTAATGATACGGGAGACAGTCGAGCGGATGAGGAAGTAGACATGTGTCGGGTGGAAGGCGTGATGGAACCGTACGGGCTGGTGAAACTGTTCCAGTCGAAAGTCACTGGCCGGTGCGGTTCCATCGTCACCGTCGATACCGTCGACGGCGAAAGCTCAGCACTACTGACAGTACTACCAAGAGTAGAAGAGCTGCTAGTCGAATAAGTTGTAGTTGGATCAGTAATAGTTGACGATGTACTAGCAAGAGTAGTAGTAGTAGTAGTAGTAGTCAAGGTGGCAGGGATCTCGGGATCGGTAGGTATGATGCTGGTGATGGTTGTGGCATTGACCGGTGCGGATATGAATTCAGTAATGGAAGTGGCGTAAAGGGAAGTGTTGGTAATGTGGGGACCAAGGTCGGAAGCAGTCGAAAGAGTTGTTAGTGTCGTGCTCGGGGTAGTTGTGACAGTGGTGTGATTATCCGCAACGGAAACCTCCGACGTCAAAGTGACAATTTGGACAGTTGTGGTAGGTGTCGGGATAAGGTCCGTCGTCGTTTGCTCATCGAAAGAGTCGAACGTTTTGGTTGGAGAGGATAAAGAAGTCTCCAATGTGAACGACGCAGTGGTGTTAGTGTCTGATCGAGCGTCGGAAAGCGTTGTCTCCGTCGACGTCGAATTCAGTTCGCCTACCGTAGTCCAAGCGGCCGTTTTCCATCGGTAGGTTTTCTCCGGAACTGGCGGCTCGGTTGGGCAAGGATCGGTGTGGCAACTCTGGCTGTACTCTGGCCTTCCGGCTGGATGACATCGATGATCGGGCAAAGTTTGACCCAGGTGATCACGGCAAGTGACAGGCCGGGTTTGCGTCCCTCCTCCGCACGACTTGGAACACTGAATCAACATTCAACATTCAACATTCAAAACAACCATTCACACGACATCCAACATTAACATTCCGGGCGCCGACCAAAAGTGAATAAGTAACAAAAATAAAAAGGAATCAATAATTCAATAGCGGAAAAAACACGGTCGAGTACTTACAGAACTCCATTCACCGGAAGACCATGTAGGGCAAGGGTCAGTATTGCAGTGAACTGTGTCCTGTGGCCGTTTGGCCGGAATGCATCCATCAGAATCCTTGAAGAGTTCATCGTGGCAAACAACCTGTCGCCGTTTGAATCCGGCGCCACAGGTTTTCGAGCACTAGACCAAAAGGTTATTTGAATGGTTGCTGGAGCGAGTGAATGCAAAATTGAATTAAGCCATTACCGAACCCCAAGACCCGGTCCTCCACTGCGGCATTTTGGAAGTGTGATTGTGTTCAACGGAAACGGAATGCGAGATTGGCGATCCGATGCAAACGGCCAGCGCTGCGGAACAGCTCTTCTCGGTGGGTGGCTTTTCTAGCGCAGAGCACATCTCATCCGGTGCGCCGGAATTATTCAACAGGAATTGACACTCGACAACGCGGACGGATACTCCCTGTTAGCAAAGGGCATCTTAATGAACGTTTTCGCCTGGGAATTTAAATAATTAACGATTACCATGCCGCAGGTAACGGAACAGGAAGTCCAATTGTGTGGGATCCAGGCAGCACACGGGTGAGCAGCGCATTTCTCGACGCCAACTGGTGCCGGATCGGAGCAATGAGCTTGATCCACCTCCCGGCTGGCCATCATGTCGTAACAGACGACAGTCCGCATCCGATAGCCACCGTCGCAAGTCGACGAACACTGAAATCAATTAGGATTGTTGAGAGTGATGATCTTTTGATGAATTATACATAAAACAGAGTGTTATACTTGTCCCCAAGTTCCTGTCCTCCAGGCAGCAACAATACGAGGAATATCATTAGATTCTGGGTTCCAGTCGGTCGGATCGAGACTGTTAATTGCCGGATCGATATTGTGGATCTCCATTGGCTGTGGGCGGAAACCGGCCAGAGCCAGAGAAGCCGCCGGAACGGCACTGGTGGGGAAAATGGCAGTAGTGGATGGTTGTTGAGTTGTAGGAGTCGCCTGGGTTGTTGAAGTCGATGTCGTTGTCGGTGGTTCTGTCGGACACGGATATTCAACACACTGTTGAATGGACGCCGGCCTGTCCTGACCAGCGCAAAAGGTCGAATCGACGACACTGCCATTCTCCATGCGGCATCCGACGATCCGCTCGGCTTGTCCAACTCCACACGTGACGGAACACTGAAGGAAGGCATCGGGTCATAAAAGAAGATGACAATTAGAATAATCCAACCGTAGTTATGGATATGCACGGAAGAAGATAGAAAAATGCTATTTTTTTCCAAGTTAACAAACTCGGAATCGAATCCGGAATTCCGCCCATTATTTTCAAAAGCTCATCATTCATCATGCGCTACAGACAGCCTCTATAAACAATTTACACATCCGCTATGTTCAAACGAAGGAAGCCGGAATCCGGAAGGAGCGAAGACAGTTGTAGTAATAAACAGCAGTGGAGAATCGCTAACAAGAGAACTACACAAGAGAGAGAGAGAGAGAGAGATAAGAGTCGCGATAGAAAGATGCGCAAAAAGATATAATATACGTATACTGTATATCTGTCCATATAGAGAAAAATCAGCGACAGTCAGAGAGAAAAAGGAGAATAGCGGCGGACAAAAAAGTTCATCATTCATTTTGTTTTGTTTTTTGTCCCGGAGTTTTGTGATTGTAATTTTTTTTGTAAATTTTGGATGGGCTGATTGGCGGTGTACCTGGCCCCATTGAGTGGCGTGCCATTGGGGACAGTCACCCATGTGGCAGGCCTCCTTGTGGACGGGAGGCCGGACCGGATAGCAGTAACTTTTGGCGATGACGTGGTTCTCGAGTTGGCACCAGTAGCCCCGTTGGCGCTCGCCCGTCCCGCAACTCACCGAACACTAACACATTCAATATTGTTTTTTTTTTGTTTTTTTTTGTCGTACTATTTTTCCTTTTGCTTTTTTTTATCGGGGAGGGAGTATTCATTCATGAGACAGACAAAAGTGGTGGACGTGGTGGTCATACGCATTAATCATTTGGTTGTCAAAAATCATCCTCCAATGCTCTAACGATTAATTTGTTTCTCTACAATCTACTCGTCAAAATTGGTAATTCTAGTTATCAATTAATAAATACAGGCCACCAGCGGTGAGTGCGTGTGCACACCGTCACATGTCTCAAATATACTTTAAATTCTCTTAAAAAAAAACTGATCAAATAATAGACGAAAAACATGTGACGATAGAGGGAGAAAAAAGAACTATGTGATTTACCGGGGTCCACTCTCCGACCTCCCATCGCGGGCAGCTCTCCATGTGGCAACTCTGTCGAAGGACTCTCTCCTCAGCCGGGCAATTGGAATCGGCAATGACGCGGCCGTTGAGGTCGACGCAATGAGCCTTTCGGGTTTGGACTCCGCCCCCACACGTCAACGAACACTGTGCCAAATGGGGAAAAAAAAAGTCCGTTGATTAACCACCTTGGTAATAAATATTATCATGAATTATACCTGGCTCCATGGATGGAATTGCCAATGGGCTGAGTGGCAAGTGCCCTTGCAAGGCTCCGTGTCTGGCGGTGGGTCGTTCAAGTGACGGCAGTGCCGATCGTCGACCGGGACGGTATGAGCCGAAGGATGTTGTTGTTGTTGTTGCTGTGGCAGCAGAGTTTCTTGTTCGCACTGTTTAGTCACGTTGCGGACGCCCATGCCGCAGTGAGCCGAACACTCGGAATGGTGAATCACGCGCCATCTATCAAAGGAAAGAACACACACACACGTGTAACAGTTGAAGCGTTTCACGTAATAATCATTTTTCATTGGAATGGGGGGGATTTCTTTTTCTCCATTCAGCTGGTCTCAAACTATTTTGGTTCTTTCCGCCCATGTTTAACTGTCATGGCAGTTGAGAGACAGGGAACCAGTTGATTGTTGGTTAGGAAAGGAATTAACGAGCGATATGTCACGGACTTGTAGCTTATTTTTACAACAAACAAACCCACCAATAATCCGAAGAAATACACAAATGGGCACACGACATGCGTCCAGCGTATTAACATGTTAAAAGTCCCGTAAAAATCACATCAACGAGAAATTCTCGAGAGCTTGATGGGAGGCAAAGGCAATGGGCGAATTAGCATTTTGAGGCCATCCGACACGCAGCGAGGGCCCATCTGACTTGTCGAATTTCTACCAGGCCCAAACTGTCTGCGCTCATAACAATAAATCCATCCCATCCAGAGAAACGATTCCCTTGTCAATAAAAAGAGAAATGCACATTTTTTTCTTTTTTTAACTTCTTTCCATTTGGGAAATGAAAATAACCCAAATCGTATCGATCGACTCGGGCGGAAAAAAGAATAGAGATTCGGAACGGGATTGCAGAGCTAGGAACCTTGTTCTTTTTGAAGCTCGACCCCACCACTTGAAGGCAAAAATGCTGGGCTAAGCGGGGCGGAACTGGCGTGCCATTTGACAAGATTGAAACGATGTTTTCGGGGGGGATCCACAGACCGAAACGGCTCGCCTTGCCTCCATCTCTTTATGGGTCGACGACTTTATGGAAACGAGCAAAACGGGACAGATGGACCGACGGACGGATAGTAAGCGATGATAATCATATTCACGATCGGCCGAGCGTGAAACACGATGACGACGACCAGTGTCATACGAACGTACGCGGACGCATGTTTGACTTTGAACCCCGTCTAGCTCTCTCTCTCCATTCTCATAGTAACAAAAGGATCTTCTATTCGTTGATTTCATTTATCCATCCGTCCGAAAGAGTCGACAGAGCGGTTCATAACAGCGGGAGACCAGCTCGATCTTTTCCCTTATTTCTAAATCTAAATGGGAATTTAATTCTAAACGATTCGGCCTCTACGGTGGATGTTTAATTCCCTGGAAATTCCAAGTGGAATGATGGGGATTCGACAAGATCCAGCCCCCCCTCTATGGAGATCTCTTCAGGGATGTCTGAGTGAGATTGATTTTGGTAAAAAGGAGTGGGCGGAATCAAGGAGGAGTTGCCGTTTTATCAAAAAATGACAAGCGGCTTTCGCTTTTCCCCCTTCTTTCAAACAAATAATTTAACGATAACGCTTCAATTTCGTCCGAGGAGAGAGAAGAAGAATGTTCACCTGAGGATGCACTGGGTCTGACAAGGTTGCGTCTCGGTGGGCGGAGGAGGCGGAGAGGCCGAACAGTATTCCTCCGGCATCTTTTGAAAACCGCCCGTTGCCTGGACGCAAATCGGTTTTCGGAACTGCTGACCTGTGAAATCCAAATGGCCATCATCAGATAAGATTCAAAATTCTATTCGATTCAAATGTTTTGTATACCGTGGCAGAGTTTGCTGCATGCCGACCATTGTTCCTGCAACTTCCAGTGGTACGACGGACTCTTGCCTTCGGCTCGAGACACAACGTATTGGTACCAAATATCCGGCGAGTAGAGATTACCCACAGACAGAACCTGAATTTCCCCCCAAGAAAAAGAAAAAAGAAATGGGAATTTGAAATTTGTTTTTCTTGTCTTAATTAAAATAAATTACCTGGACGACGACATCTTTCTTGAGCGGCTTGGAAGAATTGAGTCGTTCGACAACGGCATCCGAGCCCGTGTATTCGATGGTCGTTCCGCCAAATTGGATCGTTTTCTGGAACATGCTGACGACGAAATTGCCGTTAAGGAGGTACTCGCCCGTCTGCGGGTCCATAAGAGCCAAATAGTTATCGTCTCGGTTGGAGCCCTGATAGCCTCGCTGGCGGATGTCCAGCGACGAGCTGCCGGCCGGTATCCGCGTCACGGTGTTGTAGCCATACTGAGTGCTGTTATAGCCGCCGTTGAGAATGACACAAGTCGAGTTGTCTCCTCCGCAGACACCGCAAAGATCTGAATGCGATAACAAGTTGGGGTTTTTTGGCCGTTAAACAAACTGATCGGTTTCAAGGACTTTAGGGGTGGGGATGACAATCCATCAACTGACGAGACGATCTCATTACCGAGTTGTTCCTTGCGGCCGAGGACGTGGTTGCAGCTGGCCGGCTTGCAGATGCCGTTGACGCAAATATCGTCCGTGTCAGGGCCGCAGCTGGTGCCATCGATTACCTTATCCTTGAGCAGGTAGTAAGCGCTCGACTGTTCCACTCGGCAGTACAGGCGACAACGATCCTTCACACTAACTGTTTCGTGTCGGCCATCCAGAAACGAAAGAGAAGGAAAAAAAGGAAATTAGACAAATCCTCCCAGACACTAGAAATCGATCGTTAAGAGTTAATGAACGGTGGATTTACTTCCGGCGTATTTCGGGACCCATTTGACGTCGGCTGGAAGTCCCTGGATGTTGAAGTTGTTGCTGTTGAAATCGGAGCACTGCTTCTCACGGAAATCAGGAGTGCCTGCCGGGCATTCTTGGATGTTACACGAACTGAACGAAAGAAAAAACAATTAATTCGACGCGCTCTACTGGCAATTCAAACAACAGATGACTGAAAACCTCACCGATAACGGACACGTTTCCCAAGGCAAAAAGTTCCACCGTTGGACGGTGCTGGATTGTCGCAGTTCCTGGTGGATCGCTGGACGCCTCCGCCGCAAGTCCGGGAGCAAGTCCCCATCATCCATCTAGAAAAGAAATTTGTTTGAAATGGAAATTGATTGATGAACCATTCAGAGTGCGTCTTACTCTTGCCAGGATCCCCAATTTCCGTCGACGGGTTCCAGACTTTTGACATCGCGGGATAGGCAAGTACCGTGCCGGCACCATCGGCCTCTTCCGCAAGCCGTTCCGTCAGCCCAAGGCATATGCTGGGTTCGGCAACCTTCCTGCTCGCCGCCGGACGTCGTGCACCACAATCGCTTGCAGGGCGGCTGAAAGGAGAGACGTAAAAGGTCAAGTCACGGAACAACAACAACAACTACCCGACTCCTTTTTCCTATACCATGTAAGGACAGATTTTCGATCCGTGTCCAAAGACCAGCTCACATTGTTTGTTCTCGTCAAAGTTCTCGCCGGGCAGTTTCTTGGCAGCACGATGGGCATCCAGGAGATCCGTCGACGGTTTATCCAGCAAACATTCGCCATAACCGCCACTTGATAGACAAGAGAGAAACTTGGTGAATATCAAATGTACCGCTAGGGGAAACAGGAGAAAAAGGATAAAAACTGGTACGGATGTGACTTACTCGAGATACTCGGTGATGAAATAGCGGCTGCAATTGGACCAGGCCCACGGGAAAGTGTTGTGATCCAGCATCCTCGACATGACGTTGTGAACGCCGCCCGTCGACTCGACAAATTGCTGACACTTGAAATCGTCGTCGTGTGGCATGTTCAGTCTGTTGTCAGGAATGAAACAACAAATAACAAAAGAAAAGGTGCTGAACGGATGACGGAATAGCAGAAATTTTATGCGACATCAGACAAGTTCCGGCGAAGCGAAAAACAAAATTACAACAAATGAAGGTGGAATGCGGAATGACTTGTCTTCAATGTCAAAGTCTCCAGTGTGACACACTAAACAAAAAAAGGAAAAGAAAAAAGAAAACCAACAACTTACACGTGACCCAGTTCGTGAGCTATGGTGAAGGCGGCGCTGAGCCCATTGTCTTGGACGATGGAACACGAGTTGGAGCTGTCGCACATGGTGCCCAGCTCGGCTAGTCCCAACGTGTCACATTTCTGCAATTGAGGATTCCGGCAAATGTTTTCCCTGTGGGAATAAAAAAAAAATGGGTGTTGTTTATTTCCCACTCGGTCAGCGGGATATTATTATTATTCAAATACCTTGTCAGCAGGAGGGCCGTGTCGTGATGGTAAGGACTGGAGTCGTCCATGTCGTTGAAAACCCGTTGCCACTTGCAGAAATTACGTAACATCTCCGAAGCCGATTTGCCGGGGCGGCTGTCCAGAATTTCGTGCGATTCTTTGCTGCTGCTGGCCGAGTCGTCACCGGTGGCTGTTGTCAATACAAACTCTTGATCCTTGAGCAAGAGCATTCGAACGACGGCGATCTGGACAGGATTACCGAGACTGGCGTCCTTGTAAATCAGCGACACCTGCGTTTTGTGGTGTACAATTTTTGTGGGGTTGAAAAAAAGAAATGGAGGTCGTTTTTTAAAAGTTTGATTAGGGTTAAGTACGTTATGGTGTTAATAACATGGGCCAGCAGCTGCGGTTTTTTGGCAGACAAATAAAAAAGGATGGAAGCCCTTGCCCTCTGGCTCCTATCGATTCGCTTTCCTTCGTGAAATTGCCGATATAATCACGCGGACGCTCAAAAGTATCTAGGCCAAGTATTTCGAGAAGCAAAGTTTATTATCGCTGCAACTTATTGGGTCACGCGTCTTGGGGGGATTGCAACAACAACAACAACCCCTGCACCACCACCATCTCATGTGGCTTTGTTGATCCGCGAATTCTCTTGGCCCAGCCCTTTTTTTTCCATCCGAAAAAAGATCCGACATGTGGAAATCGGAGCTGCCAACACACATTCACCATCTCCTTGTTTGAATTGTTTTTTATGATTACTTTGGCGCCAATAGATTCAATTCCCGCTTGACTCATTTCAACATTTTCCACGCAATTCTCTGCGTGAAAAATCTTGAAACCTGGTTTTTTTAATGTACTGATGTAGTAGTAGTTGTACTACTAAATGCCAGACAGTAGTCTTCTCTCTCTCTCTCAAAAGGGAGAGGGGGGGTACTATATTTGGCTTTCACGCTCTCCCCCCGTCACCTCCTTTTTTCACGTCCCCGTTGTGTATATAAATCTTGTAAGCTGTCTTATTCTCGCTCTCTTGCTGGGCCTGCACTTGTGGCTGCCCTGAATTCTTCGTTACTTATTGAAGTTAGATATAGTGCAATCTTCGGCGATATTTACGTATTTATTGTTATATGACGCCTGCACGGGACGGACGAATATGGAAAGAACTTTGTTGGAGTTCCATCAAACGGAGGAAATTCAAGCGGCGCTCGATTTGAAACACGCAAGGAAAATGGGGAAAAAGAAGAAATTTCTCTGAATCAAACAAAAAAGAGCGAGCTAAGAGAGCCGAGCAGTCTGGTGTGAACCCCAACATAACCGGAACCACAAGAAACAAGGATGAGATGCTGTTACTACGGAGCTGTGGACTGGGCGGATTTTCACGCCAGGGATGTGCGGTAACAACAAACGTCTGGCCATCACCTGTCAGCAGCGACTGGTGGCCGGCAAAGTTTGTGTTGAATGAACTGAACCGGCGTCTTCCGAAGACGCAGAGGGCAATGAGCCGGAACGACTCACACAACTGTCAGTCGAGTGTCCAGTAATAACGGGGGAAAAAGAAAGAAGTTGCGGAGATACGTGGACGCGAGTTGTTGCTGCGTGCAAATAAACGAATGGCATCATCAGAGCGGCGGCATAATCAAGTCCAGCACCAACCGAGACAGATGAAACATTCAAACAGTCTAGAGAATATGGTGATGTTGTCGTTCCAACCACACACACAAGTGGTGGGCTGTGTGGATGGGTGAAGGCGTGTCATTATTTAATTGAGAGAGAAGAAAGAGAAACTGCACGAACAGAAAAAAAAGGAGAATTTCAATCTCAAACAGAACACCAACAGAGTCGAGAACCCCGCAACTTTGTTGTCCGCCATTTAAGGCCATGTGCTGATGACACCACATCTTAGTTTGAAATCTCTTTTCTTATTTTTCTTCTAGCTCTGACTGCGGGCAAGTTGAATTAAACAAGAAGAGAAAAAGTTGGGGCCCATAAAATCATGCTAATCTTTCTTCGCCTTCGTGTCCAGTCTCTTATAGACATTTGTGCGTGAACGCGCACCATCAGACAGGAGAAGCGAATTATCTGCTATAACCAGCGCCGCAAACGACACGCATAGGAAAACCCAACCAACTCAACGCTAATAAACCGGGCGGGCAAGCGGGAAAAAAAAACGAAAAATTTCGGGAAATTCGATTCGACTTTTTTTGAGGACGTACGGAAAACACAAACAAACAAAGAAAAAAATAAGAAATGTGAAATTATTCATCGATTTAAAAGATCGCCGTGATTAGAAAAATAAATCTACATTGGCTTTTGTTCAATGGATTATATTCCTTTCTCTCTCCGACGACTGGATGTAATCCACATAGTGACCGACCTGTCCCTCGGATTCAACTGGCAATCCATTTGCTTTCGTTATCGATTCTTTTCTGTCCCTGGACTACGGCACTCTGTTTACGGCCCCGACCTACAGCTCTTCTTTCTTCGTTCGTGAATCTTTTATTGTTTTAAAGAAAAAATCTCCGATGGGAGGAATCGATTTCTTTTTAAAACTCCCAAGACATTGGCAGTTTTATCTAATCGCCGACTAGCGTTGTATGTTGTTGTTGTTGGGTTGTTTGCGTAGGTTCCCTTCGGGGTTATGGGTTTTGGGAGAGAGTCATAGATACTTACGACAGACATGAGAGTGAGGATGTAATGGACCAAGTTGTCGCCGTGATAGGAGACCATCTTGCCGTCGGCCACGACCAGGATCTCGACGAATCGCTCCTGCGAGACGGAACGACGTCGCCGACGCCCACCGACGTCAACCTCTTCTTCTGGCTCATCTGCAAATGTCCAAAAAAGAAAAAGGGACCAAGAGAGAATAAATAATGTGGTCTATGTGTTGTATACACGAAACAGAGAAAGAAAGAAAAGAGAGAGAAATAAACAGGAAAATGACAAGGCCAGACCGGCCCATTCTCCCGGCCCCCAACGGCCAACCACACAACAAACAAAAAGGAGAACACACACACATCATGAGAGAGTGGTAGCTGTTGTGCTCGTCGACCATGAGAACAAAAAGACTAATTACGTCTCGCGAGCTGTTGTTTTTATTTTTATTTTATTTTTCTCCAGCACTGGCCAGCAACAGCTCTCTCTCTCTCTTTCTTTTTTGCTTTCTGTCAGGTTAGTTGGCCAGACTGTGGGTCCATTTATGTCTGGTCTCTAGCTGGACTGGGCAGACCCGGGCTTCTGCTGCTGTGGCTCTCCAGACTATACACAAATCAAAACACTCGAGCCAGACAGACAGACTCTTCTCAGCAGCTGTTGCCGTGGAGTAATGGCCGGATAGCACAGGAGGGAGGATAGTTTCATAAGACTTCTTGTGCGTCTCATCATCGCAAACAGCGCTGTCCGGCCCGATCCAAAATTGGCACAAGATCAATGCATCCAACCCAAAATAAAAATAAAAGTGAATATGTACTATCCTATTTAATGTAAACAAGGATTTTCTCGATCCAGCAGCTGAGCTGAGATCTAAAAAGTTCTACAAGTAGCTGCTGTTGCACCACCTTCACTTGATTGATCGCTCCTGTCCATTGCGGGGCCCTGGCCTCTCTCACTCGGATGTATAGAAAGAGAAAACACACACAAATAAAACACAACAACATTCGGCGGATTGGATTGGCTCGGTTTGTCCGATTGTCTTTCACACACAACACACTTTCACGCAATGTCTGGTCTAGCCCCCCCCCCCCCTTTTTTTTTGCAACAAGCCAATTTACTCCCGGCTGTGCTTTTATTCCATGACTTTATTGATATTTGGACGCCTGACAAACGAAAAAAAAGGAATTAAAAGCTATTATTATTGTTATTAAAAATCCTCTGATAGGATATTAAGTGGGAAAAAGAGTTGCTGATTACATTCGCCATTAGGGGGGAAAAAACAATGGAGAAGCTGTACACTAGTTTTGCCATATCCCTTTCTGCAGTGTAGTAGTAGTTTTTATCTGATAACATCAATTTCGCTCCGGATAGAAATTGTTTAACGAGCCCAGAGGGAAGGAGGAGAAGACTCACGACATAAAACAAAAAAAAAAAAACGACGGTGATGGATGATATTTTGGTTGAACAAACAAACAAACATACAAGACGGAACCACCAACAAAGTTGTTGTTTTCTAACGAGTGTTGCCTTTGTTATTATAGAGTGGGCCCATTATTACTTTATCTCCTAGTATATACACACACACAGAGGAGGAGGAGGGACTAAAAGAGCAGAGACCATTTCAAAAAGTGCCACTCAAAAAGTGGTTCTATCTCTTTTCTCGAAGGAGAGAAGGAAAATACAACAACAATGTTTGATGGATTCTTGGGTTTGTTTGTTGTTGGTGTTGGACCCTTCACCAAGAAAACCACTTTCTGTTTTCGGGGAATCAAAAAAAGACGAGTGTGTCTGTCTGAGAGATCCTTTCGGTGCAATCAAAATAAGGAGAAGAAGCTGTTTTGCATAAACAACAAGAAAAAAAAGAAGTGGGGGGGGGGAATGTCTTGATTATATGAACGCGGGATTAGATGGGCACTAAAGGGGTTCGAACGACACTGGCTGCGTAGTGACAGGAAGGAATTCAATGGATGAGGAGCAGACTACCAATTCTTCTTGTTGAATGAATAAAAAACAAAATTTCCATATGGATGGAGGTAATTTCGTTCAGACATTTTGGGAATCGAAAGAATCTCGAGATGTGGAAGGGATCAATTTAAAGAAGAATCCCACACGGACGTTATTTTCATCAACATAAAACTAGAAAAAAAAAGAGAAAATGGTGAGATAAATAAAAGCACAAGACCACCAAAATCAGATTCCAGGGCGGGTGATTTAAAAATTCCACAAAAGCCTTTCTTTCTCCCGGCTGATATTCTTTTGGGGCAGCACAAACCCATACGCATGTTGATTTCGAAATGGGACGGCTCGGTTTATGACACGCCAAGAGGAGCAAAATCCCACCACCCAAATAGAATGACGACTGCCATGAACTCTACGAGATCTACAAGTTCATCGATTTTCAACTTTCTTTTGCCTTTTCTTTTTTATCGCCTTTGGAAATGGACACCAACGTTTGTGCCTTACCGTTGGCGTTCTCTTCTTCTGCTGTTTATTTTTCAACCTTTTTCCTTTTGATGAACGAACGAACGCACGCGCTGTCCCGAAAGAAGAAACACCAGGGCGTGTTTGAATGGCCCCCACACCTTTTTCGTCCCGCCATGTTTTCCCATATGTTTTCTCGATTCTTTTATTACGTTTTCTCGAATGTCCATCTTCAACTGCAATGTCCGACTCGCCCCAAATCTGACCAGGTGCGGCTCAAAAGTCGTGAAAACACACACATCATCCTCTATGGTCATTCAAAAGTAATTTTAAAAAATAACAGACGTTTTTGAGTTGGCATTTCCCTGCGAAACGATTGTCAACAAAAATATGTTGGGTTCAGTTTTTTTTAGTGTTTAAATTGCTGGAATTTCTCTAAAGTTTAATGTAATTGCATAATATTTTTCGATCTTTCCTGACCTCTTTTAATTGCAAAATAATCTACGAAAAATGTCTACCAGATGAAATAATGGCGGTCGTTTGCCTCGTGGTAAGAACAAAGAAGCTGCTCAGGGCACTCACCTGTAATTTATGTTGTGTGAATTTTTCCAGCTATCCCAAACGAACTGTAAGTATTCTTGTGAGAAATTTACAAATCAAACTGAGTGGCTGAAGAAAATAGTGCAGAGACAAAGTTTAACACTGGCTCACTGCGATCTGCTATTGATGATCAGAGATCGCCAAATACACTAGTTGTGCAGACGACGTGGAAAACACATTGTGATTTTTGGCGGGTAACTTGACGAGATCATCATCGGTAAATCTCCCATTCATTTTTAGAAAATTTTTGGGTTCTGTTTTTTTTTTAGTGTTTAATCTAATGGAATTTCACTAAAGTCTAATGTATTTGCCTAAATATTTTTTCAGCTATTTTAGTTTTTTCGATTTCTTCTGACCTTTCCCCTGTAATCTGCGAAAAATATCCACCAGATGGAATAAAATGGCAGTCGTCTGCCTCGTGACAAAGAAGCTGCTCAAATCACTCAACTTGTAAGTTGTGTCGTGTGAATTTTTCCAGCTATCCCGAACTGAAAGTATTCTTGTGAGAAATTACTGTACCAGAAGTGACTGAAGAAATTACTGCAAAAATACGAAATTTAACATTGACCGACTGCGAGTAAAAAACTGAGAGCGCCAAATGAACCAGGTGAGCGGACGACGTGGAGACCTCATTGTGATTTTTGGCGAGCAACGAGACGAGATCATCATCGGTAAGTCTCGATTCATTTTGACTATTAACTAAGGTCGTGTTGGCTCCAATCTTTTCGAAAATTTCACGTGGCGAGTCCTGAAATTCCCGTATACGTTATTACCTTGGCCATTTTTATTGTTTGTTGAAATGTATACGACGAAAATGTTTCCTACAAAGTGGACGTTTTTTAAGAGTCGGCTTGGAAATGTCGTTTTTCAAAGAGGATTTTAAAAATGGGGAAATGTATAAAACGTCAAAGACAAAGCGACAAAAGGGCGGACGTGGCGACAAGGGTGGAAACTTTGACAAGAGAATTGAACAACATTGTAACCAACGCGGCGTATCTCTGGCCGTGTGTAAAGGCGACTCTTTAGATTGCTGTCGGATGCTGTGCAATCTTTTCCGAAAGAAAAAAGGCCCCCGTAGGAAAATGGACATGTTGACATTTCAGATAAATAGATAAAACAGAAGAAAAGACAAGCAGTGAGCCAAAAAGCCAACGGCGCCACCGGTGTCATATATAATAGTAAAACTTTGAGTTGTTCTCGAATGTTGTCTCATTTCCACCAGAGAAAATGGCAGGTAGACCGGGAGCATTGTGTCCGGCAAACAAACATCATTCAAACAAAAAGTCTTATCTCTCACTAGAGTCTTTTTTTTTTGTTTCTAAACTTCTTTGACCACGTCATATCCGAATATGTCAGAAGCTCATGCAAAATCAACAGCGAAAAAGAATCGATTGGATCAATATTGAATGTTCAAAAAAGAAGCAAATATTTTCCTATATGACTCACCACAGTTGTTGCTGTACACGTACGGTAAAACCCCCTTTCAATCTTTTCCATACCAGTATGTAATACTACCTATATTCCATATCAAGTGATACTGGTTCTTTTCTTTTTGTTGTTGTTCTACCTCGCCCATCCATCCATCCATCCATCCATCCTCCGGGCCGTGTGTCGTGTAGCCCAAAATTGGCCCGTCCACCTGCTGCATACCCGAAAGTATAATAATAGTCTCGGCATATAAATCATGCTGCGACGCTAGATGGACTTTTTGCTTGGCTGGCCGTATCGAACGGCTTCATCTTTTATTGATGGGCACGCCGACACCTTACTGCCACTCTTTAATCTGATTCGATCAACCGAATAATTCTTTTCTATCGAAATGGCTTTTTGGGAGAGAGAGTGTATATCTTTGGGCTCACATCACAAATCATCTGACTATGCAGATCAAAAGAGACCACACAAAAGTCTTGGATGGTTACCGACGTAAAAGGAAGTTTTATTTTACCTGCCTCCCCTTTGCTGTAGATGACTCCATCATCATCTGATTCTTTTTCTGGCCCTCGTCCAAAAATGTTTTTATTTCTTTTCTGTTTTTGTTTTTTTCAAGGCGAAAAATGTTGAGAGTAAAATCACGTATGCAAATGAACATTTCAACTGATTGTAAACAATGAGTTGATTTGAAACAAACTTGATGGAAATTTTGTAGTTTCTTAATGCGTCATCGAGCCGAGAGAAAGAAAAAAGTTTGAAAATTCTCAGCAAAATAAATAAAAAAGAAAATTATTCAGAGACAGGTCATTCATCACCGATCCATTCATCATCAGCCAAATTAATGAATGGCTCTATACCACGAGCTGTATAGCTACGAAAGAACCTTGCTCACTGCATGCCGCAGCAGTTCTGTCCACCTTTTCTCTTTTTCTATCTCTCTATCTATCCGATTTTTCCCCCACCACCAAACACACACACACACACACAGAGATCACGACCATATAAGGAACAAATGAATTAAAATTTGATAATTATATAGTCAACGTTCGTTCGAAGGGGGAGCGAACGAACGTCAGTCAGTTTTCGACTGGTGACCTGTTTTTTTTTTCTTTCACGCCACAACTGGAAGATTCAGTTGTTGTTATAAAAGCTTCTCCCCTTTGAGGAATATCGTTTGTCCGCTTGATTTCTCTTTGTGTTTTCTATTTTTTAACTCTTTTTTATTTTTCGTGACGACCAAGAGTGATGGGCCAGCCATTGACGTGGTAGGGGCGTGCGGACCCAATCAAAGGGAAGAAAACATTCCCCCAGCGACTGTTGTTGTTATTTGCCGGTAACAAACAAACGATGTAATAGTTGTGTAGTAGTACGACGGTGTACTACCACTATACGGTAAACAAGACATTCCTCTTGTGTGGTTATGTACGTTTGAACAATTTTTCTCTCCCTGGCGGAGTGAAAATCGACTACTGGAGGAAAAGGAGATGCGGACAGCAGCGAATAACTGTGTAAAGGAGGATGCCAGGAATGTTGTTCGCCCTACAGGTACTAGCCAGAGAGATTGTAAATGTAACTGTCTGTCGGTGTGCCAAGCGGCCGGCGCTATTAAGGCGGTGGGTGACGTCATTTTTCATTTGCGCTTCATTGACGCGAGCTGCTGCTGTGGGGGGGGGGAATTCTCTACGGCGACGGGCAACCCTTTTTTCTGTTTTGGCCATATCCATGGTTTTCACATCGTCCCTCACTGTCTGGGAATTGTCCGTGGCTTTATCGGCTGAACTGTTGGCCAGCAGACTCGATATGCAAATATGCGGCCGACAAGCCGCCCTTTAACTCTCCGCTGTTGTTGGTCTTTCTCTCTCTCTCTCTGTACATTTGGTTGTTGTTTTTGGTTTCCATGACGGATGGATGAGGAAGCAAACGGCCTGGGCCTTGGGCTCCCCCGCGCCGTCTGACGTCATCCAACAATCTGGGAAGAAAATGTGTTCGTCCTCTTTGACTTGCAAGGGGTTTCTATTGGTTCAAGCGGTTAGCACCGATGATGTAACCCTTTTTTCGTTTTTTGTTGTTTCTCCCGCGGGATGACTAACACGAACAAGACGAGACGAAATTTGCGCGCGACCTTACCTGGAGGTGCGCCATCGGATGGCAGATGATGGTGGGAATCATCTCGCTGGGCTCGAACGGGACGACTCGTCGAACTGGATGGCAGCGGCTGCTCGAACCGGAACGGGTGCCGGACGCGGTAGATGACGTGGCGGACGGCACCTGTCGTTTGGCTGTCGTCCACTCGATTGCCATCGGTCAGTGGCGACGGTTCGATGAAGAAACTGCCACCACTCGTCCGTATATGGCCAGTCTGTGAGCAGAAAAATGGTGAATAAATGAATGCCCAATTCGATTTATTCTCAAAAAGAATCAAAAATCTTCTTCTTGACAAAAAGAAACCATTTTTTTTTTTTACTGGGAAATTTGATTTCCCGCTCGTGACTCATCGCGTTGTTCTTTCAAGTTTAAGTGGGTCCGCACTTGTTTGTTAAGTTCTCAGAAGAAAACAGTTGGGTCCTCTCTAACTTCTGCCAAGCAGAACAATTATTTCCCCCCCAACCAGAAAGGACTTTTTCTTTTCTCCACTCAAAGAAATGCGCCAAAGTGCCACATTGGGAGAAGAGGTTGTTGGTATGATGATGAACGAGCCAAGCGTGTGAATGGCTGGAACTGAATTACACAGTTGGCCATATTTCTATTCTTTTTTTAAGAGTTGCACGCGTGAGCTGCGGGAGAAGAAGAAAGGAACAAACCTCTTCTTCTTCTTCTTCTTCTTTTCTTTTCTCTGAAAAATGTAAAGCACACCAACCACCAACCAAAATAGCTCGAACCAACTTGAACAAAGCAGAGCTCGAGAGTCTTTTGCAGTTCACCCGAGTGCTGATGATCATTATTCAAATGTTTTTCTTCTTCTTTTCTTTCCTTGGCTAATTTTGAATGATACGACTGACGAGTTTGGCAGGAAATCACAGTCCTTGTTGTTTTTCTTCCGGAACGATTACTTTTTGTTTCGATAAGACGCGAACTTGTAATACTTTTTTTTGTTTGGGGGAGATTATAAAAAAAAAAGGACAGGCGCGGTAGTGCCGTCATCGTTGCCCAAGGACTTATTTTCTTGATATTTATTCCATTGCTCACCAAAGAAAAAATCCTTAACCTACACACACACACATGCGAGTTCAGGGGCTGTGTGATGATCGAAGGCGAAAGAAAACAGATGAAATCTGAAATTCAAATCGCCCGCGCGCTCGTTCTCTAGCTGGCCGTCGTTGACAGAGAGGAGAGAGAGAGAGAGAGAGTCAGACGTCTGGCGCACAAGTTTATCCATCCGATTCTTTTTAAGAAAAGATCCTTGAGGAAAGAAAGGGGGAAATTTTTTCGCATTTGGTTGTTGTTAATAACACACAGACGCACAGTGTGAGGCTGCTGTGAGATGGGTGGGAGGGGTCCTTTCCCTTTTTTCTATTTTTCGCACGTGCATTTTGGCGTGCAGCTGCGGGAGTGAAGGCGGGCCCAGCAGCGACGACGACCTTGTTATTAGCAATTCAGGGTCTTTGCAGCAGTGCGTTTTTTTGTTTTCCAGCAGCTGACACTGACCCGTCGACTCGCCTGACGCGCGTTTCTCAATGGATTCCCAACGCCAAAATTTTTATCAAAACGCAAGAAAATACACAACTCGGGTCAGTGCGGACGTGAGTCGAGAGATTTCTCATTCTCCTCAAATGCCCGTGACGTCATCCCCTTTCCCCGTTTCCAGAATGACTTTTCTCTATTTTGTTTCGTTTTTTTTTTTGAAATTTCGTGTTTCCCGCTCAGTTAATGACGACGTAAATTTCTCAATTAAGAAGGGGATGGTCATCAAATACCCCCATCCCAAGAAACAACAACAGCAACAACAATTGTTTCCCCTTTTGATTTATTTTCCTAAATGAACAACCCAAGAGGAGGAGGATGACCGGGTGCCGCCCTTTTGGGTTGTTTTTTTTTTTCCCCTCACTAAGAAAAATACCAAAATAAGATGGTGGTGAAATTCTCTTGAAATAAATTTTGGGTGAAAATAAAAAAAAAAATAAGGGGCTCTTCACGTTGACCTGTCGGCTTTGGGCGGGTCAAAGTTATCTAATGGGCAAGGCGCGTGTCCGCTTGATGAATCGACCAGGTGCTCTTAACGCTTTGCGGCAGTTCCTTTTTCACCATTTTCCCCCTTTGATAATTATACACACACACACACACACATCGAGTGGAATGGACGGGGGGTAGAGAATAATTATCAGACATTTTTATGTGCTGCCTGACTGGCCTGGTGGCCCGTGTAAATGACGTCACACAACGGGCGATAAAAAGAAAACAAACCCCACCCAATAAGAAAAAGCGACCCCCCTATCGGGGCCGTTATTTTATACACTAAACCCATTAACGATTTGACTATTTATACTTGAACAAACAACGCGGGGTCCGCCATGGTTATATTGACGGACCGTATCGATCCTTGTGCCCAAGGGCTCCCCCCCCTCCCTCTTTAACGGTGCCGGCGGCCCTCCAGACTGAAAGAAATGTTGTGCAATTTCACGATTTTGGCTATAAATACCCGAAACGTTTCATTGTGTTTTCATTCCTCTCTGTGCCCGGCTCTCCCCCCCCCATTTGTTTCTTTTCTTGTCCAGCCAAATGTGACGTTCTCTGCTCCATATACGCCAACTGCTGCTGAGACGCTTGGCTTTGCCATCATCAGCAGAAAAACCTCAATTTTAGAACCTCGTCTCGTTCGTATGTTTTTTCCCCAAGTCGTTTGACGTTGTCAAATGGTCCGTTTCGCTTCTTTCACTTTCTGACGGCCAGCAGTTGGGTTGTTTGACTGGGTTGGGGGTTTAGTTGGTTTGGTTGGGGGAGGGCGTTCTAAGTTTACCAGTCCGTGACACAGGCTGAGGACGACCTTGGAGTCCCGGCCAGGAGCGGCCGCTCCTGCCTGCTGGTTCGGCGGTGGCGGTGGGTGCTGGACGACTTGACCGCGGTAGAAACAGCCTCGAAGTGGCCGCCAATCGTCCGGTTTCATTGACGACGACACGTTGTTGGCTTCGTCAATGAGCTGGATCACGTCGGCCCGTCCGCTGACGAAGAGTTGGTCGTCGCCGGCCGGTTCCAGATCCAGCCGTCCCCAAGACGATCCGTCCTGTAGGGTTGGTACACATCAAATGCCACGACAATTGGGAATTAGTAGACGGACAACACAAGTCTGAGAGCAATGGGCGAAGGAATACCTGAAGGGTGAGCTGGTAGGAAGGATGCGGATGCCAGACGAGATCCCTCCGGCGACGATAGTGACGCTCGTTGGTTGCCTGGACGACGACGTCGGCGTTGGCGGCCAACCGTTGCGGCCAGACATAGACGGCTCCTCCCGCTCCTCCGTCTGCATGTGTGTACATCAACGCCGTATCATTCCGTAATTCGCGCGCATATAAATCATTGCGGATGACGCCAAAAACAAAATAGTAACGGACCAAGCAAAAAAGCGGGTCGTCGCATTTGGCGTGATTCATCACGAGCTAATATTCCCCCCACAACCCCTTGCCCAGTCGAAGAATGATTCATTGGAGAGCGCAAAAGAATGGGCCGGCTGGCGGTTAAGAAAACCGCAGTCTGCCCCACTCATCACCGTGACGGGCAAAACGACGAGGGGGGGGGGAGGGGAACCAAGAAAAAAAAAATTATCTTTTTTTTTTATTATTATTATTTTAAAATCCGCACGCATACCGGGGCGGAAGAAAAAAAATCTGGACGCGGACGTTTTGGCCCACCCTTGCGATGTGCGTGGATCTGCAGTATATTTATAAATAAAAATGGCGGTTCGCGCAGAATATACTATCCCGCGTGATTTTTCCTTCTTTTCTTTCGCCCTTCCATCCCGCCCTTCCAGCTCGTCCTCGAATTGTGTATATAAATATCAAGTGAGCTATAGCCCTATGGCTCGCTCTCTTTCTCTCTCTCTCTCTTTCGCAGATGTAGACAAAGCGCGGGATTCCTTATTTTAGATTTGTCGTGAAAATATTTTCCTTTTTTTTCTTCCCCCCAACCCAAGGGTGAGTCTGTTTTTATCGTCTGCTCAATTTTTCATTTCTCTCTACAATTCCATCCGGAATGGGCCGCCCAATGATGGTGGGGGCCAATGAACCCCAATGACGAGTATAGTCTATCTGATATTGAGACTAACTCGACACGACACTCAAAAGATGTAAAGTGACAAATTGTTTGTTCTGTCGGAATTATTATTTTTTGTTTTTCTTTTACGACGGAGCAATTCCAGAAATGGGACGACCGATCGGGGCGGGGTCATCTCCACGTCAAGTGGGAAACATTTTTATTCTTTATTTTTCGCCCGACAACGGAAGGAGGAAGTAGATCGTTGAGTGTTATGGCGATTCAACTTTTTATCTTTTTTTTTAAATTTGTTCCAGTCATTCGGACGGGTCAACGAACTTGTTGTAATCACGAACCATAAATTATCCTATTCATTTCATTTTCAACTTTTGACTGTTGGTTTATAAAAAGATGAAAATTGAATTTATTCCTCTCATGTGCGGGAGTGAGTTGACCCACCCTGGGCGAAATGTGAAGCGATTGCTGCTATAGAGTAGCGTGTCCTGTGCCGGCCACAACAAACACTCTGTACATGTATCGCTGAGCGCTGCGTGCTGAAGTTCACGTGCCGGAACAATGGCGCCAGCGCTAGCGCCCGTATTAAAAATGTTATTCTATATTTTTTCGCCAGCCTATTTTTACAGAAATAATCCGCCGATCCAACTTGTAGAGAGAGAGAAGAAAAATGGAGGGCTTCAATAAATATGGTGTACGACCTACGTGCACTTTTTCTTACGTAAACACTCGGAACTGAAAGACAAAGCCCAGAATTCCCGCATTCCTTTCTTCCGTCTTAGGGGTACGATTTCTCTTCCCGAATTTATTTGAACCCTGAAATTACCTGAGGTGAAATGCATTTCGTCTGGGTTGGGTTTGGTCCTCCTCGGGTTGGTGTCTACCGTCGTGGCGGTGGTGGTCGTGTCATCTGTGATGATGGACTGACGATGATCGGCGATGAGCGACCACAGGGGTGCGGCGATGAGCGCCAAGAGGCAAGAGGCGATGGCGATGGCGAATAGGCTGCGCCACCTTCGACTCTTGTGTCTCTTCTCATCTTGGCTCATCTCGTAGCCGCCGCTGCTACTGTTTGGCTGGCTGGCCATTGGGTTCGCACTCTGATCGATCAAAAAAGACGAAGGCAATCAAGTCACGTTTTTTCTTTTTCTTTTCGGGTCTGGTCAATTCGCTCAAATTTTTGATTCCGATCTCTGCGCGTTGAATTGAATTTCGATCGTCTCAAGTTGATGACATTTCCAGTCTGTTGCTGGAGGGGCTATTCCTTCCTGCGGATAAAATTAAAAATAATTAATTTCGGGTTGGGTGACAAATTTCAGGCGGATTGAGTTCGTGAGTGACGTCTGACGTTACACACATTAGGCCATTTATGTCGGAGCTGTCGGGTCGATTCCGTGATCCCCCCACCATCAACTGATTTCCTTTTTTTGAATGGACCAATGAAATCGGAGAATCGGATAAACTCCCGACGAACCAACGATATGTGCACATACAGTTCTAACAAACTATACACACACACACCCTGTGGGTTGCGCTGGCAGTGAGAGGAAAGAAAGAGAGAAAGAGGGGTAGGGATAATATATGTAACGACAACTCCTCCCGGAAGACGGCGGACTGGAGCCGCTAAGGCACTTTGACTACCAGCCGGGCCGACGCCACCGCCGGCCGCCGCCCGTACAGGAACGAGAGTACACACAACACGTAAGAGGCTCTCAGCAACTCGGGTTCCTTTTGCCAGTGTGCAGTCGCCATATCCGCCCATTTTCTGCATTTAATCCAATAAGGTGGAAGAAGAGAGAGAGAAAAACATCGGATTTCTCTCGTTCTCTCCTTACCCCCCTGCCACACCTCGCCAAGTGAAAAACAACATGCAAAATACTAACCGTCTGATGGAATCAACATCTGACCGACGTCAAGGACGAAAAACGGGTGCCCATTTTTTCTCTCCCCCGACACCCCCCGCCAATTAACCAAGATAACACAAACACTTTTACATATTTTCGGGTGGCAGTAGTAGTAGCGCTTTGATGTCAATCATCGCCATCAAAAACCCACCCACCCGGCGGCAGCAGTTTGCAAGTTGTCTAATGTCAAGGTTTCGGTTGCTGCCTCTGCGTTGATCTGTGAAAGTTGAGGAAACGCATTTGCCCATTTTTCTCGTCGTCTATTTGCGGGATTTCTAAATAACCCCCCTAAAAAATGAAAATAAAATAACGCGTGTACGTATATGTTGTAGGAGCGGGTGCTGGCGCTGCCAGACCTCGTTAGGCTACCCCTCCTCCTTATGTGTGTTGTCAGTTGCAACACGAAAGAGACTTTGAGACATTGCGCAAGCGGTCGACCCAATTTAATTTTCCGTTTCTTTTTTTTAATAATAATTCGCTCTCGCAGTTCTGCGCACGCAGCTCTCCATCAAAGTGGCCGGCCGGCCCATATGGTGGTGGTGAGAGTCCAATGGCCCCCCGTAGTCTAGTGCCAGTCTCTTCTTGAACATACAGTGCCGATTATATTTTTAAATTCAATTTTTCCAACAAAAAGAAAAGAGAGGCGAGGGATGCGTTTATATGTCCATTAATCAACGCCCAACATTCTGACTGTCATCGTGGCAATGACATTTGAAATGTTCACCAAAATGGCGAGTGGGTTCATCTACAGACTCGTGAATTTGATAAACGGCCGTCTTCAATCAAATTTCTCCCACAGTTGCGCATCATCCTTTTTTGGAGGGAAAATTTCGACTGAAGACGACGACGCCTTCTATTCTCTCCATTTCAAATTGAGAAAGCGCGGCACATTCAAAAGCTTTTTTTTCTTCTTCCCTTGGTGACATTTACTGCTCACTTCCTACTGTGCATAGGGGTAACCGCATTTTTAGCGGTAGCGTGTCAACTCTCGTCCCTTCAACAACCAAAAGAAAAAGAAATAAGAAGAAGGACCCTCATATCGTTACGTCTTTGTGCATTCCTATATTGAGCTGGAAATATGAAGGACACATTCTTCTCAAAGTCGAATTACGATATGCTGACTGCAGGGCGAGTCTGATCCAACCTCTAGAAAACCGTAGGGAGAGATGAAGTCGATGGAAATATTAGGAGAAGAATGTGTGACACACACTGGGGTCCTCCGCAACCCCAAATGGATTTCTTTCTCTCCCCTCTATAGCTGTGCACGAGTTAAGACTAGTAGAATGTGTCTGTTATCTTTTCGAGCCCAACAGCTACTAGACTTTTGAATGGACCCCCGCATTTTCGGTCGGGAATTTTCTTGTTTCGGGGGAGTCACACGGGAGAGAGAAGAAGAAGAAAAAGGAGTTAATGAGTCTCTGTATATAATGTGGAGGACGTTGATGGATCATTCATTTTGTAATAGATCCCTCCACCCTCCAGGTGAAGGGAGTAGCTCGGTCAAAGAATCAGAAAAGAAACAACATTTTCTCTCTCTCCTGATTATCAGAGAAATATGGCGTGGCCGCAGCTACAAATGTGACGTCATCCGAGCTCACGGGGATTATATTCCCTTTGGAAATGTTTTTTTGGGAAGAAGACAAAAATGTACCCAAAAAAGGTTCAGATGATTTTTGATGAGCTTTTTTTCTTTTCTCGACCGACCGTCGCTTACCATATAAACAGAGATCAAAGGGGCGGTCCCCCACCCTCACCCGCGTCTAGGATATTTACTCAGAAAAGATGTTTTGATTTTGGACACACAAAAGGCTAGTTGGTAGTACAACAACAACAACAACAGCAACAGCATTCCCTCCCTTTGAATGTAAACGCGACGGATAGAGATGGGCGAGTGGTCATTAGCGCAGCTGTTTGTGGCCTAATCATTCAGGATCTGTGCTGTTAATTCCCCGGGCCATTGAAATTGTTTGAGCTCTTCTCTCTCTTTTGTTTTCCAGTGTTTTTACACTCCATTGGGGTTATGACGTGGGAGGGGGTTTTGATGGGTCGGAGCCAAGTGAAACACATTTTTTTCCCCGTCTTTTGAACGTTGACATTGTCGCTAGAGAATTGGTCGTGAACCAAAGCCAGCGGGAATATAAAAAATAATAAAAATAAGCGAGAGTGAGAGACGAGACAGGAAAAGGAAGAATAAAATATACCCAATAGATTGACACCATAATTTCATGTTGACTACATCAGCTCCTTCTTCTTAGCTTTCAGACTTTTTGACTGCACGTTGTTCGAGCACCCACAATATGACGTTCGGTTTTTTGGTGGGGGGGCCACCCTTGGCTCATCTCCACACCCAGCGTGAGCGCCGGGCGCAACAGCACACGCGGACGGGTTCTATTCGCGCGGGTTCGCCTTTAATTATATCAGAAAAAAAAGAAAGAAGGAGAGAGAGAGAGAGAGAAAAACAACCACCACCACCACCGCACAGTGTGCACGAGAGAGAGAGAGGAGAGACTTGACCTCATTTTTTCCCCGACTGTTGTGGCGGCGGCTGCTGCGCGTGCCCGCACAAACCGTGCAAAATGGATTCAGCAGCCAAACTCGCCACCCCCCCATCTCTTATATAACACACACACGCTCGGCAAGAGAGAGAAACAAACCGACAGAGAAAAGGAGAGAGAAAGAAAAAAAAGTAGACCGAATTATAGTCGAAAGAAAGATAATCAAAAAACATGTGTCTAACTAGCCGGCCGGTATATACAGTCCTGTAGTACAGAGCTGTGTAAAATAGAGAGAGAGAGACTCTCTACGTGAAGCCCCGTCAGCGTGAAAATCCTATTTTTTCTTTCAAATTTCTTTAATGATTTTGCACAGCACGCGAACCGCCGTGCCGCTTTTTCCAGACGATGACCAGACATGCCGTGCAAACACACACACACACACGCTCGCTTCTTTTTTTTTTTTTATAAATAAAAATTTTTTGTTTCTTTTTTTTCCTTTTTTTTTTAAATTTGTGAGCTGAGAAAAAAATAAAATTTCCGCCGGCGTGAGCGCAACAGCAGAAATCAGACGTTTCTCTGGTCGCCGTTTATGGCGGACTGTGTATAGTTTACTGGGCGGCCCTACTAAGTTTGATTTATGCGATGGACCACCGGTGTGTGTGTGTGTGTGTCTATGCGGATTGTATAGCAGATGTAGTAGCAGCAGCAGTTGTGTATCTTTGGGTTGGGGGGGGGGTAATTACAAATGGTAACACATCATAATTGAATCAACAGACGGACGAATCCGTGTAACGTCTAACGAGCTGCTGCTGCAAGCACCACATCATTTTACGATTCAATCCGTCACAAATGGCGACCAGCCATTTCTTCTGCGCACGGGGTTAATTGAAAGATGATTCCAATCTGTTATTACGTGACTCCCGATGACGGATCTTTCTTTTTTTTTCCTCCCATCGGGACAAACGGGAAGAAGAAGAAGAAAATTTCGTGAGAAAATGGGAAACGCGCGTATGACAAAACTTGGGCGACTTGTATCAAAACTAAAGAGGAAGGAGAACCAACGTCATATTTTTGTGTGTTTTTTCTCTCTTTTGTTGGTTTTTCGAGAGCTGCGCCCCGCTGCGTTCGGTTCGTTTTGAGTCTTTTTGGCTCGGTTCCCAGACAAGTAGAAGTAGAAGAAGAAGAAGCCATCTTTTATTTTTATTTTATTATTTTGAAAGAAAAAGAAATTCTCCATTTTCATGTCTTCCCTTTTGTTTTGTTTTGTGCCCGTCACGTTTCCGCATTGGAACCGTTCTTTCTTCTTTGGCCGTCTCGTGCGCCTCTGTATGTGTCCTTCATCCAGCGACTAATCGTTCCATTTCCCGCACCTTATCATTTCCCTACTCCCCACTGGATTGTTATTCCGCGCCAATCAAACAAACTTGTTCGCAGAAAACTCTCAAGTCGACTCATTCATACGAGAGATACAACAGAGAGGCCCCCCCCCCTTGAGGCCTTTCTTGTAAAAGTGGAAATGAATGGGCGAATTTCAGCGGTAAAAGTTATGCCGACAAAAATACTAAGACAATGGCCTTCGTAAATCGAGTAAAGGACGTGGCAATCAGACAGACACACACACACACATATGAAAAAGAAAGAAAGAAAGAATGTCTATTTAATTGCAGAATAATTACCCGGTCGTGTATGGGATAATATCCGAATTTGGAAGTGACAATGAACGCGGGCGACGAGAGGAGATAATTCCGCCCTGTTTTCTTTGCCTTTCTTTTATTTTATTTTAATGAGTCAAAAGATACACGCTCCTTTCAGTCACCTAATAATAGTTTGTGGCGATGGAATGGCAGCAGCAGCAGCAGCAGCAGTCGCCCTTTTTGGTTGCGGGAAAATCTTTTTCCGCGCGATGAACGGCCAAGAAATGACGGCGCGCCAAAGTTCAAAAAGGATCGAATCCGCACTGGCTCGGGCACCACAGGTCGGATGATGATGGCGATTGTGATGCTACACTCACACAGACACATGCACACTCGACACGAGGCGAACTCGACACTTTTCTTCTTCTGGTGGCAGTGATGATTTGGGTTGTCAATGAATTTCACTTGGTCTCAAAATTGGCAATTTCACTTTCGTCCAAGAGTTTATGAATGAAACGTAAAACGGACAAAACGACGATGACTCGAAATGATTTTGTGTTTGACCGGTTTCCGATGATAATATCGATCGTACAGCAGATTTCCCTCCCAAAAAAATACAAATTTTGAATTTTCTACTGTTAGACTGGGTATGTGTGTGTGTGTGTGTGAGTCTTTTGTCTTGTCTGGACAGCGCAAAATAGAAAAAAAAATTGAAATTTGGTGTTCGGGTGTTTGTGTGTGAGAGAGGTGTTGTGTGTGTGTTGTCCGTGCCTGTGTGTAAATAAGAAAAAAAAATGTATGTGTGTGTGTGTGTTATTTAGCGAACGCGAAAAAGAACACGAACAACAACACCAGCGCAACCCCGAACCGAAGCGTCCGATCGTAGCGGCTGACGGCCGCAGACTGAAACGACGATGAATTTCGTCTGGGGCTGGTGGCCATTGAACGCGGAGCGATGGCGGGTGGTGAGCAGCAGCACACGGCCAGGCTGTCAACTAATAAAGAGTCAAAAAGTAAAATAACACTCGCACACATTTCTTTCTTTCCTTTTCTGCACAGTACAGCCAATCATTCCATTCGAATACCTTCATTGCGGTTATTTGAACAGTTATATAGCGCGCGAGGTGCGAAATATGCGCCAAGAGAGATGTAGACACTAGAAAATAATTGCGATTACAATCTAATTTATAGAAAATCTGTTTGATTTAAATTGAAATGATAATAACCTTCACATTCCCGATTCGCCGGCTGTTACGCTCGCCAGTACGAAACATTTCTCACTTTTGTTTTGTTTTGTTTGTTTCCGAGTCGTTTGATGTGTTTTGCATACTTCCTCTTGACGTCACTTCTTTTATTATTTTTCTTCTCTTTTTGACACACTCAACAGCTCAAGAAGGAAACGTGCCGCATTCGCCAAAGGAAAGGTTATCCAGTATGATGCACAGCACAGCCAAAGAAAAATGAAATTTAAAATTTAAAAAAAAAAAAAAAAAAAAAAAGTGAAACGATACGCTCACGCGCGACAACGAACCGACACAGAGTAGGAGATTCGTCCGGTCCACTGGGCGGCTTTGACACTGAAACTTTTTCGCCACCACCAGGTGGTGTTGCTTGGCGAGAAAACAACAAAATGTGGTCTGTGTGTGTTTTTCGGTCGGTTTGTCATTTTCAAAAGGTCTTCCTGGGCGAGTCGATCGTCTCAAGTTTGCAAGTTTCTTGTTGAAACTTTGGCAGAAATGGACTGACAGTTTTACGACGGAGGAGGGGGGGGGGGGTGAGGTCAAGATCTTGTGCACTGTGTGCATGTAGAGTTGTTGTGTTGTGTGTGTGTGCGCTGGCGATGTAGCAGGGCGACGGCACCGGAGTTTTCCCTAGTCAATATTTGTAGAAATCGGAGGACGCGTCACTCTCTTGTGTGTGTGTATGCGTGCAACAAGCAACCGGCCAACAGCACACAAATAACGGCTGGTCGAGTCGAGTTGGTTCAGCTGTTGAACGTTGACAAGAACGAAAAAGGGAGAAAAGAGTCGAAAAAAGCGATGGCGATGGTTTAGAGCGAGAGAGAGGAAAAACACACTATGAAGGGAATGAGAAGCAGGAGAAGGAGAGATGATGGCAACTGTAACCAAATTGAGAATTTGAAACCGTCGCGTACAACAAGTAAGTTGCTGAACTGTAGAAGCTGCGTCATCAAGGTCTACTCCGGGCATCAAATTGCCACACACACTTATTCAAATAAAGGCCGCGGAAATTATAGAGGAAGGAATGCGCTTCGACGAAAAAAGAACACCACAATCTCTTTTTTAAAAAACACGCCACTTTGCTCATGACCTTGTTTGAAGCTTGTTAGTTTCACCGCTAGATGGCGTCAGCTTGTTACGTCAAGGCAAAGTTTTTTTGACGTTGCCCGATTGTGTCGTCTGAAGCAAATATTTTGGCTAATTGAATTACACTCGATCGTCATCCGGTAACTTAGAGAAATGTTTGGCGTTAATAACTCTTCCGATTCGAGAAGATCCGACAAAATTCACCGGTAATCAATATTAATTATTGCTTTCTAATTACGATTAATTCAATGAGACTTTTTTTTTGCTCTTTACAAAGTTACAAGGCATCGGCTTTCAACCAGAATCAAAATGGAGAAGACTTGACTCCCGATTATATGAATGTGTTGGGTATGGTTTTCAGCATGTGCGGGTTGATGATGAGAGTAAGCGACATCTCTTTATTTCAACAATATTCTGTTTGATCAATGTTCTGATGATACAAATTAAACTTATTCAGTTGAAATGGTGTGCCTGGGCTGCTCTGTACTGCTCTTGCATTAGTTTTGCCAGTTCCAAAATCAATGACGACACCAAACAGATCCTCAGCAGCTTCATGTAATTCATTTCAATTTTTAACACATTATCTGTCATGTTGAATCACATTTCTTTTTCCTCTAAACATTTTAGGCTTTCCATTTCTGCTGTTGTCATGTCTTATCTTCAAAACCCAACTCCTATGGTCTTACCCTGGTCAAGTGTTTGAAGATCATCATCACTTTAACAAATAAACAACCCTAATTTGAATAGATTGCCCAAGAATAAACATTTTGAATTCCTTTTATTCGCGACATACGGGGATCAATATCCTGGTCAACTTAACGATGGCAGCCAGGAGTAACAGCCAAAGAGGAATAAAAATATAATAGAGAGCAATGCCAGAAGAGGGACTGTCTAGTCTATTACACAGAAGACACTGAAATGTGATTTTGAGCAGTATAGGGGACATGAGTGTTACCAGCTTCTTGCAAAAATACCATGGTCTAGAGCGTAAGTGTTGAGAACAATGCTGTGAGAAAATGTGAAGAGCCAACAGAACAATTATCAGACAATCCCAGAACCAGACAGGCACCAAGACCAGAAACCAGCTCCATTGGGTTCTGTGATCTATATTGATAAATAATAAAAAGATATTAGATTATTGAAATGTAAAATTGTTAGATGATGTCACAAACTGTGTACCAAGTTGGAGAACCAGAAGTATCAGGAATACCAGAGCTACAAACCAGGCAACTAATGCCCTATGAAGCAAAGCCATGGAGCTGACTTGTTTGTTACGGAGGAAAACTTTGCAATATCCTAAATGTTACCAGTCTGAGAATTGAAACAAACAACATTAGATCATGGTGAAAGCAAAAAATAAATGTTGTTGACATTGATATATAATCCTTTTCTCATGACATGATGGCTAACTGAAAATTAAACATAACTTACCAATTCAATTTGTGTTATCACATCTACCATTTCAGGATTTTTAATGTAACTTGTTTTGTCACAATTTAACAATAAAAAAAAGGCACAAGGGAACACAATACCAGTCAGAGTTTTAAACAAGGGTTTAGTCAGTAACGTCGACATAGGCATACATCGATGGACAAAGTTTTCACGTATCTTTAAAATATTTTGCCGAACAACTTGAATACTCTTCGACGAAGCATAACTCGCACGTTTTACGAAAATATTATGTGTTGATAACCCAAGGATAAAGTTTTCTCGCGATACTAAATTAACAATGTGGAATCAATTCTTGTAGATCGGCCATAGATGTCATTTCTGTAATAGCAGACGAAAAGACGCCATTGTTGTTTTCATTTTTCACAAGAGAGATACAGTAAAACTTGCTTCTAGTTTTCGATAATTAATACAGTAGTTGTAGATCATTTCAAAGGCTCGCAACATTCCTGCTCATAATCCGATTCATCCCAGAATTGGTAATACAATAATATAGGAAAAGGTTCATATAAAACTCTTTCTTCGTATCAGTGTTCTCAAGGTTAACAAAGGCGATGAACCCGTACGCTGTTATCTAGTAAAGCTTCCTAGTTCTTTATTATTTGGGGCATTGGGGTTTTGATCGAAGTGAAAGATCATCCGCTGGTAGTGAATAAATCGATAACCTTCTCTGTTCAAAATAATGTAGAAAATATCTTGCATATCTTGTATGTTCACCACTTCACCTCATGTTGAATTGCACACATTTTCATTGCTAGCATTCTCTTAGTTCTTAGTTGTTAATCACCAAGATTAAAGTCTTGTTGTTGTGAAATTGGATTAGTTAGCCTTTTTCTCTTTTAAAAACATTCATGAAATTTCTCATAAATTCTCATTTTCATTAGCAATATTCGGTATGTGAATCCTGGTGTAACTTTTCCTCTGCTCTTTTAGTGATTGATGTACAATCTATGTCTAAGTATATTCATTTACTTGTGCTTATTGTAACAGGAATGAATGAAACTATTGGAAGTTTCCACTTTCACTCTGATTTTGACTCTGGGAACTTGGCGAAGGTGGTGATTAACGAAAAAAATGACAATGAATTTCATCTTTGGACACTGCCTGACTGTGCCAACACACCTTATGAAAATGGTAACAGGACATGGTTCTACTTTGGAGTTAAAGGTCAGTAATAATGCTTTTATTCACAGCCACTAACTGAACATTCCTAACATTGTTTCATGTGTGTAGGACCATGCAATACCACAGTAAAGTTTAATATTATGAATCTTAACCGACAAGCAAAGCTGTATAGTCAAGGAATGAAGCCTCTATACAAAGTACTCCCTCATCAAGAACAGTGGGAGCGCATAAAAGACAAACCATTGTGCAGCGTAAGATTTAATACGCCTTCTTTGTGTAATTTGGAGTTAAAATATTGTTAACCGTTCTTTGCAGATGGAAGATCAAAGCTTTGTATTAAGCTTTAAGTTTACCATGCCATTGGAGGAGAATTCTACCGTCTACTTTGCCTTTTGCTATCCTTACTCATATTCTGACTTGCTTTGTGATTTGGACGCGCTGGATGCCCGATTTTCAGCCAGAGAAGGAAACATTTATTTCGGCCGGGAGCTTTTGTGCAATTCCTTGGAGCAACGACGGGTTGACTTAGTAACTGTAACACGGAATGGAGACGAAAATCGTCGTGATAAGCCTGTTGTTTTCGTTAGCGCTCGAGTTCATCCAGGTAAAGCATTTTCGTAGGTGTAGTTTACCGTAACGTAAACTAATTATCATTCTCTTTAGGAGAGACACCTTCGAGTTTTGTTTTGAAGGGTTTCATGGACTTTATTTTGAAAGAGGACGATATCCGTGCACAAAAACTGCGCGAGAATTTTATTTTTCTGCTGGTCCCCATGCTTAATCCTGATGGAGTGTACCGAGGACACTACAGAACTGATAGTCGAGGAGTTAATCTCAACAGAGTATACCTTGAGACGAACGCTGAAGTGCATCCGACTATTGCTGCCACCAAACAGCTTTTGATAGATCTGGCCAAAGAGGACTTGGTTATGGAAACAAATTCCATGTGTAAACTAGAACAGCAGGTTGGATAAAGTTTTATAGATTCATTTGTTGTTTCAAAACTAATATTTGATCGAAACACAGGTTAAAGATGCGCTGACGGTAGAAACAGATGATTCTAACTGCCGGGACACTTCGGACACATTATGGCCACTTAGCTTTAAAAATGATGGCGGCCGCACGAACTTTGCTGGACTTCAATTTCCAAATACCTCGGAAGGAGCTGCTATATCGATGTCGTCGTCAGCCATCCTTAGTGGAAGTACACTTGAGGGCGCCGAAGAGGGAGACGTTAGTGCGCAATATTTTGATGTCGCTCCAGCAACATCCCCTGCAGCTGTTCCGTCCAGCAAATCTCGACTGTTTGCCTACATAGACTTACATGGCCATGCGTCTAAAAGAGGTTTTTATCACCAACATGCGAACTGTTAGTAAAGTGTAACCTCAATTTCTTCGGTGTCGTAGGCATCTTTATCTATGGAAATCATTTCAAAGACGCAAACCAGCAAGTCGAGTGTCTTCTCCTGCCAAAATTGATCTCGCTCAACAGCCAACACTTTGATTTCTGGGCTTGCAATTTCTCTGAAAAGAACATGCGGCAAAGGTTAGTCGAATTAATTTAGCAGCAGTATATATTTTATTGATTAATTTTGTTTATCAGAGATAAACGTGACGGATTAAGCAAAGAAGGGTCCGGTCGTGTCGCCATTTCGAAGTTGACTGGCATCCCGAGGAGTTACACGCTCGAATGCAACTATAACACTGGACGTATGCGTAATATTTTGAGCCCCCTGCCAACGGATAAGTTTCCACTGTTTCACGCAACTAGTGCTGATGCCAAAGGTATTACACGGGCTCAGTATCACTACTGTTTGTCAAATTCCAATACTAACAAAATTCTGGTATAGATGACGAACGTTTAGAGGGATCAACCATATCGCGCAGAAGGACTGTCAGTGCCGGACCAAGTTTAACGGATGCATTTGCTCCACCAGTTCCTTATGCAGAGCAATCGTTTCAGGAGGTATCATAGATGTTCAACACTATCGATGTTTTTTTTTTAGAATTTCATGTAAATAGCTGACTCTCGCTCTTAGGTTGGCGAAGCTATGGCCGTGTCACTTCTTGATCTTATTGGGGCCAATCCAATGAGTCGTCTACCACAATCAACTTACGGAGACGTTGAAGGGGCTCGTCAATGGATTCGACTTCACTGCCTAGGACAACGCCGATTCCCCTTTGTGGAAGCCGATGCCGACGAAGAAAGTGCCGGTTCTCATCTACCCTCTAGCGTTGCAACAACAAACTCACTTCAACAGGTTACAACCGTTTAATCCTTTCTATCGTCTATTATCACACCTTTTACGCGTGGCGAAAAGTCTTGCTTTCATCGTTTCAAATTTGCAACTATACCGACAAATTTAACAGTCCCTACTCTTGAGATTTTGAGATTCTAGAATTGTATTGTACACTTGTTAAAGATTTGATAAGATAGCGACCCATGTCGTCCATAGGGTCTTCTTTCAAGAATAATGATACATAATTCTTCCCTCTGCCTTCCAAGAAAAAAGTAATTTTATTTGGAATGAAGCTTTTAGTTTCTTAAATAGATATTGTCAATAACACTTTCTAGTCCACAAGTACGAAGTTTTGAAGAAAAAAAAATCCCCAGCAAGCTTTGGCTTACAGCCCACCTAACTTTATTTTGACAGCTCTTTATTTTCGTTCGACATTCGTCCGTCGCTTTGTGTGTTTGTACTCTTTTCGTCCTCATATTTTTATTTTGAACGATAACACAATACATTCCCTTCGTCTGGGCCCCATTGGATTGCTCTTTTATGAAGTCTTTTCACGTGGCGTTTAGTTGCCAAAGCACATTTCATTCAACTAATATTAACGAACTGCCTGCAAACTCGTGCAATCTGCACTCTTCAGGTTTCTCAGCGAGATTCTCTAGCCCTCGCCACCACTTCGACACCCACGACTGGCGATTTGGCTTCGACTGTCATGTCCCACTTGCCGGCAAAGAGACTTTCGCCAGGGAAAAGACTACCCAAATCCAGAGACAAAACTAGTGAGTTCCACATTTGCTGGTGTATCATTGTTAGGACTTTGTGGTGTCTCAATCTCACCACTCCTCCTATCGGTCGATTGTTGTTTTTTTTTCCACCCCTTTCATGGTTTGTTTGCATCAGATCGTGTTCGTGTTCGTAAGCCTTGGCCTGGCAGTCCCCGGATTAAGGAGTCGCCCAATCAGAGCCCCAAACAACAGGGACCATCTCCGGTGGACTTTGCACCCTCCTCACCCAGCTACCAGCACTTTCCCAAGCAGGTCAAAAGCCCGCCGAGTGCTCGTCGTGTTCCCAGGAAAAAGTCTTTGAGGAAAACTAAAGTAAGTATCATTTCTTCTTTTGATTTTGGCCGTGACACTGATACGCAAACTGGTTGAAACCTGAAATGATGATTCTTGTTTTCTTTTTTTTTTTAGGTTCAACCCGTCGTGAAGAAGGATGGAGTCGTTGACGTCGAACTGAATGCTACACCACACGCTACTTCTCCAGCTTCACCGCCCAAGCAATTGCTTAAGCGAAAGCGTCGCAAGTCTAGAACCATCAGTCTCAGCGAAAGCTGTAAAGAAAAACGGAAGTTTAAGGGATCACCCGTAGCGGTTGCGGCGGTTGCGGCTGCAGTAGTAGCTGCCTCTGATAATAATCATCCCACAGATGTGGACTATTCTCAGCCTTCTACCTCGGCATCTACTCGCTCGCAAACAAAATCGGTGCTAGTTAAAAAGAAAAAGTTGCTAAAAAAACGTAATGCCACCAGCGTTCTTCAGAAGAAAAAACGAATCACTCTTATTACCGAGTGATGATGATGCTAGTACCACGCATAAATCATTTCTCCTTCTCATTCCCTTATTATTATTATTATTTTTTATTTGATTATTTTTTTGTTTTTTGTTATTACTTAATATTTAGGACACTTAAGTAATCAATCTGATTTCACTACGTAGCTTAGTTCACTTCTCTGGTCGTGGCAAAACACGCTCAAAATCTATTGATGACTTAAATAACCATACTTGCAATCATCCAAAAAGAAAGTATAGTTATTCGTTGATTAACGAACATATTGGCTGTTCTGTTCGAGAGAAAGTCTCCAAACGAAGCTGTATGTATTCAGTTCTATCACACTCAGAAAATGTGGAAATCCAGCCTCGCTATTCATATACGTATGAAGAAACTATGAATATTTATTAAAGAAGATCCTTTGATGTAAAACGAACAAACTCTTGTAAAAATCGTGTTTTCAGTTGAACTTTGCACGGAAGAAAAATACAGTAGATGCTGCGCTTTTCTGTTTCACAACTAGACGACCTCTGTCCTGTTTTCTCATGTATCGTTTTATTCTTTTAGCAAGATAGTCAGAAATCCATTGCGTCCTTAAACCAAAATTGTTTGAAATGTTATAACAGTGCGGTGTCTGATTAATTTAGCTCTAATTTTTTGTTTGTTTTGCATCATGCTCGATATTTCTTTAAAATAATCTAATAATTTACAACAGGAATTTTGGACCTAGTAGAGCCACAACGGCGAACGAAAACAAAGTGGACAAAACCATCTTGACGTTAGCGCCAGCGTTGCAGCCGTCGTGATCGCAAGTGCAAATAAATTGGCGACCACCCATTCCTGTTTTTTGGGTGCAAGCATTGGTAGCCACATCATCTTGACCACACTCGCGAATCACCCTGACGTTGGACTCGACTGAAAATATGAGAAGATCGAAAAATCGTTGGGATCAGTCAGTAGTAACAAGTTTAAGTAAAACGACTTACTTCCAGCGATATCTGGTGCGTCTTGGTCAATTTTCCTGCAAACAGTGTGCTGCTTAGCTCCTCCGGACAGTTCGTTGCAGTCCCTCAAGAAATTGGGATTTAACGTGTGAGTGTCGGAACATCCCGTCTTGTTTGTTGCAGAGTTGCATACGTAGCATTTAATGGCATCGCCTATGGAACAAGATTCAAAAATGGAAAATATTCGTTAGATTGACTTTAAATTGAGGGACGAATGCCGCAACTTGCCAGTGGAAATGAAGAAGGTGGACAGGACAATCGAGCACAAGATCAGAGAATTCATTTCGGATTTTTAGGTGGATGGCAAGGGAACTTGTAGGTGCAGCCTAACAGTTGGATACGAGAGGCTTATAAAACACTCAACTGTCGATCTGAATAGCTTGCCAACGTCTGCGTCGAAACCCTCTGCGTTCGATTTATTTTCTTGGCCGTTTTTCCCTTCGAGTCTATCTCGTTCCGGCTAGTTTACTCCAGCACAGTGGACATGCTGTGCAAAGTTAATCGTCGTATGTGAAATTTGATTTTGAACTTTCTTCGGATGCGTCTCTCAAAAAACGTGGCGTTGATCATACAGAGAAGGCAGGTATAGAGTGTAAGAGATTTCTAAGGTCGATACGGCATAAGAGATAAGGTGTCCTTTAACCAATTTGAATTCCAGGCATGTCAACGGTGATGAAAGGATCGCGCAAATGCAAAATAAATTGTCGACCTATTCCACATTGGTTTTCCTCAGCATAAATATTCAACACAATCAAGTAATTGAGTATTGACGTACAATTCGTTGAAACAGTAACGATGACATTTTACGCCCGTTTTTAAATCTTGAAATTGTAGGAGAGCCATTACATTAGGTCAGATTCGATCAGGTAAGTTTAACCGCACAGAGCCGGTAATTGGGTTCGCCGGAGTTAGTCTGTCTTGTCCAGAATTTCAAATGACTGTATAATCGAAAGAAAAGTTTATGCTACTGAAGTATTCCGTTATTACCTAGTCATGAAGCCATATTTTGAAAATGATTTACTACTCAATTATTCCACAGGCGCTCTTCATTTCTCCACGTATAGTATTTCCCCTGTGCACATTTTAGCATCATTCGACGAAAACTCGGAAAGAAAGTGGGAAAAACTCCTCTCAATTTTCTAACAACTAACAAGGGAACTTTATTGGCCATCCTTAATCGCATGGGGTGAGAAAACATATAGGATTTTAGAGAAAAAACATCAATTGACGGCGGATTTTCCATTAACATTAAATGCTTTGACCTATTCAAGCGATATAAGCTGTATACATGGTTCTTGATAGGATACTGAAGTATAAGCTCGGAGGGGGGGGGGGGGATTTGTAATATTAATCCGCTTTTACCAGACATTCACACGGCATGCTACACCGAACATGAATCTCATACAAAAAGTTAAGGTGCGTCTCATTGTCATTCTCAACTGCGCGCCTCCCATCTCCAATCTAAAGTAGAAGAAGTGACAAGTCGAAAATATCGTCATTCTCTTATCTAAAATATTTTGTAATTTGTATTCATCTTTTTTTATATATTCGAGCTTCACTATGCACAATAAATGTACTTAATTGTACTATCTATTAGGAGTAAACTGTTTACCGCCCATCAAACATGCCGCTCAGTACCGTTAGTACCGCTTGAATTGGTTGGTTGCATAACTTACATAACGTGTGCTTTTACGGAGAAGATAGCAGCATCCGTTCAAAACTCTTTGTAAACTGGTGATAATGTGTTAACTTAAAAAATAGCATAACAAATTAGGTTGAGTTGATGACATCTGGAAGTCTAAAAGTCTGAAAGTCAAGGAGGCGAGCATTAAACATACATTTTACTTGTTTTGAAAATGCGAGTTTGAATATATGACTTGACTTCGTCGTCAAACTATTCTCAACAGTCAACTGCTTGAGGGGAAATGTGTAGGTAAGTCTTAAAGACGGTGAAAAGCGGCGGTCTAGCAGCGCCTTTTCGGATGCTTTGTGTACTAATCTCGACCTACTAATTTTTAGTCTGGCCTTATCTCGTGTATTAACACTACTTGTTCTTCAAGCTAACAAAGCAAGTCGAGGCAAAGCTGTTGTATCGTATCCGTTTGCTCTTTTTAAACTTTATTTGGTTGGAAATGACGATAATCTCTTGTGAAAGACGAGAGACAAAGCACCTGTCAATTGTGTCAAACTAGTCGACTGTAGATTGCTTTAAAGAATTTTACATGTCGTCAGTTGTTGTCAAGTGAGAGTTAAAAGGGGAGAAAAGTGCCGTCTGAAAGAAGAAAGTGCGTCGGTTTGTGCAATTGTCCCTTGTTTGCCTTTTTCCAATTTTATGGGTGTGATATTGTTGACAATTAATTAAAATAATAAGTGATGGTGATTATTGATTTGTGAAACTCATTAAAAGAATGGCAAGCACTATCAAAGGATTGGTTAGTCGCAAGAAGAAGCGCTATAAGGAAGATGGATTTAATCTAGACTTGACTTGTAAGTCCACCGTATTATTATTCCCTCTATATTTCATGCTAAACAACTTTTTTTTTCTTCCAAATAGATATATTTGACAATGTCATTGCCATGGGATATCCAGCTGCCAAGCTAGAAGGAGTCTATCGAAATCACATTGATGATGTGTATAAGTTTTTGGAAACAAAACATAAAGATCACTACAAGATATACAACTTGTAAGCTAACTATAATAATTTTTAATCCAAAAATAGAAAACAAACATTTTTTCTTTTGAATTTTTAGGTGTTCAGAGCGTTCCTATGACTACAGTAGATTCAACAATCGAGTTTCTTCCTTCCCATTTGATGATCACAACCCTCCTAAACTGGGGTTGATAGAGCCATTCTGTAAGGACATGGATGAGTGGCTTAATCAGGATCAATCAAATGTTGCTGCTATTCACTGCAAAGCTGGAAAAGTAATTCATATTAACATTTTGTGTTAGGACATGTGTTTTTATGGGCAAAGCCTGAACTTCTGTCTATTTCGCTGAGGATGAAGAGTAATCAATCATATTTCATTTTTGTCAATCTTCTTTTTCGTTATAGGGAAGAACCGGTTTAATGATATGCTGTTATATACTACATCGAGGATGGGCCGAAAATGCAGATGACGCCCTTAAACACTATGGGCAGACGAGAACTCACGATACTAAAGTAAATATAATAATGAATATATAAACTTTGATAGCAGAATAACCATATATTTTTATGTTAATCATTAATCATTGTTTTATCTCCTTTTAGGGTGTCACCATACCTAGCCAGAGACGCTATGTTGAGTATTACGATCAATTACTCAAAGAGGGCGGGTCGGGTTATTCACTGTGCCCTCTCGAGTTGCGTGAAATTCGCCTGCAGCCCATTCCCAATATGAGTGGTGGTTGTGGTAAGGGCTTATCTAACCTCTTAGCTTAGTACGGCTGATAAGTGTATGACGGAAGAGTGATTCGTGTGTTGCGTACTGTTTTGTAAAGCAGACGATAGAGTCAAACATGCACTTGTACCAACTAATTTCCTTTTCGCTTCTCTTTATTTCGATAGTTCCCGTTTTGACCATATTTGAAGCGGAAAGCCAACAAGAATTGAACCCACCAATTGAGCTGACCAAAGTCGGACGCGTGCTACGCATTACCTTGAAAACACCGCTGAGCCTCAAGGGCGACGTGCGGGTGATCCTCAAAAACAAACCCAACGTGATAATGCTGAAAGAGAAGATGTTTCATTTTTGGTTCAACACCTATTTCGTCAAAGACCAAACTCACCCACCATCACCGTCCCCATCGTCTCGTCGAACTCTCAATGAGAAAAATGACCTTACATCCAACGGATTGGATAGTACCGCTTCTATGACTAAAGCTGAAGGATTAGCTTTGAAAAATCGATTTATAGGCTCATTAATTGAACGACCGGAACATTCTGGGAGTTATCCGACCAACCATCTCAGCCCGAACCTTGTCTTGTTGTCTAGTTCATCCAGGTGCGTCTTTTCTCGGCTGGTGGATGTAACAACTTGCGTTTTAATGCTTTTGTTCTCTTTCAGGGCGTCATCTTTGAATTCAGTGTATTCGGAAAACTCCTCTGCGCCTACCTCGGAGCTTAACCAATGGCTCAGCGTAACGTTAATGAAACGTGAGCTCGATAAAGCTTGCAAAGATAGTAACCATAAAATTTTCCCTTCGGATTTTAAGGCAAGTCATTTGAGTAGTATTCAGTTAAGTTGCAAGAATTTTTTATTTATTTACCCCTTGTTAAAAAAAAATAGACGACATTGTACTTCACTCGTCCTGGACAGGTGCCTTTGAGCACCGTTGGAAGTTTACCGAATATGGATTCCGCTGCCCGGGCTAGCCGCAGTAGCATGGCTGTCATGAATTGCAGTCCTGCTATCACTCGTTTCCCCTCTGCCACTTCTAATGGTTCAAACCGACCCAAGACTATTGCAACAAGTGGAAATCCAGGGGTTAAATTGAGTCCTCCTCAGAATCTTGGCCTTCTTGGTCCGATTTGTTGGAGGGCTAATCCGACAACGAAGACTAACGTAGAGGTAACATTTTTACTTCTAATTTCACATCCGATCTAAAACAATATGTTAACTACCATTATCTATAATCACAGTATAATTTTATATCAAAACAAATTAAAATTGTGATGACCTTTTCATTTCAGATCAATAATACTGAAGGAGTTGGAGGACATGACCAATTACCTCGCCATTCGGACTCTAGCCAGACTTGGAGTTCCGAAAATGATAGTTCAGACGTAGAAGGGTCAGAGCGAAACCAATTCCAGAAGCCACCGAACCAGGAGCAAGAAGAAGGCGAGCAAGGTTCGTAATCTCTGGATTGATTGTTAGAATCCACGGTGATGAACAAGCAACTCTCGTACCTCTTTAAATTATTATCTTCTCTTTTCATCACTCGATTCTTTCCCCCCTCAAATTGTCTACATCTTTTCCTCTTTTCTTCCTTATCTGAAGCGTTTCTATGTATGTTCTTGGGTAGATGATACTTGCACCTCTTCGGATCCTGTTGGTCGCTATCGGTTACTCTCCTTTTCGGCTTGCACCTCTGGGGGTACTCAAGAAATAGTTCGTCTGAGTCCATCGTCTGTTGACCTTACGCTGAAAGGTTGGCCTTCCACCTGAATAGCAGCATGTTGATTTGGTTCCCTTTTTTCTCCGTCTTCTATCTCTTTGTTGGCACACTTCTGTATTACTCTCCTGCCTTTTACGCCTTTTTTTGTCCCCTTCTCCAGACAGAATCAATCAGTTACTGCTGACGTTTTGCGATTCTACCCGATGTCGGCTTCTTTAGAGAAAACAGCACTTCCGAAATATGCGTAAAAAAAACTAAATTTTGCATTTTAAAGTTTGTACTCGGTTCGTTGCAATTTTGCAGTTGGACGTGAGCGATGGCTGTTGCGGGTTATAGGTCACGTTTATTGTTCCCTTGCGTATCATCTTTGTTTCTATGGTTCTAGTTATTTTAATAGTTTCTTTTTCCTTTACAAAATCGGATCGGCTAAGGGTATAGAGCAATATCATCATGCTCCTCTTCACATTATCTCTGATCCCTCATTAATTTTCTCGTGTTACGCAACAAATCCTCCCAGTTCTTGTTTAATCTTTTTTTCATTGTTGAAATAAACATGTGACCTGGATCTCCCTTTATATAAGAGACACCATGCAAAAATTGGCGTCCGAAGTTCGACATTTTTCCCACACTTCGTTATTGATTAGTTCCATTGGTACTCTGTCGTCACTGCATTTTCTTGTTAGATTTGCACCCTTTTCCATTCAATTACAGTTTCTTATTACATGAAATCTCTTTGAACTCCAATCTTTAAACTTACCTACCTTTTTTTATTTTTTGGCCAAGAAATGAAAGATCAATTGAGCACTTATTTATCTTACAGGGGAATCGACCTATTTGTGACCTGGCGTGTGACAAACTGTTAAGAGATTTCTCTTGATTACATTTAACTGACGAGAACCATGTGCGTGTTTGTCTCAAATATCTCATTTGTTTCTTTTTTGTTTGTTCGATTGTTAGGTTGTTTGATTGTTTCTTTTTTTTTTTGTTTTGTATCGGATTGGAAACGGTATGACTGGACAATAATATACTATAACTGAATAGTTTAAAAGCAATAAGTTAATGTTTTTGTTTTAAGATAATATTGAAGCACACGTCCCACAAAACAAACGCTGATGGTTGTTGCATTTTTGTCAAGTAGTACAAAAATATGATGATCACATCAAATTTAAGGGCGAACTAAAATATTCTTAAGAATCTTAGTACTTTCAACATAACGGACTTCATTGACATTAGCCGCCCGTCTCCATTGCTCTCGTACTCGACCCCAATGAGAACAATGCTGTTAAATGAAAAAGAAAACAATTTAGTGAAACTGCATTCGGTCGACCAAATGTTTCTACCCACCTCCTGCAATAGCGATGATACTGATGGAGCCGCCTCATCTTCCTGTTGTATATGATTTTTTACAAAGTAAACAGTTAAGTAAAAATTCTACACAGAAGTTCTAAATTCACTTACACACACATTTAGCAGCAAATCTAGTGATTTTGACTTTCCACTGGGCTTCAGATCAAGGGGAATCCTAGTATCTACAATGTTTCCTTCTTCGTCCAGAGGCATTGCTTCAGGTAATGGCAAGCTATTTACAAAAGCTTCACTATTTTCTTCAAGTTTTAAATCCTCTTTAACCTCAGCTCCTTTATCCTCCAGTTTTTTAGGGGAATTTGCACTGAAATCAAACACAATATAATACTTTTTTAAGGCTAGAAATTAAATGTCAAATTACTTTGCAGCTCCAAATTGTTGGTTGTTTGGTTGATTTTTTATCCAAGCACGACAGACAGGATATAGGGGAGTTTGAGGAGAGAATTTGGCAAGATCAACACTACGGTCATAAAGCTTAAGCACATAAGAATTTTGGTCATTTTTGTAATGTTTATCCACATTTAGGCGCCTTCTTTTTCTTAATGGAGTTTTTATTGTTCCTGATTTCCTGGGAGATGCTGATTGACTACACAATCATAGAAATCAATACAAAATTTTTTTGAATTCTTAATGTATCTTTTTTAGTACCTTCTGCCTTCATGGATTAAATCAGTAACATCTACGTCAGATTCATCGCTATCTTCAGATTCAGTTTTTTCGATCAAAATTTGCAGAGCTCCTTCCAATCTTCCACGGGCTGTGCTAACTTCATGCCCATGATCTATAAAATAAAACAATTCGTGTGATGTACAAATGCCATTCAGCAAAACATGTAAACATTAAACTTTCATACCATATTTCTCTTTATCCTTTCTCATTTCTAGATTTGAAAATAAAGAATTTCTCAAAAGAAATTAAAAATTCGACCGAGTTCCAAACAAACACAGCGTTGCCACTTTCTCTTCTTTAATGGTTGTCAGATTTTACAAAATAAAACAAGGAAATCGGAAGCAGACGAATTGCGGATTTCATAAAGCGGATTTCGATCGGCCCTGAGGAACTGTGAATATTTAGGCTGATATCCGCTACGTATTCAAATATGCTCGAGTGATGATGACTCAAACCGAAAAATAGAATGATTATGCAGAAAAACCAAATTTGAGACGTATCTTTCTGAATTTATGAAGTATGATCAAATTCTCAAAGTTAAATGGCACGTTATTCAATGAGTTGTGTTTGTAAACACATAAAAATATATTTTATGTATATTTGTACAGTGTACATTTCTAAAAATTCATTAATCATAATATTTTATAAGTAATTTTTTTTTCTTATGTAACAATCCTATGAGTCTGGTTGTTTGTTTGCAGTCCAAGGGTGTAGAAGAGGTATATCAATCTTGACATGTTGTGATATTGCTGGTGTTTTTTTTATCTTGTTTACTTTACCTAACTGTCTGATAGGTCCAAGTGTATGGTACTGAGCTGCTGATCCAAGGTTGAATCATTCCTCATTTGGAAATTAGCCAGTTGAAGCCACAAAGGAAATTTGGTTATTGTCATAACCATGTCTCCGGTAGGTACTTAGTATTTATACTGTCAATTTACTAAAAACTAAATTTATCCATCAAGAAATTTAAGACAAAGCATTCTAATTATTCTTTTTAATCACAGCCCAACATAATTGAGGTTGCTAGTCTAATAAAAATGTATATAGACTACCGTTTAAAGGAGCAGTCTCCTTTGAAAGTAATTTTGATATCAGCTGGAGCAGCATATTCCATTGCTCGACTACAGAACTTTCTGACGGATCCAGAATTGTGTAAATATTTGACAACTCTATATAAGAATTCAGAGCCTCATGCAATAATTGTTTTTCTTTTATTGAAGCTGTGACGGAAAGGACAAAGAGATATATCTTCTCATGGATTCGTATGGTACCTTATGTGAAAAAAAAAGTAGAAGAGGAAAGACTTAAGGCTAGACATATGATGGAAGAAGACATGAATAAATGCACCAAATCCCTTAGTGTCTATTATCAATTGCCTAGTAAGGGAAGATCAGTTGAAGAGATTACTAAAGAAGCTAGTGAATATCTAGAGCTAGGTAAATAATTTTATCTTCCTGCATGAAAATAGATTGGACTAGACTGTTTTTTGTTTGTTAACTATAGGAGAATGTGACTGGAAAGCTGGGGGACTTTCAGGGTGTGTTTACAATGTTGATCCAGAAGTTACTACTCTTGTTACGCAAGTTTATGGAATGTCTGCTTGGACTAATCCGCTCCATCCAGAAGTATTCCCTGGAATTCGAAAAATGGAAGCTGAAATCGTCCAAATGGCTATCCACATGTTTAACGGAGGGAACGATACCTGCGGCACTGTGAGATAAAATATGTCGATGTCCAATTATTATGTAACTATCTAACCTTTCGTTATCCGACGCGATTATAATATAGATGACTTCTGGTGGTTCTGAATCGCTCTTACTGGTAAGTAAATGAATTTATTTTAATCTATAAATAATAATTCGATAATGAAAATTGATATTAAATTATGTTACTCAATTCTAAATATTAATTTTATTAAATTTCTAATCTTTTTCTCTTTTCTCTTTCTTTTTTAGGCAGTAAAAGCATATCGAGACTATGCGCGAAATGTAAAAGGCATAAGAAATCCTGAAATCCTTATTCCTGCAACTGGCCATGCGGCTTTTGATAAAGCTTCTCAACTTTATAGGTTTTATTTATTTTAAAATGATTGAAAAAATTGATACCAATCACCCTTGCTACAACCAGGATGCGCCTTGTTCGAGTACCGATTGATCCAAAAACCCAGAAGGCAGACATTAAAGCGATGGAAAAAGCCATAAATAAAAATACTTGCTTGGTATATTGTTGAATATTATTGAGATTTGTAAGGTCACCTTTTGGATCTTTTACATTATATGTTGTTTCGTTTTCAGCTTTTGGCATCAGCACCTGGTTTTCCTCATGGAGTGATTGACCCCGTCGAAGAGATTGCCCAGCTCGGTCTTAAATATGACATCCCTGTGCACGTTGATGCCTGTTTGGGAGGGTTCGTAATCGCGTTTATGGAAGAAGCTGGCTACCGCTTGCCACCGTTTGACTTCAGAGTAAAAGGAGTCACCAGTATTTCGGCCGATACGCACAAGGTGATATACAGTGCTTGCTTTCAATTTGATTTTCCACTATAATTTTTGTATGCGATACATTTACAGTATGGTTATGCGCCCAAGGGAACTTCCGTTATTTTGTACTCCCATCCGAAATATCGCCAGCAACAATTCTTTGTTGCTACTGAATGGCCTGGTGGTATTTACGCATCACCAACTTTAGCCGGTTCTCGACCAGGAGGTAAATTTACACTTGTGGACTTATCACATTTAAAATAATACTCATTGCTCATTTAATTTTGTTAAGGCTTAATTGCTGCCTGCTGGGCATCTATGATGTACTATGGTCGAAGCGGTTATGTAGAAGCTACTAAAAAGATTGTGGAAACTCATCGCTTTATTGAAAGAGGGCAAGCAATATTTGATAACCTGAATATTCTTCTTCTTCAACATTTTTTATGTTTTTCTTCATTTAGTTTGCGCCAAATTAAAGGCATCCGCGTCATGGGACATCCCGAAGCATGCTGTGTTGCCGTGGACTCAATCGACTTCAACATTTACCGTGTATCAGATGCCATGACCAAAAAGGGCTGGAGTCTTTCACCTCTCCAATTTCCTTCTAGGTAATGTTTCAATCATTGAGCAAGTTATGCGAACTATCTAAATAATATTTACGTCCTTTCAGCATTCATTTGACAGTGACTTACCTTCACACTCGTGATGGAGTCGCCCAGCGCTTCGTTGAAGATATGCGCGCTACAGTAGAGGAGATCATGAAGACCCCAAAAGCCGAAGCTGAGGGCGCGGTAAGTTTCTCATCCAATTTTACTTTGATTTGTTTCAATAACTGTATTTATTGCATGGTTAGGCTGTTATCTATGGAATGGCACAAAGTATTCCTGACCGTTCAATGGTGACGGAAATTGCAAGCGTTTTCTTGGATTCCATATACAACCTGAAAAGTGACGTCGTGTCCAACGGCCACGCCAAGTAGGAGACGCTTGTATTTTGAATTGCAAATTTTTCTATTTGCAAACACATTATCTAGTTACTGCTTCCCTTTTTCTAATTTTCTTAATTCCAGTATTCTTTTTAAAAAGCCTTCCTTTTGAGACAGCCTAGGGTACTGATTTATAGTCAGCATTAGTCACTTTACCCATGACTTATTTACAATATTTTTGTAAGTCCCTAAAAGTTAATTGCAATGAACAACTGCAGTGCTTGCATATAAAAAATATTCTAATCAGATTTTGGATTGCGATTGGTTAAACAGTATATTAAATGCAGTTCCAAGTTATTCCCATTTACTATTCCAATGGCATTGAATCAAATACAGGTGGTGCATCAACAATTATCGTATCTAGTCCAGCTGCAACGTCATTTACGTTATGAGTGGGGTCATCCGTTTGGAAAACTGGAAAAGGAGTAGTAGCGATGAAAGTTTGGTTGAGATTTGAAGTAGTGGTCGAAGTACGTTCTCGTAACAATTGCAGAATAGATTGTGTTAAAGTAGACCACCATAGAACAAACAGACGTGGATCCTTAAGAGGTTTTTGAATCGGTTCTGTAATAAGCATGGCGTCGGCAACTGTTCGTGGTTTTGCTCTTTCAGTAATCGCTTCATTAACTTGTATCGGAATATTGTTAGTTTGAACATAACTTTGAAATGCTTTTCCAGTATTTAGGGAAGCTGCGTGAGTACCGCTAATAACCTAAATCGAAATAAACAATTCATTAAAACCAAAATAGGAATAAGGAAAAGGTAAAAGAGAAAGAAAAACTCACGACCAAAACGATGGTGATTGGAAACACAAGCATGTTCAAGGGACAGTTCATGTTTGCGTGTCTGAGGCAGTCAACGGATACATTAACTATTGTGAGCAAAGCGAGCAAGAAACGCTTTTTATACTGCACTTTTATGCAGCGAGTTGCTGTGTTTGGTATTTGATGGGTGTAAGACGTGACGTCTAGTAATATGAAAATGGATCGCTTTTTCCCGCTCGATCGTTTGTAGTTTAGTGGATTGTTACCTGATGTCATGCTTATTTTATGGGCAATATGCAAAAGGAATTCCATTTACCAAAACAGATTAACCTAATTTAAAATTGCCTCGTCAGACATTGCTGTAATGTCGTTGTAAATAGTTTATGTTTATTAAAAGCATAAAATTGAAGCTTTCATTGAATTTGCTGTACTTCTGTTTTTTAGCCTAAAAAAATATCAATTTTTACGAAGTCATTTGAGTATGGTTCCATGCAATAATGCCGCCCTGTGGTCTGATCATGAACTATTCACACACGGTAAAACGGCGGCAAGAGATTAAGAGAAAGACGAGAAAGACTTGCTCCTCGTGTCCGCATGTGACACATCCAACATGTGACTGTGAACACAGTCTAAAGGTTGGACAATTAAGTGATTTTATGCCTATTGCAAGATTTCCGAAAACGTATTCCATCGAGGAACATCGTAAAGTAAGTGAAAATATAACACATAACTATATATTCAATTTCTCGTCTGCCGATCGAGTTGCATGCTTGAATCTGCTTGATGATGAATCTTGTTGTACAACGTTCTAAAGAATTGTTCCCTTGGCAAAATTTTACTTTTGTATGGCCTAGTGAGCTATGAGGTTTTTTGGTATCTGTGGGCCACCCAGTTTTTCTAGAAGAGTTGTTGATTGCACTCAGCAGCAAATTCATTTTGATTTCTCGGTGTGCCATGAGTGGCCATGAGGTCCCTATAAGTCTGTGTTCTCCCTTGAGTCTTGACCGGTCTTGATTCTCTAAACTAATGTGTCATTGACACAGACTTTTGACTAGATTTATTGTCAAAGATTGTAGGCAAATACTAAATGGCTGAGTGACGGTTGACATGAAACTCTGTAAAATGCCTTTTTTCCCCTGTCTTGTCAGTTCCAACATCGTTTCTGCATATATTTTGCATACTTGCTGAAGATGTGTAACACGCGGTTCACAGTTCCAGTCCACTTTTGTTTTGCCCACTTATTGTAATAAGGTGACTCGTTATTTTTATGGAGGAAACTTGTTCAGTTCAATGCCCGATTGCTTGCCGTCAAAGGAAAAATCTCTTGACAGTTCTCTGTTATTTGTCATTAGCTTCGTAGTGTCGCCAACGGTTAATTTAATAATCCAACTGCAGCTAACGAGTTAAAAATTTTCATTTCATTATTATATATATTATGTATACTGGCACAGAATGCGGTGTTGGAAGTGCTAGCGAGCGAAACCCGTTGAGATTTGGTTTTGCATCCGTGACGGCAGTGTTGACCACATTCTTTTCGGTACTTTTCTTTTATGATCTAAAAGGACGTTTTTTGTTGCTGTTCGGTAATTTGGTTTATCACGCGACGACCCGTAAATGCCCGTTCTCCAGATTATCGCCAATGTTGTAACTATTTGGTTGCTGCTGCTCCAATGTTGCTGAGGTTGAATAGTTGTCCAAATGTCGAACGGGGTCTGGTAAAGACAAGTCGATTTCGGCGTCGTCATCAAAACTGCTTTCGAAATCAATTGAAAGCGTTAAAAATCAGAAATTGCGTATGAAAGCTCAACTTTTGACATGTTATACCCATCGTCTTGTTGCTCAATTAATGACATTGGGACGGATTTGAGCTTGCGATACCATCTGGCAGCGTGCAAGAGTCCTAATGCGATTAGCATCAGGCCTCCCACGGTGGTAAACCATGCCCTGTGAGGCTGTGCAAAGAGCAGGACAGCCAAAATTGTGTAGATGACAGTCCGTTTCCAATGATCCAACCATAAGACAGCGTCCCAGCAGTTAAAAATGGGATGGTGTTCATACCTGACATTCGTTTATTTTCTTTTTTAAAATTTCACGTTTTTCCAATTTTTTTTTTCGTTTGTCCAATTAGTGAACCGAACGACCGAGGGCACTTGTTATTTTCTCTTTGAATACTTGATGATAATACCTGAGACATACTTGAAGGAGAACAGTCACGGCCCACGACGTCTCGAGGAATAGGGTGATCACGGCAGCTGCTCTGCGGCATAAATTATCAAGTCATTCACGGTCTTTCCACTTTGTAGCTAGCATACTAAACGATTTGAATTTATGCGGCGCAACGAAATAGGAGACGTTCATTTTCAACTTTCATTTTTTTCTTCTCTCTCTAGCTCTTTTGTAAGTGGCCAGATCGTAATCGATTTCAGATAGAAGGAAACGAGGGGAAATGGATAAATGATGGTGATTTGTCTTTATGCTTACATGGCGAATCCGCCCGCCAGCTGGTGAATGAAACAAAGGTCCACGCCGACGCCAACCAGGACTGTTAATATCATAACCGAAAAGAAACAAGTAATTATTATTACAATTAATGCTGGGCTTTTTTTTTGAAAAATCGATGCAACCCACAATGAAGTGAAACTACACTTGTGATGACTGTAACTCATACATCCCGTTAACGTCACCCGTCTTGCGTACTAGATTTTTAAGAAGCTTTCGTGTCTATTTTCAGAGCCGATGGGTTTTTGAAGAAAAAAGATCAGCCAAATGAGACACAACATGAAAGGAAAAAAGGCCCAAGTCTTTTGGCCACAAGCCCAATCCTAAGCTGATCACGTTCTTTCGTCTGTTGTAACCGTGTTTTTTCTTCCCTCCTTTTCCTTGGCGAAAAAAGAGAAAAGATGTGTGTGTGTGTGTGCACTGGATCATTCCGCATCCGCAACACGTTGAAAGATTTCCCATTTCGTAATGAAAAGACAAAAGAAGAAATGAGTAGCTAGCTAGCCAGTGTAAGCATTTACCGATTGAAGTGAACACACCCCATATCCTCGTTACGAGCTCCACGTTCTGCAGAAAGATGGTCCAGCATGAGGAACTTTCACTGCAATCCATGTTTAGTCACGACGAAAAAGGTGTTTTTTAATTATTTTTTCCCTTTTTTTCTCGCAAGTTTCCAACTGGGCAAAAATTCGGGTCACAGCGGGTTTACAAACGACTAGCAACGCGATCGACGTCCCTCGTCAAACTGCTGTGCACAGCGTCGCATCCGACCGTCGTATAATTAGCCCGTCTATGTGTGATCCACGACGGCCCCTTCTATTTCGGTTCTCGAAATGAATGTGTTTAGCCATGGACTGCAGATAGATTAGATTATATTCATCGTCACAATGTACAGAGTAGTAGTAGTTAGACACGTCGGCGCCCGACATGTTTGTCTGAGGGGATTTTAGCGTTGAATAATTGAACTATTCATTCAAAACAATTATTAAGGGAGGTAGGAGCCGGGCAAGGAACAGGTTGAACTTTTTTTGCTCTATCGCAATTTTTTCACGACTAGACAGTTTAAAAACCAGATATTTTCGAAGGTAATACAGAATGGTAATTCAAAAATTTGTGCGCAGTTTTGGTATTGAAATGGGGCGAACACACCTGGCGATAGGATCGAAAAGCGACAAGCTCGTTCCAACCAATTCGATACTATTTCCAGTACGGTAAGTGGATGGAGGAATGTTATACATTTGGCGGTGCTGCTGTCCAAGTTTTGATTGCGACGCTATGCTCCGATTTGGCTGCACGGCACTGGTGGGCTTCCTGCCAACAACGTTCTCGCTTCCATTCATTTTGCCATTGGCCGATTTGAGATTCGTCACAAGCGCGGCAGGATTCGTTTTGGGCTTGACTTTGCTTCTGAGCGGATGAGAATTTTTGGCTTCGGCCAGTGGAGGCAAAATGGTGATGGTCTCTGTAACGCTATCCGTGAACTTGGGAAGGGCAGACGGCTGCAATTTTATCCTTTTCAGTTGAGTGTAGTTCTTGCTGGGCGATATGCTCTTGTGGCTAAAGGCTGGAACGTCGCCAGCTGTTACACTCATGCTTTTTTGGATGGAAAGGCGGGCTGTTTCATCTAGAATTTTCATGTAATCGGCGTTTTTGGACGGGCTCCGCGGACGATAGTAGGAACGCTCGTTGGCGTTGCCGGATCTCGCACCCGTTCGCAGACCGATGACTGGCAGAGGTGGTGATTTGAGCGGATGAGCACTTCTAATCCTGATTGGTTGCACTTCTTTTTTGGTAGGGTAGGCACTCCTGACTCTCGGTGTCTGAAAATGGCTGTAGCCCATAGATGTGCTGCTCATCCCATACTTGTTGTTTGATGGCAAATTGACAAAACTGTTTTTTTCAGACAAAAAGAGGATTAGAATCAAACATTCTCACTTTCTCATTTTCTTTCGCATACCTGTGCCCTTGTATTTCCAATTCTTTCTTGATGGGGTTCATCCTCCACTGCTCTTCGTTGACTTGTCTCTGAGATTCCTTCAACAGACCGTGGAACCTTTTTCACAAATTTTCAAGTTGAAGTCAGGGGTTGAATTGAAACTTTTGATCTCATTGTTACTTGAAATGATTGACTAGCTGCATCCACTGTTCGGCTTCAGACTGGTTGAAACATCTTTCACTAGGTGGATCGCCTGTGTGAAGAAAGTCTTCCAGATTGTCAAGATAGTGCTGCACTTTCATGGTGGCATAATTTTCTACTTCCTGTGAAAACAAAAAAGAGTCTAAAATAAGTTACCCGTCAAGTCGTTAGGGAGAGACACAAAATAGCGGTGCTCTGTTGTTCTGAGACCCAAGCAAACTCACGTCATCGGCCCAAGAAAGACTGCTAGCCGAGTTCAGGTTACTGTTGGAATACATGTCTCTAACTGACATGCTCGAAGCAACCGATTCGTTGAGAGAATCTAGATCCAGTCCCAGGCCCCCCATTCCAATCATTTTTTAAGTGACGTAAATGTCAATAAAGATTTGTTTAAGTTTTCTTTGAAACGTCACATTTGTCTATTGTCTCTACTACAAAAAAAAGAGCCCCCCCACACTCAACACACACACACACCGTTGCCAGGTGAACAACCGATGTAAACAGACGTCCCGTAGAGTGACAGATCGTAGACTGTTTGTTGGTGATCCTGATGCGCAACTCTTACGCACGACCTATTCCCTTTTCGTTAAACCAAAAAATTACCGAGCAGAACCACAGTAAAGTATCTGAGACAAAATGAAAATGAAAAAGAAAAAACAAAATCGGGGAAAACAAATTTCCGATTCTCGTTTCCCACTGTGGCGACGTTTTCACATGGCCCTGCCGATTCAGTTCACTCTCCGATGCGTATTGCGTACACCTATAGGCAAAGTAAAAAAGAAACAATGGCGCGATATAGAGGAAGGGAGGGAGCCGGGCTAATAAATCTTTCCGCTCGACTGCCGGCAGACCAAATTCACCCGGCGCCTTAACCATGTGACGCGCGACACGGAGCGAAAACTGAACTTGTTGTTGTTGTTGTATCATTACGTCGCCATCGTCGTGATTCGACCGTAATCGATAAAATGGAAAGTCACTGCTGTGAGAAACAGTTGTCCCGAAACGCGAGATTCTATATAGCCAGACCGTGATTGCACGCACTTTTCGGTTGCTGTTTGGGCTGTTCGATTGCGTTTCGATATTGATGATTGTAATAATGGCGCAGGCGTGGGAGACGAAGGGCGACGCGGGAGTCACGATGTGTGACAAGGAATGATTTCGGCAGATCCCGCAGCCCGACGGTTGCCTCACTGGAAACGGGTTGGTCGTGATTTTCTGACCTTAATCGTAATCATGGAAATCAACAACAAACTGATGGAACTCGCTGATGGATGATTATCATTCGGGCGCATCGCTTAATTTTGTTTCAAAGTCGCCCATTTCGCCTGCTGCTCTGTTTACCCCATTTTGGCGTTTTCAATCCCGTCCCAGGGAATCTCGCTCCTACTCGTTTGACGGGATAACATCACGCCGCGAATTAAATATTATCAGCGGGAAATCGAATAATAGTTTTTATTTGTTTCTCCGAATTCATTTGGCCCGTTTTTTTTCTCTCTCTCTCTCTTAAACGGGTCGGATCCGTTTGCGGTTCGTGACTGTGATTTATACCGACAAGGAAAAGAAATAAAAGAACCGGACGACTTTGCCAAGCAAAAAGACTCGAATGAGATAAGCTAGTCTTGTAACGAAGAAGAAGAAGAAGAAGAAGAAGAAGAAGGAAGAAAAACAATGGGTTATACATTACTCTTCTTTTAAGGTGGGCGAGATACAGCAGTAAGATAGTAGTTAAGAACAGTTGGACTAGATTACACAATTGGCGCGTATATATACATGTTTTCTTGTTTCTTTTTTTCCGCTCTCTCGCGCGTCCCTGCTGGCCCTGGCCACTAACGGAACCTGTCCGATCGCCTTGTATTTCTTTCTCGTTTGTCCGGCCTGCCTAGTCCACCTGGCCCATTCCAATGGCGGACCTCACCTCTTGTAGTGTTTCCCGTTTATTTCATCGGTATCGCTACACATCCTGCTGGTAGAGGGGTAGCGTCAACGGGATTTCATGCATGAAAAGACAAGAAATTAAAAGAAGAATAAAAAGTCTTGGAAAAAACAACAAAAACAATCGATACTTGATCACTTGAAATGTTGACGTTAAAAAAGGAAATTACCATAAAATATCGAGATAAGTAAATGAACAGGGGGAGAAACCAACTGTTCTTTTGTTTTGTGTGGTTGGGAAAAATCTCTTAACCTGTACACCGAACCAACACGACGACTGGCTGTGTAGTAGTAGCAGCTCCCATACAATGTGCAGTCGTGTATAGGTAATCAGAAGCGGGGAAGCTAACCCCGAAAGGCACTCTCACACATAAGGCCAACGATTTAATAATCATAATGCTTGGCTGGTGATGGCATTTTGGGATGTTTGGATATAGCTGCTTCTTATTTGAATTGTGCTGTTGTTTTTCTTGTTTGATTTTCTTGTGGTTGGCTTCCCCCGACCAGTTGTCGATAGGAGACAATCAGAGGTCGTTCGGTCAGTTTTGAGGAGAGACCCGTGTCGGGAGAATAGGTTTTCGAGTCATGGCCCCCTTTTTCGCTGGAATGCGATGGGCCGTACATGGAGATTGAATATGATGACCGTAGATGGGAGGGCGCATCAGACGTGAAGCCAAACACGAAGGATGATGGCCATCAACGTCCATCCGTTTTGCCTTTCATCTCTCTCCTCTCCTTTTGGCTCCTCTCTGGTTGCCCCGTAGAAATAATCTTTACGGCCATCGGAACGCCGGACGGACGGCTAATAAATCACTGGTAGTGGTGGTGGGGCATTTCTCTGCACTCGTCGTCGTCGTTTTCTCCTTCGTGACGTCGACGACGTCGGCAGCGTCGGTTATTGTTTCCCTCTCTTTCCATCATCATTTTCTGTATGTGGGAGGAGAGATTTTCCCACAGTTGGCAATTGATCACGCTCCGACTGCCGACCGAAAAGGCCAATAGTCTTTTTTTTTTTCTTTCTTATTTTTTTCCCTTTCGTTTTCTTTGGCGTTGAATTGACGCGGAACCGACCAAGGATTTCGCTCCTCTGTTCCACAACTGCTGATTGTCTCTCTCTCTACATAGCGCTATCGGCGCTTTTTCTTGTCCAACAATAAGAAAACGGGAGCAACAAGAGAACTGACCAGTTGGTCGGTTAGTTAGGTTCGTTATATTTTTTGGGGTTTGTCGTTATAGTAGTAGTGTCCGGCAGGTTGCAACGGGCCAGTCGTCAGTTGGTTACCATCCACCTTGAGAGTAACAAGCAACAAGAACTTGTATTATTTTATTTTATTCTTTTTCCGAAATAAAATTCCTCCACCAACAGTTTAGAAGCAGTGCAGTCGCGCACCTGTTCTTCTTCTTCTTCTTCTTTTTTTTCGTTCAAACATTTTGTATTAACGAACGGTCGGGACTTTGTGTGTTTGTTTTCGTGCGTCGGCCGGTGGTGGTGGTCGGTTACATACCCATCGGGAGGCCCAAACTTAAAAAAAAAAAACTCTGTGCGCTCGTCTCGCTCGAGTGTAAATTTGGTGTGTTTATTTTTGTTTTTAACTTTCGACCCGGTCGACTATGTGAGTGCCGTTCTCCTTTTGGGTGGCAAATCATCGCAAGGAGAATTGAGTTTTGTTTTGTTGTGGAGGGGCTGGCGTAACTTCTTCTCTCGATATTTATTGCCGTGTGTCTGTCTTGTCTGTCTGCCGGTTTGGGTGTGCGTTCGTTCAGTCTCTTGAGCCGACGACGATCAGCCGCCCGCGGCCACACACGCCATCCTACCTCTCCATCAACTGCTGCTGCTGCTGCTGCCGCTGCAAAAAGGGCAACTTCTGATAGATAAATCTCTTTTTCTCGATTTTTTGTTTTGGGCTTTTTCTGAGCTTCGTCCGTTCGTGACCCGTTGTGGCCGTTAGTACAAGTATAAGAGAGATATAGGATGTTGTATAAAAATTCGACCGAGCCGGCCGTCCATCCAACACCACCAGCAGGTAAAAGCAATTCTTTTCTTTTTTTTTCAAACTTCTTTTTTTACCTCGGCAAATGTACCGTACACTTATGACTCTCTGGCCGTGCAAAGAGTTCCATAAATAATTTTATTGACGAGACGTGATGAAACAACAAACAAACAAACGAATACAAAATAATAAAAAAACAAAACAAAAAACACACTCAGTTGAGTGACGGAAAGGGAGAAAGAATGGAAGAGGGTCACGTTACACACACACGCGGGATACATGGAATTTATTTTCCCGAACTCGAGGAAAGAGAAAAAAAAAATCCTTTTTTTAAACACAAAAATTCAAATTGAATTTACGCGCTTCCTTGCCGATCCGGAATTCCTCGGCATCAAACCGACAGGTTTTTAAAATATTTTCGAGTCAAATATGACAGCGCGAAATATTCTTGTCGTCCATTCCGCGTGAATTTTTTTCTTATCTTTTCTTGATCTCAACGCTGGTGGTGGTGGTGGTGGTGGTTTGACACGGTATGAAAAGCAGACGGGCGACTCTTTTTTCCGTTTTCCCTGTTGCTCTATTGCTGCGGTGCTGAAGCGAAACGTTGATGGGCAACGTTCTGCTGAGGTGCCGGTATCAGTTTTCACGGCTTATTAGTATTTCACATTCCCCTGGCCGAGCATTCAATATACACCTCTGTATACGACTTGTACATATGATTAACTCCACGCCTGAATATATCTTTTGGAATTTTACTTTCGTATTATCTTGAAATATTTCAAAGGGAATCGAATCGGAAACATTGGCTCGCCAAAGTCACAAAGATAACACGCTCAACAGGTTGTCATCAGATAGACACGGAGAAGTGTAGTTGTAGACTTTGTGCTATGCCATTAAAGTTTTTTTTTATGTACCAGCACCAGGCTATTAGCGACAGGGACCGCCCATCTCTCTCTTTTCTCCAGCAAAAGAAAAGGAAAAAGCCTTTCAAGATTCTGTGTGTGTGTGTACAGATGTTGTTTTTGGTCGGCTATTTTGTGTTTCATCCCTTTCCCACTTTCTTGTTAAGTAGTTGCAGTTGAGTCATTTTTATTGTCTTTTCTCTGGGATCGGCTAAGTAGAGGAATAACAAAACAAAAAACAAATGAGAAAGACAATGGCCTAACGACACACAACCGGCTGATGGATTTTTGTGGACTCGGTGTACAACACACATCACGTCCCTATATTACAACAACCATATACTTTTGGGTTGCCGTTGTTGATAATATAATATTATATATATGTGTATACTCCTTCCGTGAGAACATTGTCCGATGTTTTTTATATTTTCACCGAAAATTTCACATGCAATCCTTCAAAAAAGGGAAAGAAAAAAAACAAATCTCTTTTCTTTCTTCTTCCGTCTCTGTCGCGGTTCTCAGTTTTTTTTCACGCGACTCTGCCATGCGCGTACCCATCAACTCCGGTCGTGTCACCTGTCCGAAAATAAGAAAGAAATGAAACAACAGTAACTTTCCCTCCCATCCACCCCCGTCAGGCGGGAAATGAGATACCACCAAAGAAAAAAAAAAAAAAAAAAAAACAATCCTGACGGTGTCTGTCATTAAATTGCCAAGTCCTCCCGTGTGTGTGTTTTTTTCTTTGGTATGGATCGTTTGGTTTTATTTCTTTTCTTCTTCTTCCCGTCAAACGAAAAAAGAAAAAAAAAAGGAAATGACGCGCTACCGGTAGACTTGAATGTCTATTTTTATTCGTACATTACGTGAATGCACGTAATGTAATGTTATGATTATGTTTGCTTGTTTATTCCTTTTTGTTTTTCTGTGGATGGGGGGGGGGAAAGTCGTCGACCGAGTGGAACGTTGTTCCGTCTCGACACACTTTGCGGGAGGGAATAAAAAGGTCGAAAGGTACTATACACACTAACATAACTGGAACTGCATCGTCTATGCACGCGCATTGCATATCTAACTATATTTGATGTTTTTTTGTTTCTCGTTTTCTTTTCTTTTCTTCTTCAATTTGGACTTGACGTCACGGCGGGGGGTTTGTTTGTTTGTTTGTTTGGCTTTTTTTTTTTAATGACATGGCACACATTTCCTGCTCCACTGGCGGAGAAAGAGAAACGAGAAAAAACCTCCCGAACCTGTCGAACGTGTTGTTGTTGTTTGTCAATAATTGCCGGGCGGCGACGAGATCCTATCTCGCCCACTTTGCTAACGAATCGCACTAAAAACTGGTAAATGAAATGAAGTCGTCGAGCTTGAAAAAAAAACAAAAACAAAAACAAAAAAAATTGTAACAGAAAATTAAAGAACAGCTAGCACAGCCAGAGAGGTGGATGGCATTTCCTTTTTGGATTCTCCCCCGATGGTTCCGTTGCTGCTGGCCAACCAAACTATACGGACGTGATTTAGAATTTGACGGACGGATGGGTGGGTGGACAGACGGGTATATGTTTGACGCCTTCTGTTCCTATGTGGCCTCGGTTCGGCGTCCTTGTCTGACCGCCAAACCGCTCACGAACAGTAGCCAATACAAGAAAAAAAAAGTCGCAAAGCCAAGTAAACAAAATCATAAATCAAAAACTGAAATCTCATCGGTCGAATGTTTTCCCATCAGTCCGGTTTTTTCTTTTTTGTTTATCAGTTCCGCAAAGTTAAAAAAGAAGAAGAAGAAGAAAATTAAGACTCGTATCGTTCCATCTGGAATGTGGTGGGTTTTTTTTTTGTGTTTCATATAAAATGATGCGGATAATCGTAACACTATTCTTTCTGTTGCTATTCCCCTTTTTCTCTTCTTCTTCCTGTTTCTTTTTTCTTTTCTCCAATCTGGTATTATTTTTTGGTTAGTCTCTGTTAGAATTTTATCGCCAATTTTATCGGTTTGCAGTCACGACAAGGATGGCCGTCCGCGGTCAATCCGCGCTGGTCGTCATTATACGAGGCTCGTTGACCGGCGACGACAGCCATTTGAACACTCGTTCCAGGGTCGTAAACTGCTCTCAAATCCGCCCGTCGAGTTGATAATAGAAATAGACAAAGGCACACGCTTGCACTTAGGCCATGATATTGGACAATAAAGACGGGAATATTTAGAGATAGATCCCTTTTAAAAAACAAAACAAAAAACCAACAAAATAATTTCCAGAAGAAAATGGAGGGGGGGGGGGAACCACAAGAAAATAATTTTCGCCCCATTTCCTGCCTCGCCCCCATCCAGCGCTGGCTGGCTGTGCGCACGTTCCTCCATCTTTTTGTCTTTTGGTTACACACACCGGCCCCACAATAAACGACTCCATTAAATCGGCCCTATTTCTCCCGGACAGCGGCCGCGGCGACGATAGAATAAAAGTTTCAGAATTTGTTTTTCTTCGGGGTCCCCTCTACCAACTGTTGTAAGGTAAAATAAAACTATCGCTATGTGCAATCAGACAACAAAAGTCAATGACTGGAACTCTGGCCCTTCTTGGCGCCTGTTGCTCGTAATTTTTTTTTCCTTTTTTTCTTACCATTTTCTGTGTGTCGTTTTCAACGAAACAAAATAATTCGTTGGTTTTTGTAGAACGAACGGGCACAGCGTGATATCCGACCGTCGCACGCGCTGCTACCTGCCCCCTTTTTCTTACCTGTTTTATCTGTGATCCCCGGCGCAAAACAATAACAATAAGCAATCAGACGAAACCAATCAACGCTGTTGGCTGAGTTTCGAGTTGAACGGAGCAATTGTCGTCGTCGAGGGCAACGCACTGTCACAAAGCAATTGAGTCAATGGGCCATCATCATCGATCAAATCAATTGAAAAATACAGAAAAGAAGACTTTTTTTTCGAGTCATCACTATTACCTGGTGGCTAATGACTCATAATCGAGGTGGAAATGGATAGACTCACTCATTAAAGGTCATCACCCCGCACAAGAGAGAGAGAGAAAGAAGCTACAAGAGTTTGAACGAATGTAGTCGAATGATTGAGCGTTTAAAGATCGTTGCGTGACGAGTATAGACACACTGTCTGCTGCTGCTGCCTGTCGTGGTGTAGACAATGACCAGAAAGAAAGAAAAAAACCTTGTGTGTTGTGTACATGTCGGCAGGGAAGAAGAGGTCAGACAAGCGCAGGAGCACAAAGTCAAACAACACTCGGTACGGTCGGGTGCTGCTGGTTGTTCACGTTTTCATTCTACCAAGCTCGACATTGTGTCTGGTGCGGGGAGCAGCGGATGGAAGACATTTCGGAATAAGTTCAAAAAGGTTAGAGGCCAAAACTCGACAAGCCCCAACGTCTCTCGGAAAGGGAAAATATTCTCGTTGCTCATGTTGTACCTCAGCTTGTATTTATCCCGCGTGTCCCTTTTATTTTTCCCCCCGTCGTATATAATTATACACGGGTCTCTCTCTCTCTCCATTCAGAATTTTTTTAGAAAAGATGGAAAGTCGGAGCAGAGACGATTGAGTTGAAAATGGCTGTCAAACTGTTGGAAATCCTCTCGTGTAAGGAAATAAGGAGCTCATCGATCCGTGGGACGTTGGGCTTCTTCTTTCCACCATATTAAAAAACGTGAATTCAAGCGTGAGCCAGCAGAAAAAAACGATGTGTCCAACTGTCCGTGTGTGTGTGTGTGTGTTATTATTTGGAAATGAAAAAGAGAATCGGGACGATGTTCAAAGCTTCTTTTTTTCTGGCTGGTGGGGAAACGAGGGCTTGGCCTTATATGGTTAACAGATAGATCTTTCACCGGCTCTATAGTATAAGGTAGTTTGTACAGGTATATTATGTATAACTCTTTTTTTCTTTTTTCTGATATTCTATTCCCCATCGGGAAATCGCCGCCGCCGCCACCGGACCGTTTCGCCGTGCGCGCCAAACCTTTTTTTTTTTTATCCCGATATTTCTTAAAAAGTATCTACCTGCATTCCGCTGACGTCACTCTGACATTGGGCCCCCTCTGCTGCTGGAGATGAGAAGAAAATGGGTTAATTAGATTCCGAAAACCTTGCGGTGGGATTCGCTCAAAACGTTTCCAGTTGTAGAGGGGAGAAGACGTGAGACGGGCATAGCCAAAACACATGAATTGTTGTTTTATAGGTTTTCTGCAGCTGCGCTAGAAAGCCCATCAGAGGCAGGTTTTGTGTGTGTGTGTGTGTGTGTGTGCCGGTGTGCCCCCTTCTTCGCCTTTTTTCTTTCTCTCTTCTCTCTCACTTTGGGCACAAGCTCATTTTCATTGTCGACGTGGGCTCTTTATTTTGGTTTCGACGAGAGAGAAATTTTTCTGCGCACCGTCCGATTTTGGACGTCAATAATGACGA